>NW_008238838.1:4010047-4018152 GCF_000691975.1 Corvus brachyrhynchos
GACTACAGCTCTCATGCCATGCAAATGTTTTTTTCCTTTGGATTAATGAGGTTTTTTTACCTGGAATCAGTGACTGCTGATGTTCCTGAGCTCAATCCAGGCTGGCAACCCACAGATCCTATCCATGGACAAGGACCTGCAGGGCATTGATCCTGCTCCTGGAAAACTCAGCGAGGCACGTTCTCGGTAATTAGATGCATCAAATATTGCTCAGAATATCTCGTTGTATTATTCAGAATATCTCATTATGCTCCTTTGATCTGAATGCATCCCCAAGTTCACGAGAGGCATTTGCAAACCCTCACGCGTTGCCTCTGTGTTGGATATATTTGGGGTTCCTTTTTCCTCTGCCAAACAAAGGAATGCCTGAAAATTTGACTTTGCCAGCCAGTTCAAAATCTCCTGCTTTAATTGATGGGAGGGGATGTGCATCAGTCTTGGATTCAGCAATAATTCTTTTTTCACCCTGGGCCCCCACTGAACTTTTCTCTGTGTTAGAGCTGTGGTGCTTTTGACTCCACGGATACCCAGACAAGTAATGCGGTGGGGTAAGATCTTACAGTTTGTGATTATTTCTTATGCATGGAAGGGAAAGACCTCCAGGCTCCCCCTGAAATTGTCCCTACAACATGGAAACAGATTTTTCCCTGACAAAAAGAGGTGGAGACTCGTTTATACAAGGTAGGAGGGGGGAATAGGAGGGGAAAAGGCACCTAGAAGTGCTTTGCCCAAGGAAGCAAAGCACATCCTGATGTTTCTGTCTCCTGGTTTACAGGGCTGCTGGTTTTAAGCACAAATTCTTCCTCTCTGGAACTTTCCTGGTTGGGAAGGAGGTTCTGGCATGCCAGGAGACCCTCTGGTGTACCCCCACATGTAACAATGAAATCCATGGTACTTCTGTGAGCAAGTCATGCATTTTTTTCTCTTCTGTTTTTCTGTTGTTCACCCAATGCTCTGGCACTGTGTTTGAATATATGAGGGCATTACAACCAATTAAAAAAAAAAAAAAAAAAAGATAATTTCCAAGATGAAAGAGGAATCTCTGCTTTCCATGGTGAGCGTGCTGCAATTGTTTTTATTTAACAGCTCTTCCCACACTGCAGTCAATGAATCCCTAATCTCCTGGACTGAAATGTCTGACACTTCTAGAATCATTTATTTGCTGCCTCGACTCGCAGAGCTCCACCTACAGCAGTGTCTCGGCAGTGGGCTGGTGGTGTATTTGATATAAATGTCTGCTCTTTAGGGGGGTGGGAGGGATGGAAGGATGAACACAGGCTCTGCTGTGCAATGTGTGCCTCTCACGCCACCCTTTAAGCGAGGGGTATCTCCAGCAGCAGCTGCTGAAGGATCTGGGGGATGAGGAGTGGATGAGTCTGGCTGAGTTTATTCCTTGCTGCTGAATAAACTGAGTTTATTCCATGGCTGCTCCTGCCAAACACCAACGCTGACCAAGCCCTGGTGCTCTTTGCTGCTGCATCCCTCTGGAAGGTGGACAGAAGGGGTGGCCTGTGTGGCAAAGATGAGGAGAAGCTCAGCTCCTGAGAGAAGTCTCCAAACTGCTCCCTCTGGCTGCTCCAAGAAGCTGAACTTTCCCTGGAAGCTGTGGCTGGTGCTCCCGGACCATTACACACTTCTCACTTGACTGCCCTGCTGGGAGCTGCACTTTTAGGATGAATTATGCAAGAAATGCTGTGAAGCATCAGAAATGCTGAGGATTGAGAAGAGTCCTCCCAGGGTATGAACTCATTTGTGGATAAAGTCTGACACTCACCTGGATTCCAGCTCCTCCAGAAAAGGACATGAGGTGTGGAAAGGATCACAAATTAATCAGTGGACTTTGGTTTTGCTTTGGTGTGCTTGTATCATGTCTGAACATGCAAAGAACTTGGTTTTCCACAAGGAATCCAGTAAATGGCACCTCTGTAAATCAGTTACTTCAAGTGTGTTTGTCTCATTTGCTCACCCCTTTCTCCCCTTCCCACCAGGGCTTTCCGAGCACCTCCTTCCCTGGATGGAGGGGTTGGGGCTGGGTTCTTCCTGGGGATTGGATACCAGCTTGGGAAGAGGGTTGGTGGGCTTGTGGAACACCTCACACACAACATTTGCCTTTCAACTGGATTGTGTTTTCACCGCTGTCTGCCTGTTGCATCTCACTGCTGAAGGCCCAACTAGGAGAAAAAAAATCCTGAAATCTGTATTTCTCTTTCCCCTGTTTCATGGATAATTTGGAAATAACAGCACAGCTTTGGTATAATTCCTGTTCTCCTTCATCTCCCTTTGCTCTTTTTCACATGGCCTGACCTCCTGTGTGTAGTTTTGGGGGATAATGTGGATTTTGGAAGATGCTGCAGCAAAACTGGAGCAGAGGGGAAGCCCTGGTTTTGATTTAGTGGGGTCCAGCTTGCTGTCTTTGCATCAGCATCCAATTCCTTTTGGAATATATGAACAGAAGACCTAAAAATAGTGATCAAAACCTGGTAAAAACACAACATTTTGGTTCAATTGCCTAAAGTATTTAATAAGGAGCTGAAGTCCCCATATTCCTCAGGCAGCCAAATGCTCCTTTTCCTTACAATCATGGCACACAAGCTGGCATTGCAAAGGCAAATAAAATTGCTCCTGCTTTCTTTCCCCACCCTCTATTTTAGGGTATTTTAGGAAGGATTTTCCCCAGATTCCAGCCCACCAAAGCACAACCTCTGTCTGTTGTATGGAGGACTCTGTGCTGGTGCGAACTCTCTGGAAGATGAGAGGCAAGAGGAGACTCCACAGCACAATCAAAGCTTCCAGCAGTTATTTCTCCTGAGGGATCTCTCCCACTCCAAACATGACACTGCAGTAGGACAGTGGGGGAGGTGTTTCCACATTTATCTTTTCAGCTGAGATATGAAACCCAAGGTCCCCTCTGTTGTTCAGGGACAGATGTCCAGGGAGAAGTTTTGTTCCTTTGGCACATGCTGTGTGAAACCTTCCCTTCTTTTTTTTTTTTTTTTCCCCCCCACTTCTTTAAAAAAAAAAAATCACATTTTTTGTTTCAAAACCCCAAAAAGAGACAACAGTGCTGTTGGAGCTATCTCCTCATCTCAGAAATAAAAAAGACAAAATATTCTGGGAAGTGTTTGATCCTCTGCAGGTTGGAACGGCTGAGGCTGCTGGAAAACAACGCAGGGCTCAGTGTTCTAAAGCATATGGAGCAATATCTGAGTGTGTTGTGCACCTCATTATTCAGTAACGGAGCCCTTCTACAGCAGCTTCCATCTGTGGAGCTCCAGCCACTTTCTGCAGAGGCCTGAATTAACTCTCACAAGTGCCTTTGTGAGGTGGGTATGGGAATGTTCCCCATCCTGATTCACTCAGGAAGAGAATCATGTCCCTCATTTTTGATATTTTTAAGCTCTGTGTCCTCCTTTCCTCGCTTTGCTTTTCCTGATAACACGGAGTAAGATTATTGATTTGCAGCCCAGCTATGGGAAATATTTATCAAGCACAGTAGTGTCAAATATAACCTGATTTGATGGGTTCTTTTGGGGAGTTTTTTAATCTATTTTTTCCTCCTGGACAGGGGAGGGGAGACTGGCTTTCCATGCTGAGGGTTTGCTTTGCAGAAGGCCGGGGATATGTTATTTCTGTGGGGTGGGGAAGTGCTGAGCACCTCTGAAAACCAACCTAAACCTAAAAGCACTGATTAGAAAGTTTGGCTTAAGCATTTTGCCTGAGATGGCAGGGCTGATAATTGGATTTCAGCTTGCTGAGACCCAGTCCATTACTGCAGCTATAAATCACCGTGCTGCAATCACTCCTCTAATGCACCCTCAGTTCTCGAATGTTTCCTTTACAGCCTTTTCCATCTGTGCCCGTGAAGACACCTCGAGTATAGGTAATGCAGCTATGGGGGGGTAAAGCTGTGCCTTCAGCAGCTCTGAGTGCACTGAAAGTTGTTGACTCCCACCCTTAAAGCAGTTTTTGGACGTTTAGAGCTCAGTGTTCTGCATTTGGCAGCTTGCACAGCTTTTAGTAAAGATTTTCCTGTGTTAACTCAAGCGAGTCTGAAGGAAAGTCACACAGAAAAATTGCACAGACAAATCTTGGCTTAATCAAGATTTAACTTCTTGAGATGCTCAGTTTGTTTTGACCTCAAGACTCCGAAGCTGCAAGAGTCCTGCTTTCTAATGTATTTATTTTTTTAAATAGATCATGATAAACCCCTCACTGACTCTGCACATATTTTCCTCTATCCTTAAATTCTGCCCCACAGACAGCCAGGCCTCATTGATAATAAGATTAATAAGATAAGCACAACAGCAGTGAGGTGAGTCTGGAAGCATCAGGATCAGGGAATTCCCTGGAATAAAGCACAGAGTTTGCCATGGGAAGCACTGGCTCAGTTGGGATCCTTGCACTTCACAGCTCCATCCCCACCACAGTGCAGTGACTGCCCAGTGACCTTCATGTACTTTTATATTTAATGTAAATCGCACCAGGAGGCCCAGCAAAGCCCGGCCCAGAGGGGCTTGGAAATTGCAGCTGGGGGATTAACCAGGAGGGGTATTCCATGAGGGAATTCCTGATTTTTACATCACATGGGCCAGAATATCCTTTCATATCCTTTCCTTTCGGCTTTTCCCTGCTTGCTGCTAAAACAGAAGACAAAGGTAACAGCTCTCTGGTGATCCCCCCTCACAATTAGCAATACCTAAGCAATTAATCCCTGAAATCCTCAGCACTGGTGGTGCCTCCATGTTTCTTCTATAAACCCAAGCATTATTACTACTAGAGGAGATGCAAAAAGAGAGATGTTTAAAGGAATGAGCACTTAAACCTGCTCTTTTCTCTTTTTTAATGAATCTGTTTCTGCATTTTGACTTTTTCCCTGTAACTGCTGCCTTCAGGGCCTTGCCTCCTTCCTAAGAGTTGGCCTTTGGTGGATTCAAAACCCACACGTGCACTGGAAGGAGCTCTTTCCAAAGCTGACCCTAATGTCATTGTCAGAATTGCACCAGGCATTTTGACCCAGGGACAGTAAGATCAGATGTTAAAACACTGAACCAAGGGCTCAGCAGCAGGAGGTCTCATCCCTGCTGGGATTAGTCCAGCCAGCCCTCCTAGACAGTTTTTATCCATATCAAGAGGAAGTTTGGAACCGGAATTAATCTGTTTCCCAGAAGCTGCTGATGCTTTCGTGTAAAATGAAATTTTTGGAGCCATCACAGGCCTTTCCCTGATTTGTGTCCCAAAGAGAGGAACCAGTTTGGTATAGGATGGCCAGAATGGTTAATGCTGTCCTTCAAAACACACATCTCAAATTCCCTTCCTACCTAAGCACGGCCTCAGCCCCTGCCCCGTGCTTAGGAACACAAGAAAAGGAGAATTAGGCCACACCTGAGCACTCAGTGCTCCTAAAGTGACCCAGCTGAGTAAACCAAAGGGATTGCAACAAGCCTTTCATCTCCTAATGGGATCCCTTTGTGTTGATTTTAGCACTTTCTCCTCTTGGCTGAATTAGTGAATCCACCGCACTGACACGAACCTTCTATTGTTGTGCCACGTTATTCATGAATTATTCCAGTTTCAGGGTTATTTTTGCTTTGGCGTGGGGCCTTATCCTAAAATATTGGTCAAACAAAAGACAGGAGCATCGTTTTTTCCACTTCCTGTCTGTCTGTCTGGAGCTGTGGGTCCGAGCAGCTTCCAGCTCTGAGGATCCACCTGATAATTTATGAGGATGGGATGGTGTGAATCAAGAGCTTGGCATCCAGAGATGCTTGCATGTGTTCTAGGCAAGCTCTAGTGCTGCTCCTCATAAATTATCATTACTGACCCACCCCTAGAGAATCTGGGAACACCAAAATCCGTGCCCTGAGTCTCTTTAAACTGCAGGCAAAATTTGGGCTTGATTTATCCTGCTGGCCCCTCTCAGGAGACTCAGCAAAGGGTGTCAAGAACTCGGTGTCATCTTTGATGAATCAAATCTTGTGACTGACATTCAGAACTCCACTTAAAAAGAACAGAACACAGAGGTAACATCAGAACCATGTGATAAGGGAAAATCCCCTGCCCCCTCAGTTAAAAAAGGGATCAGGCCATCTAATATTGCACAAACTGACATCTCTTTTCTAAAAATAGCTGTCTGCACATTCAGTCAATGGGCTAATCCAATTGCCTGAACATTCCTGGGTGCTTTATCATTTAAATTGTAATAAATCACTGCGCCACGAGCTGGATGGAGCTGCATCGAGTTCCACTCCCACCAAGAACATGCGGGGACCAGATGAAATCAGTGTGACATGATGTCATTGAGCTGAAAATTCAATGCATGCCTTGTTTTGTCTTAAAAAGTTGGCTTGAAGGTCTCTTTAAAATTAGGGGGATTTTCCAACAATCGCTGTCCCTGTCACGTTTTGATTCAGTATTCCTTCCCTTCATTTATTTTATATAATGAGCACATGGGGCCTGCCTGTAAATCCATTGAATTCGATTGAAAAATTACTATTGGTTCCAGACTTTGGACCTGTTTGATCGGGAATTTTGCAGTAAAACATGGAAGAACAACTATCATGCATATTTTAGGGCAGCTGAACTAACACACTAATGCTCCCATGAGTTCTTCAGGAATATGCTTCCACAAACTAATACCCACCAATGTTCAGGAAAATTTCATCAAATTTAGTTTCCCCCGGTTTCTTTCTTAAGGAAAAGTAATGGGATAAACCAGTTTTAACTCTCCTAAGCAGCCCATTGTTTCTCAGAGCAACATTCCCCTGGACCACCTTAATGAATTCCCTCCTCTCCTTGGTTTTATACACGTTTCAGATATTTATACAAGATGTATGAACATAAAAGGATTATTCATAACATTGTTGTTTCTGAAGCAGGGGACTAAAGCTAAACATAATCTGGTTCAATCCCCAGCTGATGTAAATCATTCCCGCTCTCCTGGAAGTTGCTGGATGCTGTGCTCCCAGTCAGGAATTGCTTTCTGCAGGGATGGGAGGAGAGAGAGTACTGGGTAAAACTGGTGGAAACAAAATCAGGTCACCTGTGGATGGAAATTCATCCCAGAGTTTGGCTGTGCTGCCAGAGGGGAAAGTGTGATGAGGTTCTGGCTCTGCTCACAGGTAAAGGTGGGGTGGAAATGCAGCAGCACAGAAAGGAGCCTGACCCAATTCCCTGGATAAGAACCCAGAGCCCTCACTCAGCTCCATCCCAGGAACTGCAAATGAGGTGTTTTAGCTACTTCACACCCAGCTGCACGTCCTGCTCTCCACTGCTGTGGCACTTCAGCCCTGTCAGTTCTGCCAGATTTATTGCTGCAGTGTTTCAGTGACCGAAGTGAAGCCCCTCGGGTTGGTACATGCTGGTGATGGGCAGAGCTGGGCTGTAGGGATGGGCAATTTCACATCTGACTCGTTGTCCCCAGTGTAGAAGTGATATAACAGGAGATCAAGTGAGGGGGTGACTTGATAAGAAAGATGATGAGGATGGAATGGGAAACTAAAGGAGAACAATATGGGGAAGGGGGAAAATAAACCAGCAAGGGCTCTGTCTCCCGTTATAAACTCTGTAAAAGGGAAGGTGCTGGCCAGCATCAGCCGCTGTGAGCAGGCCACTGCCCTCACTGTCCCAGTGCAGGGACACTGCTCAGGCATTGGAGTGTCCCTGGGGATGGAAAAAGTCACTGCAGTGCAACTCCAAAGGAGGGCAGATCTCACCTCCCTCGCCTGCAGCTGCCCAGCCCTGCAGGGTGCAGCCCCGCCTCCCCTTGGGCTGCTCAACAAGCTGCACTGCACCTTAAACCGTCCTTTTTAAACCCAGATTAAGAAGTGGTAGTGCAGGCAACAGTGCTGGCATTTCTAGTGGGAGATGCCTCCCCTATCCCCCCTCCACTGGAAGCTGCAATGTGCAGCAGCTGCTGAAAATAGCCTTGGAGAGAAGCTCTGCTGCAGTCAGAGCACACGAGAAGAGCTCAATGTTCCACCCTTCTTTCCTCACGTACTTTAGAGAAGTTAATTAAAGGAGGCTGAGATCTGAAAAGTGAGAAGTACCATTGCCAAAGTAGCTCCTTCGTGTTCCTTTTATTGCTCCTCTGCCCTGAGCACGAGCAC
>NW_008238838.1:4018169-4024067 GCF_000691975.1 Corvus brachyrhynchos
CTGACATGCCATATTTCCACAAACTTAATGGTTACAATGTGGGAAGCAGCGAGAGATTATCAGACGCTGCTCAGATAAGATGGATCTAACGGCTGAGTTGCAGTTTATAGGGTAAGTACCATTATTGTTAACCCCCCTCCCTTTTGCAGCTGGAAAAAGGAAATTGAATTATTTACCCCAAATTTCACATGAAGTCAGTCAAAGAGTGAGGGAATTGGCCAAGGTAATAACATGTGCAGAGTTCCTGCGATAAAGAGAATATGGAATTTAGAGCACTGCACCTTCTTTTCCCGCACCAGATGAGAGTTCATGGCTATCACCTTGTTGTGGAAGAGATTTCCAATCCCTCTCCCATCCTGTGAAGTCTCAGCCAGTTGTGATGTACTGAAGCAGCAGAGACAAAATCTTTAACAAATGGGGCCAGGAAGGAAACAGCTTTAATTCTTTGGCCAGAAAGCCTCTCTGATGAGCAGTGGTTTACATGACTACACACAGACAAGGACCCTCTGGGCTTTTTGTAAAGTCTTGTGGTCTTCATATTTGTAGGAGAAAAATGCCAAGAAATATCAAAGCTGTATCTTGTCTCACTTTGTTAGCACGATTCCCTAGCCTGCAGAGTGGATTCTTTTTACTGGACATGCAGGAACCCCTCTTTTCCCATCTGTTTCCAGTGAGGACCATCCAAGCTTGGCACAGAGACCCTCCAACAGCTTTCAGTAAGTCCTTCAGCCTCTGGCCTTGAAGCTGAAAGTCACCATGGCCCTTTCATGCTTAAATTCCTGGTAGGAAGTTTGGTTTTCATGCTTTACTATGGTTTTCCTCCCAACTTTGATCTTCACTCTTGGGAGCCTCATTTACACTCAGCTGCATCCGCATCTCTGGCCTTAATCTTTCATAACAGAGTGCCCTACTTATCAAAGTGTGACAGCTCTCCTAACCCCCACCCACTCCCCGATGGAGATGCAGGAGCCTCTCCAACTGTTGGGAAAACAGATGAGTTAAATTGGCTAAGCTGCTCCTTGCCATACTCCAAATATTTGGTCTCCTCTGTCACTACAGCTTGAGGCCTACGGCTTGAGGCCTACGGCTTGAGGCCTTCAGTTCTTGATCAAGACTCCCCAAATTCAGAGCATCTGAGGGGTGTTTTTCAGAGAGTTTCCATGGATAACTGCTTCGTTTTGGCTTGTCATTTTGCTGGACACTGCTTTATTCTCGTTTCATAGAGGTATAGGATATCCTGAATTGGGAGGGACCCACAGGGACGATCAAATCCAACTCCTGGCCCTGCATGGACACCCCAACAATCCCACAATGTCCAAACGCTCCTGGAGCTCTGGCAGCCTTAGGGCTGTGCCCATTCCCTGGGGACCATGTTCAGTGCCCCACCACCCTCTGGGGGAAGAACCTTTTCCAAATATCCAACCATCCAAATATTCAGCCATTCCCTTGGGTCCTGTCCCTGGTGACAGAGAGCAGAGATTTGAGGGCCACCTCAAAGACAACCATGGTTATGTTGTCACCCTGCGTGTGCGGCAGCAGCTGTGTCAGCGTGAGTCAGCAGTGCCATCACTCGGGATGTGGTGCCTGAGTAATAAACCTGCCCCTCAGCCATGCACAGCCTCGGGTGGAGGACAAAATCTCCTCCTGGGCCTGTGCTGCTGTGAAAAATCGTTAGAGATTTATGAGCAATGACTTTTTTTGGGGGGGGAGAAAGAAAAAATCGAAGGGAACTGTTTATTCTTTTATTGGAGAGAACAGAAGGCTGAAAGTGAAACTTGAAAATTGCATCAAAGGGAGAAGCAGAGCTGGGAGCACATTGCTCCCCACGTCCACTGGAGATGAGGCCCACCAGACAGCTCTGGGATTCTTCTCAAAGAAAAAAACTCTCTTGTGCCAACTCCATCTGACAGAGAGGGGATCTGCTGGGCTGCAGGGTATAATACATTTTGCCTGCATTTGCTGGCCTGCTGTGGGTTGGTGACAGGTTTTTTCTCCTCAGCTTCCTCCCCAGCAGTCCATTTAGAAGTGGCTCATATTTTGTTATTACCTCTGATGGTTTTCCAAACGACCATATCTAGGAGTTAACTTTCATTTATGATCCCCTCATAATGATAAAGTGGTTCTTTTAAGAGTCCTGTTGCTTGCCAAAAACCTATTATTGCAAAAGTCTGAAGCCATTTCTGAAATAATTTATTGGACAACTGCACTCGGAGCGAGAAGCTCTCATTTAATACCAGTATTTAAATACATTTTAATGTACCCATAACCAGAGGATCCAGATGCCATGGATATAAGCTTAGCATTATCTTTCTCTTCAAAAGAACCATTTTCCCCAGTCCTTAATAAATGTTCCATTCATCCCTGAAGCTGATTTCAGGAAGGACACTGGGAGAAGTTTGCTGAGCCAAGGGATCTCCACAAAGAGGAAGCAGCAGAAAAGGACAGACAGGTGCAAAGACATCAGAGCTTCTCCTGCCTGGGTCCAGAGCTTCCCAAAGGGAGCTGGCTGAGGTCTGGAAGCTGTGCTGCAGTATCAGGATCTATAAACCAGTGCTGGAGCTGGTTCACATCCACAGCAGAGGAGTGCAGGACCCTCAAGCTCCATGGAAATTAAAGGAAGCTTTGCACCTTCGCAGAGACAGTACTCCCATGAGGTCAGACCATGCAGGGTGGTTTGGGCCCAGCTACAGAACTCATTTATTATAGAAAGATGTGTTGTTATGTGTTATTTCACATTTATAAATCATCCTCTCTGCCTCAAACACCGAGTCATTCGCAAAGAGGAAAGCCTTGCTGAGTTATTTCCTTTCTGTGAGTCTCACAGATTAAGAATTAGTTGAGGTTTTTTGGTGTTTTTTTTAAATTTTTGTTTTAAATCACATGAGTTGTGTGACTCACGAGGGCTGTAGGTGGTATTTGTTTTGGTGTCTGGAATCCCAGTCAAACTTGTCTTTGTCATGAGATTGATACAACATTGGTTTTGGCCAGAAGCAGGGGAGGAGAAAGGACATCACTTAGCAGATACTTAAAATGTGGTCAAGCTCTGAAAAGTGACTCTTAGAAATGACATTGTGGTTTTCCATATTTATTTTCTCTCCACAGCTTCCAGGAACAATCTGCTGAGCTCACAAATCCAAAGGTGATTTGTTGAGCTGTCACCTCTCCGTGGAGGGGTTTGAAAACCCCGCTCTTTTCCAGGGGCCTCTTCCATCACCGCTGTTAATAAGGATTCCAGGACTGGAAACTGCCTGACACGCTGCTGATGGATGCACAGGGCTGAGTAAACTCCAGCTTTTGCTCTGCCACAGCTCCCTCGGCTTATCAGGGATAAGAAGGAGCCATAATTCAGCCTCAGCTTGAGTTAACACAGAGGTGCACGGAAGGAATATTAAAAAGCAGGATGGTCTAGTGGGTTAAGACAGTTCTGAGGCCTTAATTCAAGTCCCAAATTTAAAATAATCACGGTGACTGTGCTCTACACTGCCTCACCCAGCTGTGGGATTGAGAAAAGCAGTTTACAATTAGTCAAATTTGTTAATATGTAGATAATTTCTTTTTTGGCCAAAGCAGGAAGAAGGACTGCCCGAGGTCTAAAGGAGCATTTCCCAAGGTTTAAAGGAGCACTTCCCAAAGGGTTTCCATGGTTCTGCCATGGGACTTCCCATATGGAAAAAGACACCTTTGCTACATAATGGGGAAAAATAGAATTGCTGTTTGGTAGCTGGAGAAAGGCTGCAGTTTAATGTGTTGTCTTAATCTGATTTTTGGGAATGAGTCAGATAAAGCAGAACTCATTTTCTTCCTTTCTCACAAGGCACAAACAGGAGAATGCAGAAAGGATAGAAAAAGGAAATAGAAAATGGAAATAATAGAAATTGGGAATTAAAAAACTCTAAATGCTGCTTTTTGCATTGGACAAAATCAGTTTTGGGGGTTACCAGATCATCAGGAGTAGCACCTTCACATATTATAAATGCAGCTGGTGACAAACTCGAGTGAGTATTCCTGTTGCCTCTCGAAAACTGAGTGGAAAAGAAGGAGTAAGCCAAATTTCAAATGAAGGGTTTGGAAACAGCTTGCAATAAAGACAAGTTTGTAATCGCCCTGGTGACCACTTGCTTGGATGGAGACTGGAGGAGCAGCCAGATCATTCCTTCAGCCCCAAAATCCAGCTGTTGTCTTCCTGATACGTGTGCAGGAGCTCAGCTGGAACATGGAGATGACATTGATCCAGCTCCAAAACTTTGTGTAAGTGCACGAAATGCCACATTCCCTCCCAAAACACCCAGAGCTAATTAGTCCATGTGGAACGAAGCTGCTGCTGCTGCCACCAGACTGCTGCTGCTGCCAGAGCCAGCAGGGGTTCCTCTCCTCGGTGCCATGTAGACACAGTCAGGCAAAAATAAATCAGCGCAACTGAAACATCCTGGGCTTGCCATGGCAAAAAAGTCAATCACACAAGTGATGATATTGAGAAAAATCACTTCATTTCTTCCATGGAAAATATTCAAAGGCAGACAAGATGCCAAAAAATTAAGTCATTATTTTATAACCCATTAGACTGGGTGCCTAGAGAGAAAAATGAGGGATGATCACTTCCTTTAGATACCTTAAAAATCAGGTAACTGACTTGCCCATGTAAAAACTTGCATAGGCTATGAATTTTTATTTCCAGAACATGTCATCTCTATGACTGACATGCTCAGAGTATAATTTTCCCGTGCAAAGGTGGAGTAATTTTGGTTAGGCAACATTTATTGCTTTGCATTCTTTTTTAATTGAATTAACTACATTTTAAATCAGTGTTTTCAGAGAAAACTCATTGGGAAGAAATTTGGCCTAATGAGACCTGAAGCTGTGAGCCAGGAACCCAAAGTTCTGTTTCAAGTGCTGTTAAAGCCTGGTCCAAACTGAAGTGGGAAGAAAGAGTCCCATGGACTCTTCAGAGGGTCTGACTCAGGCAGCTTTTTCTCTGTGGCAGTTTCCTCATCTTTAAACTTGGCAGAAATGTCAATTTCTGAGGAATGGGAGCCTAATGATTCACCCACACTGTGCAAGGATCACGGGGAGTTTTGCCTGAGGGGCTGCAGAGAAATTACAGGAGGTTTATTTTATCAACAGCTCTTCCACAAAACTGTAGGAGCGAAGTTTAATCTGCGAACCCAGGAGGTTAGGGAGAGAAGACATCCGTAAAAATGTCTGGAGGGAATGGAAGATGGTGAAACACGAATATTGTGAGGGCTCGGGTTACGGGGCTGAGGAAATTTGCTACAGGTTTAGTTCCTGGGGCTTGGGCAGGCAGAGTTTTTGTCTCAGCTGGGAATATTTTGTGTTGGTGAAGCCTTTTACACCGAGCATCTACAGCTTAAACTTTGCAATTTGGGTATTTTTGGTACACCCAAGGCTTGTGTGTGCGTTGATCCTATTTTATCCATTTTATGGGTACAAAGACAGCAATTTTAGCTCATCTCCACAAAGCCCAAGGTGAACCAAGCCCCGATCCAGCCATCCTAGTGCTTAAATTTGATCCCAAGCTGGAGTTGGTGAACCGGTCCCGCTTCAGTCATTTTGCTTTCAACCTTTGGCTGAACGTCCCCAACTCTGTCTCTGTGAGACAAAACCAGCTCCTGTGGGGATGGCTCTGATCCCTGAGGACTTCACAGAGACCTTCCCAGCCCGAGGTGAAGCCATTGGGTAAATCCTTGGGGAATGCTTGGGTTGAAGGGGTCCTATTTAGCCACGGGTCCCACCCCAGAACTGAGTGTAGGGTCCCCACCCTCAGCTCTCAGCTGCAGCTTCTCAGGGGCTGAGTGGGATTGGGAGAGCTGCTGGGAGCAACGCTGCAGAGCCACTTCTTGTAAAGGTGAGTGCCCCGAAAAGTACTTTTGAAAGCTTCCC
>NW_008238838.1:4024132-4032017 GCF_000691975.1 Corvus brachyrhynchos
CCTGAAGATGTCTTTATCAGCTCTCCCCCCCCCCCCCATTTCTGGAACAAAGAGAGCGGTGGGGAAAACAGGGCTGGAAGCTTATTGACAAACGATAGCTGCGACTGCAACCCAGACACACACAGCGAGCACAGATTACAGTAATTTTAATTGCTTGTAATGCAGCCCCCTCTCCCCCTCCTCACTCTCTCCTTCCTCCTCCTCCTCCTCCTGTGCTCTCTCTCCCCCCGCCAGTCCCCGTCCCCCCCCAGAGTTAATCTGTCGCTCGATTCTCAGCTTTTCTTTTGCTTCTGGTTTCATTTTCAGATGACAAAATTCAAGGCACACAGCTCTGCTGTCTGGTTGCCCTGGTAACGGCAGCCTATTATCGTACCTTGTCATTCATCAAGAAAGAATTGCACTTGACAGAGATAGACCAAAATGCCTGCAGTCTGCAGCATTAAAAAAAAAAAAAAAAAAAAAAGGGGGAATAAAAAGAGAAAAAAACTGTTTTCTTTTCTTCCAAGTATGTAAAAGGCCTTTAATGCCTATTTAGCTACATGTTTTATTTAACATTGCTTATTATCCACTAAAGTGATTGTCGAAACTCGTAGAAATAGGTATTCCCTCCTCAAAATTAGATTTAAGTTGAATTTGTCATTCTGCCCAGCTTTCAAACCCTTCCAGCCTGGTGCACAATATAAAGGAAATGGTTAAATGATAAACGTTTTGCATGTTGGGTTCGCCAAGTGACCACACAAATGCTGCCTTTCTGCTTAATTATGGCTTGTGTTGGGTAGCTTTTCCTGCTCTCTTTATGGAGCTTCAAAAATAATTAGCAGGGTATGCAATAAATAATTGAATTTTATCTTTAATTAATCCTTCAAGTGCAGGGTGTTATGGAATACAGATAAGTGGACGGCCATGAAAAGTACATATGTACACATGTGTTGTATGTCTTGAGGAGGGAGAGGTTTCTCCGAGCAGAAAATCTGTAATCACTCTTTCTAAAGTTGGACCAGTTCCCAAATTCATTGTTCTTCAAAGGCAGGAAAAGGTAATTGCTTGTTATTTTGCCTACCTCATCTCTGCCATCTGAATTAACCCAAATTAATTCCTGAAATCCGTGGCCTCGTACTTTTTGGTTGGTGAGCACTGAAACTCCCAGAATTGTGGTTTGTTTTTTTTTTTCTAAATCTGGGTATTTTTCAGATAATTGTTTAAATAGCTGTAATTGAGGGTTGGGGTGTTTGGGGACTGTTTTATACCAGGATTTTGGGGCAGGTTTTTTCCTTACAGTGGTCAATTTGCTTGTTAAAGGTGAGATCTGCTGTAAAATAGGTTTTATTGGCCATGTGGCATTTTAAGTACATATCCTCCTTGCTTGGGGTTTGCATCTCTGATTGTGGAATCTTTTGTCCGAGAAGATCAGAGGGAAAAATTAGGAAAGGGAGAGATAGGAGAGGCGAGGAAGACGGAGGGCACTTAAAAAAGGGGGGAAAAGAAAATTCCTTGCATAGATCCTGATGCCAGTTCTGTTTATTTTCCTGGAGTGTGCCATGGGCGTTGTACCAGGAACTTTGGGAGCTCACTTTGCACTCCCTCACCAAAAATAGAAACCCGAGTGTTGCTCCCACTGCCTCTTTCTGTCTCCACAACCTCCCACGCGGGGAAGGGACCCACGGCGAGCAGGGTTGGGATGGCTCCAAAGCAGAGGCAGAGCGTTCCATCAGCAGGGTCTGGAGTCACAAACCCAGGGTTTGGGGGGTTTATTTGGAGCAGTGACAACAAAACCAACAAAAAAAAAAAAAAACCAAAAACCCAACAACAACAACAAAACGAGCAGGGGGAGAGGGAGATGCCCTTAAATTTGTATTGATCCACCCATTCCTAGAGCCACTCCTGAACTTTCTCCTTTAATTCCGCCGCGCCACCAGCGTTCATTTCCTGCCCAGCCTCCGTCCTACCTTTTGATTCTCAAATCTCCCTTAGGCGAGGGGGTTTGGGCGGACAAAGGACTGAACAGGCAGAAACAATTAAACCAGCAGATACAGTGAAAACCAACACCACAGCACCGGGGCAAGAAATTGCGCCGGACGAACGAATTCTGTCGCGTATTTGATGTTTCAACAGTCGCTCTCATTCCTGCAGCTTCCTGCAGCCTTCCTCTCGGCTAAAGGAACTCTGCCATCCCTTAGGACCTCATAAATACACAGAGGCACTGGAAATACATTTTTTTTTTTCTGAGTATTAATATTACATGATCATCTCGTCGGAGGAAAAAAATAAAATGCTGGAGCTCGATCTTCTCCCTTCATGTGCAAAATGGCTCTTTTAAGTCCCTTTTAAATGCTCGCATATGTCTTGATGAAAAATTGGAATTTGGAATGTTTATACAGCCCTGAATAGTGCAAGTGAATATCCTTTAAATTAGCTTTTCAAGTTGATTTACAGCCTGAGAATTCTGTAACAAGACATGAGTGTTATCTGGTAAGAAAGGAATAGGTTTTGCTGTTATTGTCTGTCTGGGTGTCTTTGCTGTGAAACAAAATGGGAGCCAAAATGCCAGCTCTGAAATGAACTTCCAGGAGCAGAAAAGCCTAAGTGGGAGTTAGCAAAGGAAGGAATGAACTTGCTCAAAAATTAAAGTGCTGATTGATTTTCTTAAAAAAGGTGTTCTAACCAAGATTAATTGATCAAATCTCACAATACAGGGGAAAAACCAAATCCCTGGGAGTTGATATTTGTTTTACTTGAGAAAGGACTGAACATCTATCAGTGATATCTAATTAATTGCTTCTGTCTATTGATATGTGTATCATTTATCTCACTGTCTTCCCAGCCTCTTATTTTTTGCTGATAGTCCTGGTACCCGAGCTGGTGATGGATCAGGAAATAAGGGCAGTGGAACTGAGCTTTGTGTTCTTTCTGAGCATTTTTAACCCCATGTTCTGTTTTGGCCACCAAAAAATGCAGGGACTGAAGCTTCAGTTGGGTGGATGGAAATGTTTTTGGGGATGGTCAGGGCACGAAAGACCCTCAGGACAGCAGAAAAAATGAGGAACCTCATTGAGGAAACTCTACTTGAAGGGTTTCAGCAACTCCTCCAGCTTTATTTGTCCCCTGGCTCATGGGGAACAGCCGATTCTCCAATGCCAAGTTTTTAACGCACACTTGGCACATCCTCGGGGTTTGGAGTCGCCCCCTCCCTCCAAAGTGGAAGTCAAAGAGATTCCTTCTCTGGGCCTGACTCAGGAAAAATCCCTGTCCTGCTGTGGTGGGAGGGAAGCCCAGGAAAAGGCTCCCAAGCCTCCAAAAATTGCCTCTGGAAGGTGAGGAAGGCTCTGCGAGGTCTTGGAGGAACTTTGTCTGTGTGAGAGCCAGCTGGAGGTTTTATTGAATCCAGCCTTTGGGTATCCACACAATAAAACACCTCCTGTAAAACAAACTTTTTTTCTCTCTCTCTTTCTCTTCCCCTTTTTCTTTTTTTCTCCCCCCCTCTCTCTTTCCTCCTACTGCAGTGAAAATTTGAGGAATGCTGTGAGGAAAGCAGAACCATGGCACAGCGTGTGCTTATCTGAAGTTCAGGCAGAACAGAGTGACTCTCCTACCTCTGAGTATGTCTGAAATTAAAATGTCATGGCTCAGATTCCCACTTTAGCTCATGATGAGTTATATCCTGGGCTACAAATCTTCCCTTGCAGTGACCGAGGCTGTGCTGGAAGGGAAATGCAGTTGTGGAGCAGCAAGAGGAGGGTACTCCTTGTCTCCTTGCTCCACATTATAGAAAATACCCATTTCTGGGCTCTTTTGGCATGTAAAATCACTGCTTTCAGGGGCCCCACTGAAAGCTGAGGTCCAGATCCACCTTCCCTCAGTCTTATTTCAGTGGTAACAGCCACGATCTTTCTCTGGAGGCACTGAAAGCACACATTTTTAATTCTTTTCTCTTAAATCGGTTAAAATGCAGTGAAAAGCACTTGGAAAATGTAGCTGGGGAGTTGAGGGATATCTGTGAAGGACAGTGTGGTGACAGGGGCTTTTTCTGTTGTACGATATGAAAATATCTCAGTTGTACCATCCTGGCAATCCAGGATCTGGTTGGGATTATTCCATCAAGGAAAAAAACATGAATTTTTATCTACTTTCAGTATTCCTCTTTGAGGTGCAACTCATTGTAATCTGATTACAACCTCCAGATTTTAGGTCTGGTTTTCAGCCACTGCCACGGGATGGATGTGCCACTGATCTGTGAGGAATTTATATCCAGAGTGGGATACAGTTTTCCATTAGGGAAGGGGACGCTGTGTGTGTCTCTAAGGTTTCTGCTCACTCCAAACCAATAAATTAAACCTGGATCTGACTCCCCTTAGTCCAGCCCGGCTTGGAGTTGTCCCTTTTTTTTGTGCTGAGGTTAGTGGGGAGGGTTTTCCTGGAATCTCTTATGCTGGAGCAAAAGAGGCTGCTGGAATTCCCTTTCTGCCAAGAATTGCCATGAAAACCAGTTTATTTCTATTTTATTATTGCAGGACTAACATCTCCTTCAGCGGCGAGTGATCCTGCCTAAAAATATCTGAAATTAGGAAGTGCTAGTGAAAGGTGCTCCCCTAATTCCTGATTATATTTTTCCTGCATGAGAAAAGATGGCTTCAGCTCAAAATTAAGGATTTTGGACTTAGGAGCTCAAATGATCCATTGTAAACTGTCAAGGAAAAATGTGCAATTTCCAAGCTACATTTATACTGTCAGAAAGAGCTTTGAAAGCTGAAATAAATCTTCCCTTCCCCATTAAAACCAGCAGAGGATCATTTCTGTCCACCTGGTAGGGTTTTTTTTTGGGTTGCTAAATCCATAGAAATACCTTAATTTTATACATTAAGACAACTTGTCTAATTTTTGCAGGGTTCTCCCAGGGCAGGTTTTAAATTTAATTGAATTAAGACAACGAGGGAAACTTTATTTCTTACAGCAGGACAAACCAAATGGCCCCATTCAAATCTCCACTTCTTCCTTCTTGAAATTTGCTTCCCAATTTCCATCAAGATTAAAAATTTCTGGTTGGGGAATTAGTGGAATCATTAGGTACAATGTGTTGCCAGACTAAATATCTGCAGTGGTTTAGGGAAGCATCAGTGGGTCTTGGAGGTCTTTTTTCTCAATTAAATCTGTAAGAAACTCCAAATGCTGCTTTCTTTCATTACCAGTTAAGTGTTTTGGCAAAGATTTCAGGCAAATTTTGTAGCCTTTCCACCTTTTCCCTCAAATTCCTGCAGTCAGGCTGTTCGAAATGCTGGTAATTTATATTTTCTCTATTAATTTTCCCCGAACCATTTCTTTTCAGGAGCAAAAAGTGATTAGAACCACACCCAGCACAGTCACCTTAAAAAGCTCCTGTTCAGAAAATGAGGCAGAAATCCAAAATTGGATGAGGATTTCAATTGTGGGGGGGAAAAAAGGACATTATAAAAATACTTTTAGTATTTTTCTGTTCTTCCTATTTGTTTCAAGGAGATCATTTTAGGCGTGGAAGTACGTGGGATAGATATTTCCCACCACCAATAAATAGGATGCAGCTTAAGGGAGTTAGGGTAGGCTTTTACCACCCAGCTGCTGCTAAATACTTCTTCAATTCTTGATTTAATGACCAATATGGATTTGCATCGAAAAAAAGCGACAGAAGGAGGAGAAATGTCGAAAATTTCCTGTATATGTGGATCCCACTATGATAAATAAAGGTTTCCCTGTGCGCCGCAATCAGAGGATGAGTGTGGCAGTTTGGGTTGATATTTTAGCATTAATTTTTAGTATCAGCCAGGCTGCTGTGCTTGATTCCCTTTTTCCTCCTCATCAGGTACTTTCTTGGTAGAAATGAAATGAAATATTGGTGTAGGACTGTGACCTGAAGCAATTCGAGTGTCAGGTGCCCGTCCTGAGCCTGGAAAGGATGAGATTAGGAATGTAATACCCAACACTTCTCATTGCCTTCTACCTTTTGAAATTCTTGGTTCTCTTTGGGCTGTGTTCACCAGATTTTCCTCCTCAGCCACGAGTGTTAAAACCATCCTTTGTCCACCCCTCTTTTTGATGTTGTCACAGATTTCCATGATTTCAGGAGCTGTTTCGTGGATAAGCATCGCTAAATTGGTGGTCAGGACTCTGTTGCCAGAGCATTGGAGGTCTCTGGGCTGTAAAAAGCATTTCTAGCTCATCATTGAGGTCAAATATTGCAATTTTTACCTCAGCTGGGCTTGGCTGGGTCCTGATGGGGATTGGGAGCTGTGGCTGGGAGTTTGGCTGGGATGGAGAGAGGGATGTGCCCTACTTAGGAGCAGAGCCCCTGTTCCTGCTGGCAGGGGGTTGTTTTGTTTGCTTGTTTTGCTTTGGGAAGCCTCGAAACAAAGGCAGCTCCAACCAGGCCGTGCTCATCACAAAAGCATATTTGTAAAGATATTTACTGCTAGGAATGAAACAGAGCAGAAAATACATTTTGTTAATTTTTGGGGATTTTTCTGGTGGTTCAGGTGCTTTTTTTCCCCACTGCCTCTGCTGCACACGAGAGGAGTTTGGATGTGTTCCACTCAGTCCGTGATTTTAGGGCTGGATAATTTTCTTCTTCAGTTTTAAAAAAGAGAAAGGAGCCGATCTCGTGTGTGGCAGCAAACAGGGGCTGATCTCACCATTTCAGGGGATATAAAACCCCCTGTCTTGAGCATTTCTATCAGGACCCCTTGGGGAAAGTGGAGGGGAAGATGGGAAAAACAAAAAGACACAAAGGCAATTTTAAAAATTACGTTTTGAAATGCCTTTTAATGAGCAGCAACTCTGCTAAAAGCACCTGTCATTTACTCCCAAATAAGCTGTCCTGGAGGTTTGGGGGATGCTTTTGCCGTGGTTATTTGTGGTAGACTGAATTAAATATAGTTCTGGGCATGCAGTTTCCAGCAGAAATCCCATTGAAATTCCCTCTGGAAATACAGATTCCTCGCAGGACCAGTAGATTTGTCCGTCTGTGGGTAAAAATCACCCCCCAAACCTTCAGCTCGCTGAGCAAGGTCCTACTTTGGCTCAGCCAGAGCTGCTCTGCCAGCCCTTTGACCAGCCACACGTCACTGCTGGCCACAAATGATCAGCAATTCCCCAAAAATCAGACCTTGTAGCCTCTTTGTTGGCTGGAGAAATTGGTCACTTCCATGTGAAATAACAGGAAAAAATGGGCAGACTCCAATCTTCATTATTTTTAATAATTTAGCTGCAAATAGACAATTATTTTCAGCACTGAAAGCATCAATGTACAAAAAATCTGTATTTTTCCAAGTGGTTCGATCTATGGTGGAGGGAAAGGGATGAATTTGTGGAGAATTATGGGGAAGAATTTTAGGAAACATTCTTTGTGCAAGTCTTGTCCCTAATAAGCTCTGATAACTGAGGTTATTGCACTTGTGCCTGTATTCTCACATGAATAAATACATCCAGGGGAAAACTCAGTGGAGAGGGATTTTTGGTCTTGTTTGAGCACACCTAGAGGGAAAAAAAATATAAATTCTTTTCTCTCTCTTTTTAGCACCTTCATGTAAAATAAACTGCCTCAAAACTATGATGCTGAAAAACAAAGGAGAAAGAGCAGCTCTTAAAGGAAATGCTCTTGAACATAAGGATATGAGATAATGAAATGGGCTACTGGGATAAGCATATTTATTGGGTTTGTTATGTATCAAATGTAACAAAAGTAAAGTGTCTGAAGAACTCCATGTGTGGTTCCTTCACACTCTTTGATCACACAATTCCCCCTTTAATTCAGATGCAGTAGAGCTTAAGTGGCTTCATTGATGTGTTAAGTGTGGAATGATTTTTGTATAAAATAAAAAAAAAAAAAAAAAAAAAAGAAAAAAAAAAAAGAAAAAAAAAA
>NW_008238838.1:4032059-4034315 GCF_000691975.1 Corvus brachyrhynchos
AGGGAAGAAAAGTAAAGGAAACTTAATTTTCTACCTGGCAGAAATCAGCCTCCGGAGGAAGAAGTAGACAATGAGATTGGGCTTCAAGTGAATAATAGAGGCTGATTGATTTTTAGGAAAATGTTCCCCACCATTTGTAGAGGGGGTTCATGTGCTGCTTTTGTTAGGAAAATGGGAGGCTTTGGTACGAGCTCTTTGTGGTGAGGCTGCTGCTGCTGGAGCTCCAGCACGGCAGTGCCCGGAGGAGCAAACCCCCAGCAGAAGGACTGCCAGGTACAAACGCAGCATTTAAATAGATATTAAAAAGAAAAGAACCACTTTTAGGTCATTCCTTACCGGTTTATCACCGGCAGGGATCTTCGTGAGGCTCTGTGGAGCAAAGCCTTGGATGCTGCAGTGGTGTAAAATCAGGAGAGTGGCTTTTATCCGAGACAAAGGAGCGACTCCCCGCTCCCACACCTGATACCCAGGCCTGGATTTTAATATCTAAACCAGCAAAAAATAAATCAGATGGGAAGGTTTTTTTAGGCTGAGGGTTAATACGTATTTACTCACACCCAGAATTTTAACAGGAATAATATCAGGCTCCAGCATTCGGATTATCTGGGTCTCCCCTTTGGTCAGGGAGCGCTGTGGGCTCAAGGTGAAAGGGTGACTGCAGACATTTATTGGTGTTTCAGGAGCAGCTGTGAGTGCCCACAAAGGTCAGGAGAGCAGCAGGCCCAGTGCTGTGGGCTCAGAGCCCAGAGTTGGAGTTGGAGGAAGCAAGCCCAAGGTCTGAGGAGCAAGACTGGCACAAAGACATCGAGTGGCTCGCCGAAGGGCACCTCCTTCAGAGGTGGCAGAGAACAGGCTAAGGATCAGAATTTGCAGGTTCTGTGGTGCTGTATTTTCATCTTTCCTGGCTTTTTTTCTGGGTTTACTCAGCAAATAATGCTGTTTTCTCCTTCTGCCACCGTTGTGTGTTTTTGTGCTCAGTGCTGAGGTCTCTTTTTGCTTTGGAATCTTGTAAAAATGTGCGGTTTCCTCGGCCCTGCTGCCAAAACCAAGGCTGTTCAAACCAAACAAACACAAAAGCCCTCCAGAATGCAGAGTGGGCTTCGTAAATATTACCTTGAGGTGGATTTGTGCAGAATGGTCAGAGGGAGAAATCCCAAATCTTCCCTTTGCCCCGAACCAGGTCTGCAGGACCTCGGGGGCAGCCACCCTGGCTGTGTCCCTCTGACACAGGGCACTTGTTCCTTTCCCCTGGATGCCAAATCTCCTCCCAAATTTGTGTCCTGGACCTCAGGATTTTTACCAGCCTCTCTTTAATCCTTGGAAAGCAGGACTGGGAGGGAAAGCAGCCCATTTTCCTGCCACACGTGCGCCTTCCCGCTGGCACACGCAGCTCCCCCTTCCATAACCCTGCTCTCCCAGAGCCTTTTCCAGCCCATATAAAACTCTTCTTCCTTTCAGCACCATCTCCCCACACCCAGCACATTCCTTTCATGTGCTCAGCCCGATGGCCTTATCTCTCCCTCTCGCCCTAATTATGAAATGTGTGGTATGTTGCCTGCTCCATGAGAACAGAGAGAGCAGCAACTGGGCAGAAGTTAAAGGACTCCTCTTATTACTCTTCAGGCAAGTCAGGGTCAGGACAAACTGTCAGTCCTTGGCTGTTTGGGTGGGGTTTTTAATCCCTTTTTCCTTGAGAATGAAAAAAAAATTTGAAATTACCATTAAACCCATAAGCTACATCTTGATTATAAGGATGGTTTGAGGGAGGATGTTTGCACTGAGCACTAACTTTGGGTCTGAAGTGTCAGTCACACCTGACAGACACTGAGGCAGCCCAGAAGATTTGGATGTTGAGTTCCTGAGCTTGAACTGGGGCTCTGGCTGTCATGGTCTTGCTGCCTCTCACCATCAGCACAGATTTTCCTCTCTGTTCCCGAGAGCTGCAGGACCTCGGCACGGAGCAGGACAATTCCCATGTCTGGCAGGCGTGTGGTCCTTAAAATGCAGCTGTCAGATGCTTTGCAGTGGGGTTTTCAAAGAGGATGACTCCTGGCTTATGTCTGCTTCCACCAAAAGTGGCTGGGGCAGCAAGGCAGGGAGATGGATGCCTTTGAAAATCCCACCGTGAAATGCCGTGGTCGGAGAGCTCCTCGGAGTTGGGCAGAACCCCCCTCTCCCCCAATTATTTGAAAACACAGACTGCATTAGCCTGGTCATCCGTTGAAAAAGAGGAACATATTCGTGACCTGCCATCCA
>NW_008238838.1:4034390-4046612 GCF_000691975.1 Corvus brachyrhynchos
TTCCTGCTCCTCCTGACCCTCCCCCTAGCCCCACTTTGTCAGCCCTTAGTGAACCAAAAACTGGCTTTTCTGATTTGAATCATGATTCAGCCTGATGCGATTTGAAATGCCTGAATTCTTAACCCCCTGCATGATGGGATTTTATCTAATGGAAATGCCAGCAGCCTTTAAGTCAGGCATGGCAGAGCCTTGCCAGCCGCTCTACCCAGCATGCTAAATAAATGATAAATATTGTTGCACATATGTTACATCTGTCAAAAGTCTCAGCATCACGCAATCATTGTGTGGCCTTTATAAGGTGATGAAAGGAGCAAAAACAACAACAAACCCTAATGCAAACATCAGATAGGCATTAGAGATTCCCTGACAGTGCAAATAAAATTCCCAGTTGGTGAAATAGGCGTTGAGGAAGGCAGATATCTTTGTTGGGTGAGGTAAAGAGCTGAGAATACTGGATGTGCTGTGGATTTGGAGACTTTCCATCAGGCCAAGCAGCCCCCAGCTCCTCTCCTGTCTTTATAGTGCAGTGGGGACGGTGCTTTTGCAATTCTCATTTGAGAGTCCCAAGTTCTGCTTTTGAACACCAGGTTCAGGTGTGGGAGGAGAAGAGAAGTAAATAAAGAAAACTCTTTCTGATGTTACTCCTAAATGTTATGTGTAGTCTCACGTCACACTGAGATATCTCAGCCTGCTGAAGGTCAGAAAATACACTTTCACTCTTCCCCAAGGCAGGAATTTTCAGTGTCCCTTGCTCCAGAAGGGGCATTTGGCCAGGCACGGGGAGCTGGGCTCAGCCCTAATGCCAGGAACCCGCAGATTCCGAGTCTGTCTGAGCTTTGCCAGGGTCACCTTGAAGGGCACCCCAGCCCTGCAAAGGTCCCGCCGTGCCTGGGGGAAGGAGGAGGCAGGAGAGGGTGGGCAGAGGGAGGAGAAGGCTGTCAGTCTGCTGAGCCATGGCTCTGCTGCTCTGCACCAGCTGAGCAGGGATGCTGGAGTGCTAATGCATCTTCCTCCCCTGCAGCAGCTCAGAGCCTCTGCAGAGCAGCAGATCCTCAGAGGAGCTTTTCAGAGGCTCGGTCCTTCCCCAGGGCAGCAGTGGAGCTGCTCCACCTCCAGCCCAAGGCTCTGCCTAAGGGCAAAATCTCAGCCCAAGAAACGTATTCCTCTCTCTGTCTCTCCCTCCCTCCTGAAAAATAAGGGTCACAGTGGCATTTACCTCGAAGTCTATTAAAAAACACTGAGCTCCCAGAGTGTGGCATGTGTGTTTCCTATTAGGAAGGCAGTTCCAGACTAATAACCATTTTTAATGGCTGTCGTTGTGCTTTGCACTAAATGATATCAGCCATTATTGCAGGAGAAAGGCAGAGCAGCCTGGAAAATTAAATGAAATCCTTCTGTGGAAATTTCAAAGGGGATCAAAGATGCTCCCCAGCTTTTTTCCTTGAGGCCAGGTGGAATTTTTCTAGTTCCAGTGTGAGGTAGGGAACCCCTGGAAAAGCAGGAAGCAGCAATGATTTTCCCTTTCCTCCTTTAAACAAAGGAACTCTTGGAAGTCAGATAATTTTCTTATTTCAAGTGAGAATAGAAATGGGTCGACTGAGGCTTGGGAAGGTCAGTGGATGATGGCAGAGAGCAGAATGGGGTTTGGTCAATCCTTTGTTTGCTCCTCCGAGCTGGTTGTGCAGAAGTAAATTCTCCTTGTAGGATGTGATTCACCTTACTTTAAAATGCAGGTGAAAAGAGGTCAGTACCCAAAAATGGCTGTTCCTCTTCTTTATCTGTAGCAGGATCCAAGGATGGCTGGGTGTGAGAACTTACCTTGAGGAACAAGACAAGAGGGAGAGCCAGGGACAGGTTTGTTGACCTCCCCAGTGTGTTTTGAATTAGTTGTAGACTATGACCTCAAGTTGAGAAAAATTCAAACCAGCCTGGTGGTGTTGAAGCAAGTCAGATTTGGCTGAGGCCTAATGGTTTGTAATTTAGTTTAAGACCATGACTGTGAGGCTTAAAAATCCCAAACAGTGGGGCTTGCTGGCAAGTCGAGCATCTATTAATGATATGGCTGTGAAAGCAGAGGGTTTTTTTTTCTCAGGGTTCAGTCCTGCCAGGTTTTGAGCTGCCCAGACCTCCCACTATTTCTGTGGGAAGGGGAGGGGCCCACAAATTTGTAGGATCTGACCCTCACAGGGATAAATCATCTTTGACCCCTCAATTCCAACGGAGTTACCTCATTCAGACAAGTGCAGAAGTGTCCTGGTACCTACAGGGAGACTCTGCAGGTCAGGGTGATCCATTTAGATTATCCTATTAAAAAAGATGCAGCCTGTTCTCCAAACGCACACAAATCTAACTAACTTAGTTGCTCTAATTAGCCCCTGCTGCAATTTCCACCATGCCATTAAAATAAGTTATACTCAAATGCAATGAAATGCCTGTAAATCAAGGGAGATTAAAAATCCCTCTGGCTGCAGAGATGTGTTTATCATAAGGGCTTTAACATCCTGAATTTTAAGAGATGCTGCACACTGAGGCAGCCTGGGTTCACAGGGAGGAGCAATCTGTCTGACTGCATCCTCTCACGGAGCTGAGAAACCAAGATGGACACTGCTGTTGTATTTTCCTTTGTTTTTCAGCACAAAATATGTGCAAATTCAGTTGTTTAGGGTGAAGGTGGGTGCTGTTTCGTGCCTGCTCAGAGCCTCCTCTCTAGGTTTCATTCCCCAGTTGATGGTTGGGTTGGAAGAATGAACCTAGATCTGAGAGGAACTTCAGGAGATTATCTGACTTGTAATGAATTTGGTGTTAAATCTTAATTTTTTAAAAAATATTTTTCTTAAAAAGGGAATCAGTGCTTTTAAGTTTTAAACTTAACTTTGAAGTTAAGCTTACGTTTGACTAAGGAGGTGGCATAGAATAAAGGTTACTTTAGGTCCTTTTATGGAATAAAAATCACTTTAGGTGCTTTAAGGCTATTTCAGCAAGACTGGGGTGTGTCAGGTGAGAACCTAATCCCTGCATTTGTGCCAGTCTTCGCTCATTGCTTATTAAGCTTCTATTTGATTACTGAATTCCCTATTTTTCTCCTCTTTTGGATTGGATTTCCAAAGGTGTGTGGTGCTAGGACAACAAGGGATGGCTTTAAGCTGAAGGAGGGTAAATTTAGATGGGATATTGGGAAGGAATTGTTCCCTGGGAGGGTGGAGAGACCCTGGCACAGGGTGCCCAGAGCAGCTGTGGCTGCCCCTGGATCCCTGGAAGTGTCCAAGGCCAGGTTGGATGGGGCTTGGAGCACCCTGAGATGGTGGAAGGCGTCAGGGTGGAACTGGATGTGCTTTGAGGTTCCATCCGACCCAAACCATCCTGGGATTCTGTGACCTCTTTGGCTGTATCCCCTTGGGTATTCCCTCTCGCTTATATTCCCTGCTCTTTTCCCCTCCTTTGTAAAAGCCACAGAGAAATTGGGCCCAATCTCTTTGAAACACACGAGGAGCTGATAAGATTTATCCTCGGTCCGGTTCCAGAGAGATTAATTGCCTGGCTGGGAATCAGCTGGGGAAGGCTGTGGCTAATCTTCAACCCAGCCTCCCTTCCCAGCATCACAGGAGAGCACAGCAGTTATTTTATGCCGTTGTTCCTCGTGTTTATTCTGGCTGAATCCTCGCATCCCTCCCCGCCAGCCCTGCCGGGGCGGCCGGCAGCGTTGCCATGTCACTGCAGAGCCTTCCTCTTCCCAACAGTTGTGCAGAAATCACTTCTCCTCTGTCATTCCTCCTCGGCAGCAGCAGTTTGTTATTCTCCAGGAATAGTTGCAGCTCAGCACCTGTCGTGCAGCCCGAGAGGAGCTGCACAAACAGAACTTCTGTTCGCAGCACCGGACCGGGATCCGCTCGGATTTTTCCCCCGATAGAATTCTCCTTCTGTTTTACCAGACAAATAATCTGTTGCGACTCTTATTGCTCCTTATCTTTTTGCAGCTTGGCCCAGTTCCATGCACCATTTTGTTCTCAGAGATGCCTAAGCTGATTCTTCAGCGCCAGCCAAAACAAATGAGAGTCTTGGCTTTGGGGGGGGGCGTCCTTGTCCCTCGTGAGGGGCCTGGGGAGCAGGCAGGAGGGAAGTGAAGTCCTGTGGAGTTGGTTGGCTGATCTGGCTTTTAGTGGAACAGTGGAAGTCTTTATTAGAGTCTTTATTAATCTTTATTTCTCGTGAGTTGCCCCAAGGCCTTGGTCACGAGGGCCTTGCAGGGGTTCAGTGGGAATTGGGACACCCAGGACCTGTCCCAGACACTCCCCTGCCCTGTGACCCTGAGTTTTCCCTGCCTTGCCTTGCCAACCCCTTTCAGGCTGCCAGGGCACCACAGCTGGAGCTGGTGTGGCTGCACAGCCCCACAGAAAAGGTGCCTGGTCCCAGCTGGCCCTGCAGGCACTGCTGTGATGCAAATGTTCCTACATTGTCCAGTTTATCAGTGCTGGTGCACGGAGCAGATCCTACAGCACCCCCAGCAGACTTTCAAAGCCCACAATGAGCACAGTTTGAGTTAGAGGAACAAGGAGAAGGTGTAGAGATGAGATGGTGATTAATGACTAAAAAGTGCAAGAAGAAACAAGGTCCAGCAAGTTCCTGAACTTCTGAAATTTGGGATCTTGCCTCAGTCTGGATCTGAGCTTTCTGGTGCTCCTCTACCAGTCACTGCTGCACAGGTGTGAAGCTGTTGCAGGAGCTGGATGAGTTCTCCGCTTCTCTTTCACAGATTGAAACCTTCTTTTCCCTTTTTCCTGACCATTCCAGTCCAGGTGAGGGCCTTGCCATTGGGAAAACCAGATGGATTTGGGGACTGCTTGTGGTCTTGGGCGAATTCCCTGGTCTCTCACTGATTTTCCCTAATGCCCCACCTTTAATAACATTTTCCTACAGCTTCTGTAGGGCTGTTGTGGGATAAAGATAAAACTATTGAGGTGTGTGGCTGTGTAGAGACTGGGAAATTAGGATGGATGGATGGATGGATTTATGGATTTATAGATCTGTAATAGGGGAAGGCCAAGCTGGTCCAAACCTTGTAGCCACACTGTCTCTGCCGAGCCGAAGGAGCATTATGTCACCGTGAAAATGCCACGCATTTTATTTGAAAAGGACATTATGGCAAGGCTCTAATCAGATCCCTCAGTGCCTTAGACAGCTTCAGAACCTGATTCAATAAAAACATGGCTGGACTCCAGCAGGATGAGGAGAAGCAGGCTCGCTCTGGGGACTTATCTCAGCCTGCAAAACCTCTGTTCCGGAGCACTTTGGAGCACTTGAGCTCCTCTGGGTTGTTTGCTCTTGAACAGGGAGTTTCTGAGGGGGGACATCAAAAAATATGATGTTTGGGTGGGGAGAGCTAATTGATTTGACAGTTAATCAAAAAGTACTAAGGGAAAATCAATATAGAGTAAAACAAGCTAGTCTTCAGTTCTATATTGTATTCCCAGTGGCATTGTTGATTGTATAGCATCAATGTCATCTATTTTAGATGGAAATGTTACCAACTATAATGCCACTGTTGATGTTTCAAAACGCTTCTAATCTCATTTCAATAATAGCTTCTGTCTCTCTCAGTGACACACGTGCCATAACATCCCTGGCTAAACTGACAGCACTAATAACACACTGGGAGTTTTTATTATTCGGACCCCTGTCTGCATTTTTGATCACTCAGGGGGTTGTACAGCAGGAAGGGCGGGCATCTCCCTGAAATCCTCAGGTGAAGGAGTGCCTGGACATTCCCAGAGCTGTGCTGGCTCTTGGAGGGTCAGCTCCTCAGCTAACAGGGATTTGGGGGTTCAGGGGTGACCCCAGAGCTGGGAAGGTCTCAGTGGAATTCAGGAAGGGCGAGTTTAAGGCTGAGCTGGTGGCCAGGACTGTGGTTTAACTGCTGGTTTAACTCTGCTGCCTCCTGAGGTCTTGGCTCTCTTCAAGTGGACTAAAAAAATCCCCCAGGGAAATTCCTTGCTGGTTTTCTGGGAACTCTTCCTTTGCATCAAAGCCTGACACACCGAACGCAGAGCCTCTGGTGTGGTTTTAGGGCTTATTTCATTCTCATCCCTCTTGCAACCCAAGAGTGAAAACTGGATGTGCCACCAGCCTGGATGCTGCAGCGATGGCAAAGGGTGAGAGGGACAGCTCATGATGAATCAGGTTCTCCAGACACAGCAGGGAGCTCTCAGTTCCTGGATGTCTCATTCTGGTGAAATTCAGAGTACAGCTCATAATCCTTTTAGTGATAATTTGACTTGAAAATTTAAGGAGGTCTCCGGAACTTTTTATGGGGAAAATTGCAGCACTTTTCATGTCTTCCCAGCCTCCTCCTGGACCAGGCTGAGCAATAAAAGCACTGACCAGGCAGAGCACTTCAGCAGATGCTCTGCCACAGACTTAATTTCAGCTCCACTGACCTTGACTCAGGCTTAAGTTTTAACAAATAAAAAAGTCAGATCAGAGTGAATGGACTTGAAGCCTGTGCTGAATTTTAAACTTGGACTTTGCCAGAGCCCTGCACTTGAACCTGTTTCTGGAATATACAGGATGTAAGTGGGAACACAGGAACAGAACCTTTCCAATAGATCCTTCATTTAAAACAGCTTTCCTCTTCAATTGTCCGCAGTGAATTTAAATGGGATGAAAATTCAGTCCTTTATTTCTGATTTTATCTTTTCTTTCCTCCGTTCTTTCGCCGAGGAATTTTCCCTTCATTAACTTTTTGAGCATAAAACGCAGAAAATAAATGAACAAACAAAACCTGGAGCAATATGTGAGATCTTTGAACTAATTCAGCAGTCGTTATTACTGACATCAGGAGAAAGAAATGCAAGAACACAAATCTATTGCTTTAAGCTGGGATTTTCAGAAGAGCCTGTTGGAGTTTGGCACTCAAATCCCATGAAATCCCCTTTATACTTTTCACTTCTCTTTCTTTTCTTTTAATTTATTTTTCCTCGACATGGGAAAGGCCCCGATGCATTTTGTTAGGGAGGGTTATTACACCATGTTTGGGATCAGCATCCAGGATTGGAGCCAGGTCAGAGCTCTTGTGGAGCACAGAGGAGCAGGGAATTTCTGCTCTGAGGAGGGATGGGAGGCTGTGGATCCAGGTTTAGCATTTAGCACATCACCTGTTGATTGCCCAGAGGAGCTGTGGCTGCCCCTGGACCCTTGGAAGTGTCCAAGGGCAGCTTGGACGGGGATTGGAGCACCCTGGGATGGTGGAAGGTGTCCCTGCATGTGTCAGGGGGTGGAAATGGGGTCATCTTTAAAGTCCCTTCTGACCCAAACCATCCTGGGATTCCATTCTAAGGAGATGGGAATCAGGACACAGCAGTGGAAGGGTGAGAGGATGACGAGGGAGCTGTGGCTGGGGACAAGGCAGCTGAAACAAGGCCCAGAGGATGAGCAAGGCAGGGCTGTAATTTGGGATACTGACAAGTTATAGACACGTTCAAGGGATCCTGGTGTTTTTCAGCCCACGGGGTTGTTGTTGTCAGGTTCCTCCACGAATGCCTCCAGCCACAAGGCTCAGCTGGTTACCACCTTAGTCTGTAATTACTGATATTCCTTGGCAGATGGACATGTTGGACATGACCTGTTTGGTGGCCCTGAACCTGGTGTAGGGTCCTGCACACCCCATGTTACAATTCCTAATTAAGGGGACAGCCTATCCCACCATGCTGACCTCACCTTGCAGAGGGGCACGGGGGATGTGCTTTCTTATCTCCCAGCAGCTTCTGCTTCTATCCCAGGAATATTTTTGGAATTTGTGGCAAACCCCCCAGTCCTGTTGAGACAAGCCAGCCTGAAGGTTGCTGTAGCTAAGCCAGCCCTGAGCTCTGTTTCACTTTCTCTGCCTGACAGGGGAAAATTGATCTTTTCAAACACACCCAGTAGAATTTGCTCGGTTTTGCTTCCCACTTTATCCCTTAGGAGCCACATCCTCAGCACAAACCAGGGGTGTCAACCAGATTCTCTGCCCTGGCCATCAAAGCTCTGAAAGATTTCAGGACTGCAGAGTATTTTGGGTATTTGGTTTCCTATTTTAGTCCTTCCTTCGGTGCTGATTTCTGGCCTCATTATGGTCTCTCTGACAAAGACGAGGTACCAAAAATGTGCTGCCTGATGCAGTCCCTGAAGTGAGGCTGCTGCTGGGGTGACCTTTTCGTTATTCTGCAGTTTGACTGACTGGCTATCCCAGCCCTTTCCCACACGGTGAGGAGGTACAAGCAGCAGAGGAAGGGAAATGCTGGATAATCAGCACGCAGAACGCAGAAAAGGTCAGGATAATCCACTCTGCACAAGGGATGGGTGTGCAGGGAGGTAACACAGAGGCACAACTTGAGTTTCCTAACCTTCAGAGGAGGTTGTGTTCTTCCTCCTATTCCCCCCCTGCCCAAAAGCAACCCACAGAGTTGTTATTTTTAAAATTGCATGTCGTCTTTACAGCTTTTCGTAGAGCACACACCTGTCTGCAGGACAGGAGCAACAAGATCAGGAGGGAAATACTAGAAACCTTCCAGCACTCTCTTCCTTCAAAAAATCATTTCAAATATCTTGCCTCGGCTCAGTTTTTTACTCTTTTCCCTTAAAAAATATGAAAAGAGGTACTACATGAATATTGCAAGAGGCAGCCTGTTAAAAACTGCAAATAGAGTGAGCTGGGCTCCCTTTTTCCACTGGTGAAACAGAATCAGCAAGAGAGAAAAAGGGAAAATGGGAGAGATTTTTAAAAGTAGTGTTTTGTTCTGTTCTCTCAGCTGCAGGATGGAAGATTTGAAACAGTGACCAAGTGCTGGTTTCCTTCTGAAAATTTCATGGCCAGCTATTTAATATTTCTTCTTATTAACCCTCCTGCAGAGCAGTACAAATTCCTCAGCTGCAAGGAGATGCTCAGGGACAGCACTGCTGTATTGAAGTTGAGATAGCTGAATTCATCACAAGAATTAGATGGATGTTCCAGTCCACATTTACATGCCTAACAGCAGCAGAGGGACATAATTGAAGAATAAAATCTAAATAATCTGCAGGAGGAAGCTCCATGTTATTACAAATCAGGTTGGTTATCTCCATTAATCAAGCTAGAAATCAGCCCTCTCCTTTCTTGGAGGTTCCCTTCATGAGATTCAGTGTAACCCAAAGGGTAGAAAATAATTACCCACAATTAGAGAATGTGCAGGACAAGCCAAGGTCAAGGTGAAGCTGGAGGGAACTTTCATCAGCCACTGGAAGGGAGGTTGAGAGCAGGCTAATAAAAACCCCGACCTTCATTATTTTGTTGTCTAAGAGAAAGCCAGCCTTGCCCAGAAAGGAGGAGGGGGTATTCCTGGTGTTATTCTTCATCTGGGATGATTTTTAGTCACAGTGAAGTTTATTGGACTAAAAACCCTGCAGACTGCTTCAAACTGAGAATATCAAACCTGACAATGAGGTTTTGTAGCAGCTGCTGACTCATTCGTGACTGGTTTTTGCCATGATTTTGGTTGTCCCTGTCTGTCTCTGCTGCTTGGGATCCTGGAACTGGCATTTCCTTTCATCACCTCAGGAATAATCCCTTCCCTGCTGGTTCTGCCAACACCTTGGCCTGGCTCAGGTCTCCGGCGTTTCCCCGGATCCATCACACTGGTTTGCTTTGTGACTGATTCCTTCAGGTGTCTGTGCACAGCTCCTTCCTGACATCCCTGCAAGGTCATGGCCATGCCCACGTAGCAAGAAATGCAAATATCTTCCCAATTCCTGCATGAAGGAAAGGGGGAAGTAAAACCATCCCCAGAGCCAGCTGTGTCCCTGTGCCCTTGGGTTTGCCTCTGGGTTTGAGGATTCTCTACGCAGTTCTGTCCCTAAAATCAGTAAGGCCCAGATTTAATCTGGATCTCCTGCTGCTTGGAGGCTTCTTTACCCTTTGGAGTTGGCTATATGAAAGCAGAACTCCTTTACATCCTTTAGTTTAGGTATGGAGTGGCATCTCTGCTTTGAATCCAGGCCTTTTTGTTGGGGCCAGACCTTTTGTTACCTGGTTTGATCCTTTTTTTTGGCTTCTGAGGCAGACTGCACCTTGTGCTGCTCAGGTAGCGTTTGTTAATTATCCCTAACGGAGAGCAGGTGGAAGGGTCGGTGTTAATTGTGCCCCGAGGCTGTGACGGCCTCTCCCTCATCAGCCTTGTTGGAAGCAGCTTCCAGGCACTCACTGCCCACCTGAGCACTAAAAAAATCATCTCTCCTTTGGCACCTCGAGTTGTTTGTGACAAAACAACCCCAACCCTGCTATTTCCATGGTCACTGCCCAGTGCTTGTGCTTAATCCTTAGTCCAGTGTCATCCTGTGCCCCTGCACCCTGGCAATTGCTGTGTGCTCAGGAATTGAGACCCAGAGCATGGGCCAGGCCATTTTAGGTGGTCACCAGAGGTTAAATCACATTGCAGCAGCCCAATTCTTATGAAGTCTGATTGGATTTGTTTGGGAATTCGCTCTCCAGCCACAGATTTTATTCCTTTAACTCTCTGAGGATGGCCTTCCATACTGAATTCCCATCTGAATGCAACTTAATCTGCCTTTCCCTGCAGCGTCACTTTCCCATGAGGGCTCTGAGGGTTGAAATATCCACACTTTTCCCTCTACTTCCCCTACAGCCAGCTCCACCACCCCAGCCTCCTGCAGCAGAGGGGGGCAGATGTCACCTCCTGCCAACTTTTTCATGAAGATTGATGCCTGCTCACCTCTCTCTTTCTGTGTAACCAAATATCCGCTAAACATTTACCAGATGGAAGCTGCAGAGTCTACCTGGAGAGGGAGGAGCCTCAGGACAACCTGACAGTGCCAGGAAAAGGGGGATGAATTTCAGAGAGGTCTGGGCCTTGCTTCTTGGTGGAGAGAAATGACCAAACTGTGGGTAGATATAAATAATTTTTTTTTTTTTTTTACATCTATATTTTTCAATCTCAGCTGGCTGAGGTGATGCCCACGTGTGAGGAAAGAGAAGCTGCTCCTGCTTTGTTTCATTTCTTTGCTGTAGCAATTTCTTTTTCCCCCTGTTTCCCCCTGACTTCAGGAGACAATATAGGAGAGATTTATTGCTAAGACAAGATGTCAGATTGCTGCCATTAGATCCAGGTTAAATCTACAGTTTCTTTTAGCCCCACTGGCTCTTCCTCCCCATATTCCAAACACCAAGGGAGAGCAGCTTATGAGCTGAACACTCAGAGGAAAATGAAGGAGCTTTAGGGAGGGAGAACTTGGTGAGATGGGACCTAAATTAATCCCCGCTGTAAATCCATCGTAGCCCTTGACAGATTGGGCTGAGAGCGGTGCAGGTGATGGAAAGGAGGCAGAGGCTTGGGACAGGGTTTTTATTTCTCCTTTTTCTTCTGTTTTGCTCCTTGCTGGAGCCCCTGTATTTAATAAGGTGGGGATGGATAACAGGAACTTATTGGTTCTTATTCTTCAAGGGACTCCTTAAATTTAGGGGCACTGTCCTTCCAAGAGCTCAGCTCAGATTGCAAAGACAGTTTCCAGAGCTCCCTGCTCCCTTTGATTCCCAGCATCTTCCAGGACTGTGTTTATCCTGCAGCAGCCCCCGGATGGTGGGAAGCATCAGAAATGTTCCAGCAGCAAGGGTGTAGTTAAAGGCCACGTTTAGGGAGACAGGGAATATCCTCTGCTCCTCCTTGACCCGTTTTAGAGGCAGGAAACGTGAAAAGCAGCAATGTGATGCTAATGTGGGACAGGAAATCTGCAGCCACACAAGTCCAGAGTCCTCCCAAAGGGATTTACCTGTGTGGCTCCACCTCGGCTGGCTCAGCAGGGAAAGACCAGCCACAAAATTTGGTTTCCCATCAGTGGGAGTGCCCCAAGCCCTGGTGTGTAAATCTGTAATATGTGTAATTTGTTCCCAGCCAAAGCTCCTGTCCAAGGAACAGCCTGGCTGCCTGGAGCAGAGCATTTGCCTTGACACCTTCTCTTGAACACTGCCCATTATTCCCTGTCTTCTCTGAATTTCAGCAGAACAGGGACACTAATTATTGATATGATAAATATGGCAGCTAATTAAATAAACAATTTGACTTTAGACTCTGCTGCCATTTAACTATAACTGAAGTCAAAATATAATCCTTAAAGCCTCCACAACGATCTGCGGTGTACTTTGTGTGACTGTTTTCATTGTTTGAAAACAATTAAATTTCAGGAAGCAATTCCAGTGACTGA
>NW_008238838.1:4046628-4094524 GCF_000691975.1 Corvus brachyrhynchos
TTCAGTGAATGAACCGCTGTTGTAACAGCCAGGTAAGAGAATGTTGAGGTTGTGATGAGTTCCTTTCACATAAGAAAGCTGAGTTTATGAGTTGTTAATCTCAGCTGAACAAGGCTTGCTTAATTCATGTCATTGTCCAGACCAGGGTTAAAGAATTCTAAATGCCTGAAGAGCTTAAATAAAAATTCAGAACCAATTCCTGGACAGTTTGACACCAAAGACTTGGTCTTGATCCAGAAAAGGGAAATAGAAATTATTTAGAGGAAGTGAAAAGTGCCAGGTGAAAGAGATCCTCATCTTTTCTAGTTGGGGTTTAGGCTACAGAGGGCCAGGCCAGATCCAGCACACACCAGGCCGAGTTCTACATTTTCTTTCCTAGGATCTGATCCATCCTAAAAAAACATCCCAGCAGCTTCCAAGCCACCAGAGAATATGAGATTCCAGCCTGTCCTGTTTCCCCCTCACTAAATATTAACTCTTACCACGAAGCACCGTGGTTCCTGTGCCAGCCCTGTGCGGGGAGGCACTGCCAGCTCTCCTGGCTCTTCCCAGTCCTTCTCTAGAGGAACCAGGAACACATTCCCTGTGGGAATCAGCCCCACATTTCCCTTTTTCCAACCCTCCTTTAAAGAAAAGCCCTCCTGCTTGTGCTGAGCATCCTTCCTGTTGGGTCTTGTCCTTCTCAGTTTGCCTGCAGCACAATTAAATAGAGAATTAACAATTCTCCCACAGGGAGATGAATTTATCCTTGCTGTAAATCACTTTTTTGGGTTTATTTATTCCTTTTGGCACCCCTGCATGAACTGATCTTTGGGTTCCCCCATTCCCATGATGAAGCTGATATACCCCAGCGTGGCAAATTGTGTCACTGGATCCAGTGCAGCTCCAGGGGAGGACCATTAATCGCTGCCCATGCCGAGACAACAGGGCTCCATCCCTCGCCATGAGTCATTCCAGCTGCTGGAACAGCTATCTCTGCAGATTCCCCTTTGGAACAGGAGCCTGGAGACTGCTCCAGCTCAGCAGTGAAAATATCTGCCCCCAGTTTGTAGACAAGGGATCTCTTTCAGAGACATTCTTGAGGAAAATCCCTCGTGGAGCTGCTCAAGGCACGGACAACCCCCGGCTCCGAGGCCAGGGGAGAAAAGCCACATCTGCTGCCACAGATTAGACAAGGATCCAGCAGATGGGTCTGCACTGAATGAGGGCAGAATCAGGTTTGCCTGGTCACAGGACAGGTCCCTGGCACGGGGAGGGTGTAGGGACATGGAGGGGAAAGATTCGCCCTGTTTGGAGCGTGGACTCACAGCCAGGGTGGGATGACAGCATTTGGACATAGAGATTGGCTCTGCTGGGCCTGAGAGCATCATTCCAGTGGAGTCAGAGCTGGTTTACAGGAGGGAATGCAGGTCCAGCAGCTCCTCTGAGGGCTGCTTGGTGTTTCCTCTCCTGCCAAAACTGAACACATGGGTCCAGGCACACAAACACTGTGATTGCAGCATGGCCCTTCAGAAGCAGGGAATGATTTAAATCTCACCTAAATCCCTGCAAAACACCACCTTTTGTTTGTCTTCCAGTCAAAGATTTTCCAAGTACTCGTGGTATTTATTTATTTATTTATCTATTTATTTCTCTGAACTTGTTCTTCCCCTTGGTATTGGCTGTTATTGCAGACTCAGGCTCTTATTCCAAGTGGGGTTTGGATTGGGTCCTTCTCCTTTTCTCTTTCTACTGCTGGTACCTGAAAATCTCAGCTGCAAGGTGCTGCCTGTCCCACAGATAAAACTTGCAGGCCCTGGTACCTTAAGGCAAGCCCAGCTGGACTGGTGCTGTCCTTTTAATTCCTTGCTTTCTCTGCTCCAGTGGCTGATAAGCCACTTCTGGCTGTCTAGTCATGTAATCCTTTAATTTTTTAATTTCAAGGAACTGTTTGCAGTTCACCATGACTCAACATTTGACTGCAAACTCATTTGAGGCAAGGGAACAGTTGATTTGTGCAGTGAAGGCAGAGCGATGACGATGAAAAATCTCAGCATAGTGCCCCTTTTAGCAGATTTTTTAAAAATTTTGCTGGAAAATTGAACATCTGAAATGGTGAGTGGTCTGATGAACTTAATCCTTTAATATTCACACATTGCCTGCTGCACTCTGAGAACATGGGGAAGGGGTATCTCTGAAAGGACATGAGTGATGCTGAGCTCCCAAAAAAAAGTTGTGGAGGGGAGGTGTGAAGTCCAGGAAGTGGAGAATCACAGAGCAGTGATCTCAGTGCCAGCCAATGCAAAATTATTGGGAAAAAAAGATAATTGAACCGAGGATCTGTTCACACCCAGAGGGTAACAAGGAGGAAAAGGCAGCAGGGATTTGTCGGGCAAATGTTGCGTGAGCAGGGTGAGGTCTTGTTCTGGGAGACTCAAAATGAATCCAAATAAAATTGGGAGTTACAGAGAAATTCACAGGCAATTTTGGGGATGCTTCATACTTTTTATGGCACAAAGATGATAGTAAAGCCTGCTTCCACAAAAAGACCTGTGTTTGATTGCATTTCACTGCCAGGACAGTTCAGGGGCCTGTTCTTCATGGTGAGAATTGGGAAAATCACCAAAAATCACCTCCTGAGCCACAGATCCCTGGGACAACACCAGGAATAAGCACTCAGGAGCCAGTGTTTAAAAAAAACCCCAACCAAACCAAGACTGGCTAAACCAGTGAGTTTATTCTGAAGTGTTTCCAAATGGCCACACATCTTTGTTTTGGTGCTGAAAATCCCTCTTTAAAAATGATTTTATTTGATCAATTAAACGCTACCAATTTCTGGATGCACTAACCACAAATTTGCTAAATTCCTGAGCTAATGAAAGGCTGGCTTGCTTTGACATGAATGGGAGTTTTGTTTGAGTAACAATCCAATAAGGACTTGGCCCAAAGATAGCAAGGAAAATATTTAGATGTTAAATATGTATTCAGAAGACCTTTCTACAAATCTTTTCTCTTGCAGTAACAGGACAGGAATTGTGTTCTCCAGAAGGGATAGTTCAGAGAGACGTCCAGCACCTCTCAGCATTTAGCAGAGAGAGCAAGAAACTATGCAAATATTTTAGTTTAGAAATACTTGTAGCTCCTTTTCAAACAATGAAAGCCTCAATTAAAGCCAGATCTCTGTTATTTAAAAATTCCAGGCAGCAACTGAGAGAGAGAGAGAGAGAGAGAGAGAGAAAGAGAAATACTGAGTTCCATTTTTTTTCTCCTCACTCTCAAACATAAAGTCCAAGGTATTTGAGAGTCAGGAAAATTGTGTCCAACATTAAAACTGTGACAGCTGAGAAGGCTGGAGCTGTGATTCTTATCTTCTAAAGAATTTTGCAGTCATCAATACCTAAAGTAAGCTGGAGTACAAGAAATAGGTGACCTTAATAGATATAACTCTGTATGGGTTCATTGTAGCATGAAATTAAATTTTTAATCTGAATTGATGAACAAAAATGCTGGTTTGATCCTCCCCACACACACAATAGTTTAAATAGTTTGGTAACTATTTCACTTCCAGAATGGGGCTGCACAAACATGGTCAGCAGCAGAATAATCCACTCCACGGGCCATGGGCTGGAGTGATCCAGAAACAAAAAGCTCCGGGAGATTATTTTTGCTTTGTTAAATAGCTGCAAGCAAGGTTTGGGATTATTGGGATGGTAAAATGATGTTCTTTTGCCTCTGGTAATTAAAAGCGTGGGGGTTAATCCAAAGTCACTCAAATCTGTGGGCACTGAGTCTTTTGATGGACTTCAGTTCCAGGCTCCTGGGCTTTTCCCAGTGGAAGCCGCTGGGTTTGTGTATGAATCACATTCAGCAGCACCTTATCCTCTGAGCTCATCCCATTCCAGCCAACTTCCCCTAAAAGTGATGCAATTCTTCCTCGTGCACCTTTAAAATGCTGCCAGGCTGAATTCCAGGCAGATCTGTTGTCTAGGAGGGAATTACTAACTATTTTGGGGGTTATGACCACAAAACTGCTGATATAAGTTGTAGAAGCTGAAATTAAGGTATTAATGGAAAATCACCTGCAAAAAAATCCCAAACAAACCAACAACTGATAACGCCCTAAAAAAAATAACCCAAAAAGGACTTTATATTCATTTTTTCATTTTCAAAAGCCAAGTTCTTTTCCATTTTTTCAAGTTCATTGTTGTTAAACATGACCCTCACTGTCATCTTATTTACTGCTTCTTTTTCCCCTACAATTACTAACAGAGATTTGAGAAATACAAACAAATGGGGTGAAAAAAAAATTAAAAAAATCCTCTTTTCATTGGACCAGAAGCTGAACTGGGATCTGTTGGTCAGCTGAAGCTGTCAGGAGGGCTGGAGGAATTATCTGCTATTATCTGCCGAGCAAACACCATCCCCGAGTGAAAACTGATGCCGCGGCATTTTTCAGAACGCACCAGGCCCTCACTCCTGAGTATTGGAGCCAAATGTTCTGCCACGGCCCTATACAATAGCCCTGCCTGACAATAGCTCAGGGTTGGGGTTGTTATGAAATCCAGGCTATTTTGGGAGGGCCCTATTGTTCCTGTTTTATATGGGCTGCAGACTTGTCTCGGAAAACATGGGATTCATTGCAGAAGCTGCTGGAAAAGATGAAGGTTTGGCCCCCACTGAGAGGGGAGGAGGGTCCCTCTGCCAGCCAGACCTTCAGGTATGGATCCTTTGGATCCTTTCAGGGTCATCATTCCTTGGTGTAGGAAGGAGCAGGTTCAGCTCCTCACCCATCTGCAATAATTTCTGGAAGTAGCAATGCCTGTCCGGGAGGTTTCTTACCTTCTTTGATACTTCTCAGGGAAATATCTGATTTGTCACCAGTCCCTGAAGGAGGAGATAAACCAGGAAATATCCAGCTCATGGAACTCTTGAATTTGCTGAAATAGGGTGGGTTTGTTCCCATAATGGGGCTGACTCACTGCTGCCATTAAAGAGGAGGGGTTGCTCTCTCGTGGCCTGGGTCTGCCCTCCTTTCTCTCCCAGCAGACAAGGTCAGGCCAGGAAATTTAATAAAATGATTCATCTGACAGGAGAGGGACATGAGCTGGTTGTGTGCTCTCCTATTTTCACCATGGAAAGCAAGATCCTTAGGGAGAAGTGGCTGCAAAGCCAAATTTTGATGGTTTTTATTTGCAGTTCCATGGGATGCCCCACTGCTGCAGGAGTCCCAGAGTGTGTCCATGTCCCAAAAACGCCCCTGTCTCACTTTACTCTCCCTGTGTAGATCCATTCCTGACCCCAAAGCTGCCTCAACTCCACAGATCATTTTTAATTCTTGCCAAAATGTCGGTTCCTGCTGTAACATTGTTCAATTTCAGTCAGTAATTCCAGGTAAATCAACACTCTAGGGATGCATTCAGTTATACATAAGGGAATTCTTGCCCTGGCCTGTTTTAGAGATAAAACCAAGTAGAACCCATAAAGACAAGCAGAAGAGGAGGAAGAAAAGTCTCCTTGACTCATTTCTTTAACTTTCTTTGGGTTGTTTTCCTCTGCTTTTACATGTTTCTGAATAATTCTTGGCTTTTCAAAACTCCCTGTGTGCTTCTAGATAGATCCCTCCCAAAACTGGGCACTCCTAACCAGGCTGACAAGTGGACTGAGGCTGGTGGAACAGCCCATGAGGTCACCAAAACTTGGTCTTGGTTCCACAGAAGAAACACCTTCCATCATTTTGGACTCTTTGCCTTTGATCACAGCCCCAAAGCTCAGCAGAGCTGGGAGCAGCCTTCCCCAAGCCTTTCCTAGTCCACAGAAAATGTGGGTTTGTGCCTCCTCGCGCAGTTTTAGTGGAGTTCCTGTAAGTTTGGACAGCCAGCTTTTCCCTCCTGAGATCAATCTGAGTGAATTCAGAGCTATCAACCCTCATTAAATAAGTCCCATGTGTATTTTTTTCCCTTTTCCCCCCAAAATTCCAAGTATGTGGATGGAATGCAGGCCAGCAAATGAGGGGGGATGAGGAGCTTGCAGACAAATGATGTTGGAGCACTGGATCCTGTTTCATCCTTCCGTTATTGGAGGCAGAATGAAGTGGCAGGGAGCACAGAAGTGGCTCATCATTCTGGTGGCAGAACCTCCTGCAGGACTGGGAGCACTCATGGGAATTAGGGGAACACAGAAAGGAATATTTGTCATCAAACCTCAGTGTCCAAACCCAGTCCAGGTGGAGGGGCTGGGCTGAGAGCTCTTGGGAAGCACAAGATGTGCTCAGCAGGACGGTAGCAGGATGCAGGAGGGAGCTCCCCCAGGCTCAGCTGCTGCCTTCCAGCGCTGATCCTGGGGAAGGAAACATTCCCAGTCCCTTTTTAGCTCCCTCAGGAGCTCTGGGGGATCCAGGGAGGGCAGCGTTTGCTGTGCCTGTGCTGCCACGGGTGTGTTTGCACCTTTGCTCCCCACTAATGAGCTCCACCTTCGGAGGGAGCCGTCGGAGATGCTCACCTGGAATGAATCAGGTCCTGCTGGAGTAAAGCTGAGCCGCCTTGTGCTGGCTGAGGGCCAAGCCCAGACAAATGTATGGATGTGGTTTACCTGTTTTGTAAAATTGTCTGAGGAATGGTTTGTTTTGGAAGCTCACCAGCCTTCCCAGCCTAAATTTGGAGAGCTTCCAGGTGCCCAAACTGTTCTAGGTGAAGGACTGTTCACCTCCTCTATTGATGGAACAGTGCATTCCCACTTATTTAAAATACAGCTGCACTCTGCAGCACCAGAGCATTTTATGTCCACTCCAAGTGCTTCATTCTCCAAGGAAAGCCTTTTTCTTTCTTCCCTCAGGCCCCCAGCCCAGCATTTAAACCCAAGGAGGCAAAGCCTGAAGGGTCCCCGCCTCTGTCTAATCATGGGAACTATTGCTTAGTATTGATATTGCCTTATTAACGCAATTAGCCGAGCATTTCAGAAGCTTGTTAATGCTTCTAGAGTGACTTCTAATGAGGGATAATGATAACAAGCATGGAAGGTCTCTGGTGAACTTTAGATAATGATGTAAATCTGAGAAAGGTCAATGGTATCCGTGGATTCGATGATGGCCGTTCCATTTCCGTTCATTACCTGGTTCAGCTTTTATTTTCTGTTCCCAGGCCATTTCCATCTGCAGGAACCTGTTCCTTATCCAATCTAGAGCCCCAGCACTCAGAGCACAGATTGACTTAGCCATGAAATAAATGATGCTGAGCCTTTAGTGCTCCTTGTAATGAGCTCAAGTCTAGACAAGAACAAATCAATTAGCAGAAGGGAAGCAGGAACAACAGGAGGCACCACGCAGGGACAGTGTTTGCATTTACATAGCAAAACATTTCCCCAGAGGATCCCAAAACAGGGGGCTGCACTACCAAAGACCAGGCTGGGGAGAGGATAATGCCAGAGGGACGGGAGATCAAACAGAGAGAGAAAAAAAGGTCCTGGAGGGAGGCAAGAAATGGAGCAGCTTTGGCAGAACTGGGAAGTTCAGGTGTGACAGCGAGGTCTGGAGCTGTCGTACCTGAGATTTTCGTTAACTTTCAGACAAATTTAAAATATTTATATTGCTATTAAGTAGGCATTTTCTGGCATAGAGGTATCACCAACGTGTCTGTGCTGACAGATTTCTGGTTTCTCCCTGTCCCTGTGTTTTAATGTATATATATTTTTATATATTTATATATATTTGTATATATATATATATAAATGGTGCAGATATTCAGACAAAGCCTGCTGTGATAAGCTCAAACTAATAAATCACGGCTCTAATCCACAGCCCACAGCAGTCGGTGCAACACCCACCTCCCACAGGAGCACAAACCAGGCTTTCCAGGGGCACCGAATCCTGGCAGTGAGCTTGGAAAGGCTGTGGGGTCACACCAGACAGTGCTCAGTGCAGGATATCACACGAGGCTTTGGCTGGAGGTCCCGTGCAGCCCTTGGAGGAGGCAGAGGAAGGGTATTTCCACCCCATCCCAGGGTGCAATTCTGATATGAGCATTGTTTGCTGAAGAGGCTTGAGGGGTAAAGCGAGGATGACTCGGTGATAGACTGACAGAAGAGTCTATTTAGGAAAAAGGATGGGGAGAGATGGCTCGATTGCTCCATGCTGGCACTCCTCTGGTACATTCAGGAGATACCAAAAGGCCATTTAATCTACTAGAGATAAGCATAAAAGCCTATTACCGAGCCAGGCAAACTCCAAATGGAAATAAAGGGCACTTTTTCTTTCTTTTCCCTCAAGTGAGGGTGATCACCCAGGGGAAAGAACTCCTCAGTGGATCAGTGAAGTGCCTCTGGCAGAGGGTGAGGGACTGCAGGGCACCAGCAGGTGTGACTGGCCTCATCTGTGGGCTCCTCATTGCCCCCAAAGATCGATTTAAACTCAGATTAGAACCCCACACTCTTCTGAGCTTTGCTGTGGGGACTGTCCTGCTCTTCCTGACCTGCAGATTGGTTTTCCCAGGTTAATCCTGGTCTTCCTCCATTACCTCACCATCACTGGAGCATGAGTTGCTTCCTTGCACCCTGTGCCTCAGTTTCCCCAGCAGCCCCAATTCTGCCTGAATTCTTGCCCTGCCTGGGTGCTGTTGTGAGGATTAATAATTAACAACAAGATTTTTAAATCTGGGCTGAGTTCAGAGCATTGTTCCGGGCTGGTACAGAAATCAAAGGAGGCACAAGGTGATTGTAAATCATTTTCAGGAAGTCGTTTCATGCCTTTGGTGGAGAGATGTGTAGAAGGGAAAAGTATTAAATGCTTTCCATTCATCCACTCTTCACTGAGATTTTGAGTCCAATATTTAGATCCCCTTCTGATTATTAGTGCAAATATTTGCTCTTTGTTTATTATTCTGCACATCTCTAAGGTGGAAGAGGAAGGGAAGGAGGAAGGGCTGGTGAGAGGGGAGGATGGGAATTATTAAATGGGTAAATAAAAGGCCAGTCAGCACATGAATCACTCCACATCCCATCCTGGAAAGCTCCCCAGGCTGGGGAACCCCTTTTCTTGAGCACAAAGGGACTGGAGTGGAGGGGGCACTAGGACTGGGATCTGGATTTTATCGGATCCTAATTTTGAAGCTGCAAGGTTCAATGGGATGGGATAAACACCTTGATCCTTGGGCTTTCCCAGCTGTCATTTCCAGTGCTAAGATGCTTCCCTCAGTCCTGCCTTCATCTGAAGTTCCTTTCTTGACTGATTTACCCCAGGTTTGTCTGAATATCTGCACTATATATATATATATACATACACACACGCTACATATGTATCAATGCACACATGTATACAGCAAGTAGTTAGAATTTCAGAAGTTCTTATTCAAAACAAATCCCCAAAGCAGCCCCCCAAACCCACACAGCATTGCCATGGAGCATCTGCTGTCTTCTCCCCAAGTCCCTCCCTGAAGAATGGATGAAGAGTAAGAGTTGTCCCGTGGTTTGGATGAAATTATGTCTCTTTATTAGGTCTCTCTTCTAGGGAAACAATTTATTAGCCACAAGAATGTTGTGTTATACTACCTCCTCCTTTTTGCCTGGGAATTTACAGTTCACACACTGCACCAGCACATAAATCCAGTTTTATTTCTCAATTTATTCACCTGGAACTAAGTGGATTAAATCTTTTTTTTTCCTTTTTTTTTTTTTTTTTTTTAAGGAGACCAACACTGCATTTCCAACCAGCACCACTGCAAACAACAGGCAGACAAATTAGAGGTGGCTGCGGCCATGCAGTCGCTTTCCACACAAACTTTTATGCTCGCCGAGCTTAATGGCGATTTTTTTTTTCTTTCCTCTTTAATTTTACCTTTAATGACCCTCTTAATAAACCGGGATTGATTAGAATTTGGCTTTAAGAGATGAAAGGGCTCTGCAATTATCTGCTTGTATATGCCCTTCAGTAAACTACCTTGTCTGCCCCTCTCCCACCTCCCCTTCTTAAGAAGACTTTCCCAGGTCCCTCTTGGCTGCGGTTGAACGATGTTGGCTCATGTCCATGCTGCAACAAAGACCTGGCATTCCAGCTGTCTGCTTCTAATCTCCAGTGTCAGCTCTTGTTAATGTTTCAGCATGAAATCAGAGGGGGCAAAGCTGCATGGAATATTAAAACCATGATCAGAATTCCACTGAAATGCTGATAGTCTGCGAGAGCGCCATTAGGAGGGCCGGCAAATCGCTGCCTGGTGTTGAATAAAAATAAAAAAAAAAAAAAGAAAAAAAGAAAAAAAGAAAAGATTTCCATCCACGGGGGGAAGTACAATCAGTGAATCGCTGGGCTGAATTAGCATTTTTTCAATTGGGGATCGAAGTTGATTTATTGTTCTACACAACATTAATGTAACTGTGTGCTTGACCTGTTAAGGCAGCTAATTTTTCATTTAAATGGGTTCTTTCTGTATGCAAAAAGGTTGTAATCATATTTCAACTTTGCAAAGTGATCAGGGAAGTACTGGACTGTTTCAAAATTGTCTTAAGGAGTCTCTCTTCCCTCCCTCCCTCTCTCCCTTCCCCCTCCCTTCTGCCTAGTGGTCAAGGGCAAGCAGTTTGGGGTTTTTTTCCTTAAAAAAAAAAAAGCTGTCTCAAGTAATAAGCTTAATTGTCATTTGACTTGAGCTGTTTTACACCACTTTGACCATGTAAAAAAAGCATCTGAGTGGGTGTAAATATCACAGCCCCAAGCCCTGCAACAGGAGCTGAGTGTACAGGGAGGGTCTGTCCCATGAATAATTGCAGGGTTTGTATAAAAAAGGGGGATTTTTATCCTTCCACATTTATTTTTCTGATTGTCCTCAGCAAACAGTTGCTGGATACGGCTGCAGACATCTTGTATATTCTGTAGATATTCTCAAAAAATATAAAAAACTCTGATTTCAGTGGCAGAAGAATTAGGAATTACGAGAAATAAGGGCTGAGCAATGTGACCAACACAAAGCTGGGAAGGGGATGAGCAGTGCAGCAAATAATCGACTTTGCACCATCTCTGCATGGGAAGAGTTGTAGTTTTCCAGTTTGTTTTGCAAATAGAAGCGATGGCTTACTGGAAGTGACGCTGGGAGAAAGTGTTGCTGATGATGGCTCTGGAGAAAAATGAAGCTGTCCAGGAGCAAATTTAGTTTTCTGCTCTGAAAGGCCACTCTGTTTTGTCATTTCCAGTTCGAGGAGGGAGGGATGGGTGTCCAAAGGCAGAAATCTGATCTGCATGAGGGACCTGCTGAGGCTGTCCCTTCCTGCCTGGGTGAGGAGGTGGAGATTTTCCCCCTCCAAGGCTGGCAGGATGGGAACTCCTTCCCCACCTGAGCCCAGTTTGTTTCCTGTTAAATGCATCCACCTCAAACCCCGTCATCCCCGACTGTTGCTGCCTCCTTGTCCAGCTTTGCCCCAACCTGGGAAGAGCCTTTGTCCCAAGTGACATTCCCCAGATGACAATGGCCAGCACCCCGGAGCCTCCTCCCCGAGCAAGGGAAGATAATATACATTTCCAATTAGTGGCACACATTCTGGTCATGTTCTCTTTTTACTCCCTAACTATCTTTGTTTTGCTCCAGAGCTGTTCGGTCATTAATGAAATCCTGCAGTTCTGCTAATCCTGGATACAATGCAGCTTTTCTCTGGCTAGCTATCCCTGACATAAAACTACAGTTACCCAAGCTCCCCACCACATTAAGATTCGTTGTCATTTGCCTTTCATTACATACCTGATGTAGCACAGTAGCAGTCAAATGTCCTTGGCAGGCAAAGCAAAGTATTTAATTGTATTAGTTTCCGCTTGCTCCGCCTTAGGAACGTTTTTTTTTTTTTTGCCTTGGGAGGGAAGAAAAGAAAAAAAACAGAGAGAAAAAAAATCCTGATTCATGGAAACTTTATATTTCTGTTGGATGTAAATGGAATTATACTTCTCCAAGCCATGCTGCAGCCCCCTCCCCAGCAGCACTGTAGTGCCAGTGCCATATGAAATGCCTCTCCGGCGAGGAGAACAATGAGGCATTCATCAAAGGGAACCAGTGATTAGATGTTTTTCATTTTCAGAACTTTAAGAGATAAATAGGGGCCCTGTTCCTCCATTTGATGTACAGTACTGGTGGGATTCAATTAATCTCTGCTGATAAATTCCAAATTTCTGCAAGAGTGTTTCTGGGGGGGGAAGAGTGGCACGCGGAATGGTGGCTTCAGCTCCTTGGAATAGGGGTGCTGGGTTTCAGTAAAGAAATACATTAGAGAGGGCAGGGGTGGCCATGGGGCCTGGAGCAGGGCTGTGAAGCTCTACAGCTTTCTCCTTGCTTTTTACCAGTGTTTCCCTTCTGAAAAAAGGTCATTGGACGGAATAAGGAGCAAAACATTAAATCTCCAGCTTGTATTTTAAGAGATCTGAATTCTGAGCCTGAATTTTCTGTGGAATTATTGAATCTTTTGGTGTGTTTGTGCCCAGTTCTGTTAAACTTCATAATTTTCTTCTTCATCAAGACGCTGGGGAAAGTTTTGTTTTAAAACTCTTTTGAAATGCTCAAGTGCCTCGGGGTTAAAATGCTCAAGTGCCTCGGGGTTAAGCAGTGCAGAATTCTCTATAGGTAAATGCAATTACTAAGTTTAATTTCTTCAGTTTTTCCCTGAATATGCAGAATTACAACCAAAGGGAGGGTAAGGCCTGGCTGCTTCATGGCCTATGAAAAATGAGTGGCTGAGAGCACGGTCCAGGCCATGTGTGTGTCCCAAAAGCTGCCCCTGCAATTGATAATAATTCACCCATCTCTTCCCATTGACGATTTTGTTAATCAGATCAATGAGTGAACAGGCCTCAAACCCCTGAACGTGCATCTCACCCTCGCTGCAGCAAATGAAGGATATTGATGGAGCAGGTTTGTGCTGCTGCTGCTGCCACAAGGGCTGGGTGGGTGCTCCAAGAAAATAGGTCAGGTTTGATCAATACAGAGCTGCTTTCGGGAGGGCTGAATCTACTTTGTAGAAATGAACCAGCTCAATTAAAAGGAGTAAATAAGGTGGGGAACTATCAGGCCTAATTTAGGGCTGAAGTAAAGAAGGAACGAGCTGCTGGCAGTGGAGTTGTGTGAGGGCTCTGAGGCAGCTCAGTGAAGGTGCTGCCCCTCAGAGAGGTTCCTCACTGATGTCACAGGGAATTCAGGTGACACACGAGCTGCTGTAGCCCTCTGAGGGGGTTTAAACATTTTAAAGCCCAGCTCAGCACAATCCCAAACTCGTAATATCGGAAAAAAACCACTCTTTAACAGATCTGCCTTAAATCGCCACAAGCCCTTCTGGGTCTATTTGTGGTTTTTAGCACGGTCATGTTTCACTGCTAGAATTTATAATCTGCCTTTCCTTGTGATTATTCTGCACTAAAACCACTCTGGGTGTTTTGCTGCAGCACCAGCAGCCATTTATTTAGGGTGGCACGCATTGGGAAACCAAAAGACTTAAAAAATGGTGTTCATTAAGGGTTTGATCCTGCTCCCATTCACCTCTCTGGAAAAACTGCCACTGGTTTTCCCAGAGCAGAGCCAGATCCTGATGAAACACAAGTTTACCACAGAGGAAAAGATGGGGATTTATGGTCAAACCCTGCACTCGTTTTCAGAACAGCACCACGGAAAAATCAAGGGACAAGTGGCAGCTGTACCTCTGAGATGAGAAATGTTTTTGGCACAGATCTTCGTCTCTGGATTTGAAAGATGCAGCAGCTCCTTTGTAGTCCTCAGGATTGATGTCAGGCTTGGTGGGGTCAATAGGAATCCTTCAAATTATTTCAAGGGCTTTGGATCAAATCTAAAGCCAAAGTGCTCATAAAAAGTCAGGAACTAGACATAGATTTGGGGAGGTCATTGGGTGGAAAAAGTGGATTTTCTGCATTTCTGCTGGTTTTATCAGGTGCTTTCTGAATGCAGCTCAGCCTGTATTATCTGCAAGATTTTATGTCACTGCAGTGTCTCAAGCTGCACCGATAACAAGATCTCACAATGGATTCTTAACACAAAACATGTAGAGAGTTTGGGAAGGTTTAGTCTCTGGATTAACTGAGTGGAAAATGTCTTTCATTGGAGCTACAGATGGCTCCCAACACAGGGGAGGAATCAGGAGGAAAAAATCAGAACCTCTTTGTCTTTTCAACTTCATTAGGTTTTCCAAAGCTCTGAGCAAGATTGTTCATGAAATGAGAGAAGAGATGGAGAATTATTATTTTTCATATCCCCTCATTTGTTTTCATCTCCTTTTTTCCCTAACAGAAAACATTAAATGCATTTCTCATTTTAAAAAATATGAGCATGCGGCAAAATAAATTCAAGCCTTTTGTGGTTTTTTCTGTACATACAAGAAGTTGATATTGAGGATCTAGCAGGAAAATAAAATGAAAATATTCCACACCCAGTTCTGAACTTGAGGCAGTGGAAAGCAGCGATTTGGTGATGATTCTGCCTTTTTTGGGTTTTCTCCATGAGGTTTCTCCCCGTGAGGAGTTGGATTGCTGATGTGCTGGGGTGAGGATGCTGCGTCCCTGGTGTCACGGGGACACGATGGTGAGTCCTGCTTCGTTAGGGCTCTCATCAAAACCCAAATCACAACTTTTTGCTGACTGTATCACCAATCCCAGGGGGGCTGGGGGCAGAGGTGGCTGGGGGAGCACGGCAGGGACAGCATCACCGAGCTGGGGACAGAATACCCTCCTGTACAAAATTAATTTATCAAATCGAACTCCAGTGCTGTGATCAAGGAAGTCAATGCTCCATATGATAGAATTTCCAATCTGGGCTGATTTTCTCTTGGATAGGAAGCCATGTGTGGGGATAATTCTGTCCAGGGTGAAGTGGAGCTCTCAGTGCTGATGGAATCACCACCAGCAGCAGATATCGGGGTGTGAGCACCATTCCTGGCTCTTTCCAATGACATTACTGAGATGTCCTGGGTGATTCTCATTTAATTTTTCAAGCCCTTTCCTGTAAAAGCCTCACAGCTCCATGACAGAACACTTAGAAAACATCTCCTCTTTGTGGGAAAATGAGAAACCAGCCCAGCCAGCGAGTGCAGAGGAAATCTGCAGCCTGTGCTTGGAGCACATTAATAACATGACGAGTGACCTTTCTGGAGACAAGAAATGCGTGGAATTGATTGTCCTACCCAGGAGCTGGGCAGAGCTATAGATCGGTTATTTTCAGCCCAATCTTTGTTGTGGTCACATCTTTGGCCAGTCTAGGCTCAGTGTGGGTATAGTTTAGTCTGGTTAAATCCAAATACAGCCGAGGAACGAGAACAATGCCTTGGTGTGGCTGCCAAAGGTGCAGCTGCTGGTGGCCATGCTGGAGCTTCTACATTGCAGAGCTGCTCCTAAAGAAGAGTTTATGAGGGCTCTGTTGTCCTTAAAGCTGCAGATTCTCACTTTTCTAGTTTTTATTTCTGTTTATGTATTTCTATTTATATATATTTACATATTATACGTGTGTGATATTTTGTTATGAGCTGACAGAACAATGACAATTCAATCCCCAGAAATTTTTAGTGTTTTGGTTACTTCACAATTTATCAGGGAATAAAAATCCCACAGTCCAATGTCCTCCTTACTTAGAATTAATCCCAAGGGTATCTCTGTGGTTGTGACAACCTGGAGGTCCCAAATCTGAGACAATCTCTTGGTGGGTTTCTCCAGCCTGAGAATTGGGAGTTTTCCTCAGTTTTACTTGGAAATCAGAGAGGTTTCCCTGGGTTATACCACCAAAAATCCATCCTCTTTAGGTATTTCTTTACCTACCCCTTGCCATAAACTTCCAGGACAAACCAAGAAGGTTGATTCAGGGAGCAAACAACTGGCCTGAAACCCTGCAGGTAATTTTCCAGCTGGGTCTCCTGCGTGAGGGCAGGGAATTGCCTGGTACCCAGGAGTGGGGTGGATGTCTGCTTCCTGCCTGTATGCAGGAGTAATATCCAGAATCCATTAGAGGGATGCCTAATCATCTTAACCTGTCAGATCCCAACCACCCTCTTTTAAGAGCCAATTTGTTTTTCTGCCAGATCGATGTTCTTATCTGTAATTGCACAGGCCATGAATGGCACCCAATAACCAGTTAATATTCAGTTCCATTCCACAGCAGGGTGGGGAGCAGGGAAATGTCTTAATTTAAACATTTATTGTACAACTGTGAAAATGTCCTAAGTGAAATTAATTGAAGCTCGGGGAGAATAACTTATAAATCACCTTGTCTGGCTTGCATAAAATGATATAAGGATATGCTGGATTCTTATCGTGGGGCTCTGTGGAGCTGCAGAAAGCTTTAACCCTGAGGTTACTGCTGTTATTCCAGCTCCAAGATGGGAGAAATCTGACTCCTACAGGTTATGTGATAAAGGCAGGGCTGATCTAATTAATAATAAGCCACCAATTTTTGCTGTTGCTCCTCAAGAGCAGCTCGTGCCAGACAATTTGAGTGTGGTGTCGATACCCTCGGCCATCCCTGCCTTCTTCAGCAGCACTTAAAAAAGGGGGAATAATCCATCAGATTGTGCTTTTCACGGGACAAAAACCACCAGAAAGTGGGAAAAAAAACCAACCCCAGTGCCATCAGCAGAGTAGGATATAAACAGTACTGGCTTAAGCACAAGCTGGAAATTAGGAAGGGTAAGGGGGGATTTGAAGAGCACATCGAGACGCAAACAACGCACAGAGAATTTATTGATTTGCAAAGAGCAGTGGGACTGTGAGGGAACGAGTTGTTATTGTTACACTTGAGGGAGGCTTGAAGAACACTTCAGGAAAAGCACACGTTGCAGGGAAATAAATGCCATATCTCCCTATTAACTCCTGGAGGGAAGCACTGATGGAGCTCTGAGCACACACCTGGAATTTGTGAGAGACACGACTGAGCTGTTGACAGGGGGTAAAGAAAGAAGTGATAATCCTGCTCAGATCAGCTGCTCCATAGGTGACCTGCCCCTTTGGAGATGTTCCTCCTGCATGCTGCAAATCAGCAAGGCTTAATTAAACGGAGGTTATTGAAAATAGACTTCAGGCAAAAACTCCTGGATATGAGACAGGTGAGCCAGAGCAGCTCCTGGAGGGGAAAGCACATCTCTGTAACAGACGCTGGGAGCAGGTCAGCAAACCAGGAGGTAAAGGAGGACTGGGTGCCAGAATTCATATGGACACGCAGAAAGTTTTGGGGTAAAGTCCCTGCCAAGGGGTGCTAAGGAAGCCAAGGACCCAAGGGCTGACTGGTAAAGCCCTGATGTGGTTTAGGTGGGAGGAAAAAGCCCTTCCCGTCCCTACAACACCCCAAGATGGGAGTAAATATTCCTCTTTCAACTCAAAAATTACCGCTGTGCCCAGCATCAAGTAGATGCTTGAATGTATTTATTATTGAGTTGGGAGAGCAGAAAAACAAGGCAGAAGTGAAAAACAAGGCAGGAAAAGCCATTCTGGAGCTAAGCTGGAGGTGGCTGAATGGTTTTAATGGAACCCTGCATAGTCAAAGGGAAATCTTGAGCGGCTGCATGGAAATTCCCTGCTGGCAACTCCAAGGGGACTCTTCAAAGGAATATTTGGACAGCCCATATCTATCTAAGTTATCGCCAAAGGGGGGAAAAAAAGAGGTCTGTGAGTGAACAGTTCAGTGGTATCACTGTTCAGGCTGCAGCAGTGGCTAAAAAACCCCAGTGAAGTGGTAGGAAAACCCCACCAACTTGTATGGAACATGATATTGAAAATATAAGATATTATATCGGTGTCCCGTGGTATTGGTCACTCCTAAGCAAGGGGGACAGGGAATAAATAGAAACAGCTGGGAGACGGACAACAGAAGTAATTAGAGGCCTGCAAAAGTGCTCAAAAGAATAATTTCTTGAAAGAGATTGTTCAGATGAGAGAACATAGGAGTAAATAATAAAAGGAGCAGGGAAGGTGAATTGCAGTACATTGAAAACGCTTAGAAAGAACTGGGTTTTGTACAGTTGACAAAAACCTGTGGAGCTCTTTGTCTCTTGACATGGTTGAGGCCAGGAATCTGGTGGGATTGAAAAATTCATTGAACATTTGTACAGTGAATGGAAACATCTGCAGTGAAATGGGTGGGATGCTATTCTTAGCAAAGAACCAGCACCAACCCTCCTACTTCAGGGCATAGTTTAAATAGTGGCTGAGGAAAGGGGAGGGAAGAAAATTCCTCATTAAAGGTTTTCCCTTGCGATCCAGGAGGAGATAGGCACCAAAAAAAAAAAAAAATTTGATTATCACTGCAATAGGTTTGGCATTGCCTTAAATAAATATTTCAACACGTAGTTTTTATTACAGCCTGTAGTTTTTTTATGATGGTTTATTGCCATGTTATCTGAATTTTTTGCGAAAGGAAGGGGAGTTTAAGAGGGAATTGAAATTCCTCCTCGTTGCAATATGGCATCATCAATGCACAGCTGTACACAGGTGCTGGAGGCAGTGGTGGAACGAGTTTATTGCACTCAATTAAAATTTATTGCACAGGTAAGTTTAGGTGCTAAAACTAAAAAAGATTTTTTTGTGCTGTTCCTTAATAGGGAGGATGAGACTCCTGCATAATTTGCATAGGTGGGGAAGCACTGAAAATAAGGATGAATTTTGATTTATGGTAGAGGGATTTTTTTAAAATTATTATTAATTTTTAATTGAGAGGAAGCTCATCTTCAGCTGGGATGGAGGGCAGGGCAGAGAAGAGGTGCCCTGGGGCAGAGCTGGGGGTCCCAGGGCAGGGCACCTGTTGTGCTTTGCCCCTAAAGCCCCTCAACACTGGCAGGTGCCTCATCCCAGGGCAGGGGCTCAGCCCAGCTTTCCTCTGTGCCCCTGGATCCCTTCACAAAAGCGTCAAAGAAAAGCTGGGGAGCCCAAAATTCACCGGCCAAAAATTCATCCCCAGGAAAGAAAAGAAAGCAGAACAAAACAGCAAAGCCCCAGCCCAGGGTTTTCAGACAAGCTGGGGCTTGATGACACAGGCAGTAAATTTGACAGCTTCTTGCCACCTCCTCCTGGTGGGATTTACTTTGAACTTTTCAATATAAACAGGGCTAAAACTGGGCTCAGGTAGGGCTTTTATGGCCAAGCTTTGCAACTTCCCTGCAACCTGCAAGACAGGGCACTGGGACAGTCCTGGGCACCTTCCCCTGGTGCAAAATCATTATTAAACCACTGAAAATGCACATGCACAGAGCAGAATCAGATCTCTGACTCAAAAGCAGACACAAAACACAGAAAAGGAAAGCAAAGCATCATATCAGAGCAGAAAATATGTCAGGCAAAAGAGTTTTGCTGCATTCTTCAGCTGGGATAAATAAGCATGAATGTGTGTATATATTTATCTATATTTTTATTTATAGCGGGCTGCACAGGGAAATTTTGTTCTGTTTTGAAACCCAGTTCAGTGCAACAGGAAAATAAAATGCTGAGCCACCACACAAACCTCTTGTCTCTCTTTTCTGTGTTAACTCTTGCTCACAGAGAATAGCATTTTGTTTCCTACTGTCGAGGCAGCAGCAACTAAAGTGAATGTTCATATGTGTGGTGAGGCATTTGTCCCTGGAAAAATAACATCTCTTCTTCTATTAACGTTTTAATTAATCCCTTTTAGTTATGAAATGTAACTTTACATTACATAAAAAAAAATTACATGCAGTCTCTTAATCTGCTAATCCTTTCTCCAGACAAGCTGGTTCTTTTTAAATCAACTGCCATTTTATCAACCCAATGGAGCAGAGATCCGGACTCAACTCTATTCAACAATACATTCTTTTCATGAGAGACTGGCCTAGCTAATATGACACCACAAAGGGCTTGAGGAATTCCAAATACCCAGCTCTTTGGATTAAAAGCATAATAATCCCATGCAGTTTTTTGTTCAGAATTGATAGAATGGTTGTATAGTGAGTCACACTTGTTTGAACTTATCAAAGTAACAATATATCAAGCATTTCGTAGGATGATATTTTATTTTCTCAGGTTGATTCAACTTCTTTCAAGTTTGTTTTTTTTTTGGTTGGGTTTTTTTTTGGTTATGGTTTTGGTTTTTTTTGGGGGGTAAGCAAGTAATAATGACTGCCAAATGCCCCTGCAGTTAAACAATTAAAACCTATAATTAAGCACAGAATCTGATAGCTGCAGTTTCACGGCCGGGTTTCTGTACAGTTTTTATATAGACATGAGCATTGTTTGTGCAGCACTCAGCGTGTAAAAGCTCTTTAGGCTGCTGTGACTCCTTCCCTTGGCCATGGGCATGACTTTGCCCTGTTTCCAAATCTGGGAGCCAAAGCAGGACAGCTTTAGTGTGTCAATGAGCCCCTTGGGAGGTGGCAAACGAGGCTGCCGGGATGAGCGGCCCAGTAGCCTCAATAAACTCCCGCGTGGAGCTGCAGCCCTGCGGAGGCTCCTCAGCACATCCCCTCCCTCTCTGCTCGGGATGCAGCGAGGCTGAGGCCCCAGTTTGCTCTCAGACAGGCTTCTGAGCTTGCCAAAACAATCATCTGTGGCAATTACCAACAGAAAGGCTCCTCAGAGGGAGCTGAGGTGGCCGTGGCGCGGCTCTTGCTGGGGGAATGGGTGTTTTCATGGCTAACGTGGTTCCTGCCCGAGCCAGGAGGACTGGGAGCACATTGGAGGAGTTGATGGGCTGGACCTGCACTCCAGCTACCATGGGAAGAGGCATCACAGCTGGGAATGTGTGATAGGCTCCACAGAGCGGCCTTAGCAGGGAACGCCTTGGCTGTCACTCTCCAGTTTCCCAGGAGAGCAGGGAACAGATATTCCCTTTACCCCAAACTTCACAGGACACTGCAGTTCCAGTATTCCCATCCCTGGAAGTGTCCAATGCCAGGCTGGATGTTCAAGGCCAACCTGGCCTGGTGGAAGGTGCCCCTGCCTGCAGCAAGGTTGGAACGAGATGGATTTTAAGGTCCCATCCAACCCAACCCATTCCAGGGTTTTCACGCTGGTCACAGCCATGTACACAAACCACAATCCCCAATCTCCCCAAAGCAGCAGTGTGGGAGAACCTCCTCTTCTTCTCATGGGGCAGCCACAATTCCCTGTGATGAATCAAAACATCCAGAACTTGTCTGGCCAGTGGGGCTGAGCTGGAAGTGCTGACTGGAGCATGGCAAAATCCACGGAGCCTCCAGGGATGCTCCTTCACTCGCTGGCCTCCACATTTTCTATAAAAACCAGGGCTGAGAGAACCCTCCCGTGCTGTTGCCATCCTCCCCACGCCCTGCTCGAGGAGCAGAAATGTCTTGTGGCTGGGCTGGTGAGTCCTCAGCCATGTCCCTGCAGAGAACACAGAACTTCCTTTATTTTATTTATGTTTTTGTTTTCATTGTCATAACTCTTCCCTCGAGTTCCCACCCCTCCTACTCCATATGGCATCTCACAAGGGAACAATAGAGAGCTCTTCAGGGGTTCCTACTATAACTCTTCAGAAGCAAAGGGTTCTCCGAGGAGCTGGTTGGATTTTTCATCCCAATTATTTCAATATTTCTACTGAATTTCAAAACTAAATGCATTCGCAGCAGAATTGGCAGCGCTCAGGCGAATATTTTTCATTTTTACTTTCGACCAACTGTGGAGTTTACCAGAACATTTTGAAATTTGATTCCCCTTGCCAGTGCCTGCTGTAAAGAAGGGAAATTTGGGAAGGATGGTGGCAGAAATGTTTGCTAATTTCCCTCTTTCTTCTCTTTTCAGTTTGGGGTCCGACCCCAAAACCAGAGAGCCACCTCCCTGGGTAGAGGAATAAAAGTGTTAATGAGGAAGCAAACACAATTTAAAACTTCAGCTCTGAAAAGGGGGGAAAAAAAAACCTAAGAAAAAGGAAAAAAGCAAGAACAGCCGAGATTTTTCAGGCCAGACGAGTTCTCCTTCCCTTGGCCAGGGGAATATTGTTTGCATGCCTCCTTCAGGGAGGGCTTGGTCCCTCCATGCTCCTCCAGTGCCCCTTTAAACAAACACCTCCCAACACTGCAGCTATAAATAGCACCGAGGTGGAAATGGCTGGGTAGGTTTCTATGCCCTCCTTTGTGTTCCCATTTTTCAAGCACACCAACCTTCTCCCCTTTCCCCTCCTCTCCCCTTCCCTCCACAATGTGCGGTTATATATAGAATATTTATAATAGTTCCCTATTTCCAAGCAATTTTCACCACTGCCACACAGCAGGAAGAAATTGAGAAATTGCTGGTTGTTTATTTATTTATTTCTCCGTGGCAATGTGCACTTAATCCTGCGGAGTGTGGCAAAATATTCTGTCTGGATGGTGTGGATGGAAACATATCCAGCCTATAGATAGATGGATTCATGTTTGTGTGTGCTTTTTAAATGCAGACCACATTGATTGCAATGTGGAACTCATAAAGATGGGAGATATTCTTATCTCTGCAGGAAATAAAGGGGTTTTTGGGGGAATATTATGGGCAAGATGTTGCCCAGCTCATCCACCCCATTATTCACTCAAAGGCAGGGGAGGTGCCCTTGGGGGTTAAAGGTTTGCTGGGAAGGAAGGGAATGCCAGACCAGGGACAAAGATCCCACTGCTGTCCCAAAATCCTTGGATCAGAGAATAGCTGGGGGTGGAAGGGACCTCTGGACATCACTCAGAGCAACCCCAATGCCCAGGCACGTGACCCAGGAACGTGCCCAGGTGATTGTGGGATGTCTCCAGACAAGGACACTCCACATCCTCCCTGGGCAGCTGCTCCAGGGCTCTGCCACCTCCATGGGAAGAGCTTCTTCCTTGTGTTGAGGTGGAACTTGTTGTGTTTTATTTTGTGGCCATTGCTCCTCATCCTGTCACACTGAACAGAGCCCAGCCCCATCGTCCAGCAGCCCTTAGAGATATTTCCATGTCCCTGAAAGCCAGAGGGGAATATTGGGGGAATATCAATGTGCACTGAGGCCCCCCTCCCACCCTTCCCTTGGCATCTGCTGTTGGCAACTCTTAATGGGATACGGGGCTTAATGACTAATTACTGCCCAGCCCTATTAGTGATCCTTCCTCCTTGCCAAGGGAGAGGGGAAGGGGCTTAAGGGGATCACAGTTCTAATTCCATGGCAGAAGCTGAGGATTCCTGAGGTCTGGGTTTCAGGTTTGGGTGGCTCCAGGGTCCAAGGCAGGCCCGGATGGTGCTGGCACTGTTTGAAGGGTATGGGAAAAGAAATGAAATTCCTATCATGGATCTTGGCTCCTTCAGCACAAAGTTCATTCACTTCAGGTTTGCTTCTCAGGGCCCACCAAAAAAGAGAGAAGGGTCAGGTGTTTTCATTTTTGAAATCAAGCCCAGTGGGGTAGAAAAAGGGGAGGAGAAAGGGGAAGGGCAAAACTTGAGTCAGGACTTAAGGCAGTCCTGGAGTTGGATTTATCCTGGGTCCAGTGGCCTTGTGTGCTTTTCAAGAGCTGGGTGAAACCCCCAGAGGGTTTGTCTGTAAAATCAGCTGTGTTTGGTTCAAGGTCCTTGTCACCAGCTTCCAGCCCTTAGCAGGAGCCAGGAGCTGATGCTCAGAGCTCCAGAAGAATGCCAGCAATGCCTTCACAGCTCCCCAGAACGTGCCATTAACTACTGGTGACCTGAGTTCTCGTATTTGCCAGCTCAGGTGGGCCTTTCTTCTATTTATTAATGTACGTGCACTTAAAATTCCTTTTTATCAATGGCCTTTGTAACCTCCTGTGCTGCTGAGTTCCCCAAATTCACTGTGGCCTGTGTGGCTTTTACAAGAGGTTGGGTTGTTTTTTTCTCCCCAAATTCACTGTGGCCTGTGTGACAGCCAGGTGTGGCTTTTACAAGAGGTTGGGTTGTTTTTTTTTTTTCTAATTCAAAGCAAGAATTTTTTAGGGCTGGGACTTCCCCGCTGCACGGAGAACATGAAATATGTAAGAGAACAGTAGCAGGTTTTGAGCTATTTTTTTCTTGATCGCAGTTGACAAGTCCTGTCTATCAGCTTAGGGAAACGAAAAAGAGCAAGCATCCATCTCAGCCCTTCCTTCCATCGGTATCAGGCAGCATCTGAGGGGATCAGAGCCCCGAGAACGCGCACGGGCCGGGTGAGGGATGGCAGCGCAGCGGGCGACACCGGCAGCATCCGCGCTGCCCCGAGCCCTCGGCGGGGCGAGCAGAACGCGGGGCTGCTGCCGTGGGCTCCCTGGAATGCCGCGGGAGCCCCTGGGAGCCCTTGCTGGGAATGCAGGGCTGCCGAGGTGGGCGCCGAGCGATGCGGAGCGAGGGAGCCGCGGTGACAAAGGCAGGGCTGGGGGCGGGGAGCAGGGTGCCGGAATTAAAACACAGATTAAGCTCCCGGTATGTTTTGCTCTCGCTCCTGAAGTATCTGTCTCATGCTGTTCCCCTCTTAATCTGTCAGTTACAATTAATAGCTGATCAGAGCAGCGCTTTAATGAGTCAGCCGGATTGTTTGCATAAACAGTTGCCAGGCTGATGGAACCAGCAGCGGGTTGATGCTGGATCCTCCCTCCACCTGCGCGCTCCCACCCTCCTTCCTGCCCCAAGGGCACATGAACAGGCTCAGGTTGCTGTTTGAAGTGTCTCCCCATCCCTGCAGCGTCCTTCCCCTCACCCTTTTCCTTCCTTCCCACCAGCCAGACGAGATTTGGTGGCTTCAGGTGTAATTCGCAAGCAGGGTTTAGGCTCAGCACTGCCTTTTAGGCGGGGTGTGAATTATTGAGCTCGGTTTCTCACCTCCGAGTGCCCTTATCAAGATCGTAACAGTAAAAGCTGTACAGGAAGAGCCCAGTGCCCAGCACAACCCAGGAGATTAAATTCAAACGCTTTTCAGGGTGCGCCGACAGATTTACGACTTAAATATTTTGCTTTGAAATTATTTCAGGCATTTCATATCAAGGTGATAGTTTGGCCCGAAAAACAAATGTTTGCAGTCTCATTCATTAATTACTATTATGAGAGAGCCGAGCTCAGAGCTTTATAGGTTCCGATCCAAATCTGTTTCACTTGGCCTCATCTCAGCACTATAAAAATGACTTTCCATCTCTGCAGTGCCTTTTCCTGCAGCATTCGGCAAGCCCTCGATAGAAATTAATTAACCCACAATGCAAATTTGCTAAAGCTGGGAAAAGAACTCCTGACTCTTCCAAAGGTGTTGCTTTGCATGGAGGTCTGGGCAGAAGGAAACCCCTGATGGCGCTGCCATGCTGGAAAATGCACCTTTTGAAAGAGTTTTTACTAATGCTGTGTGGGCAAAGTGAGCATTCAATATTATTCTCTTCCACAGATGGAGAAAACAGTCACCAAGTGACTAAATAATTTGCTTGTAGTCACAGGGAAAAGAACACAATGTTCCTCAGCTGAGCCACGTGGCTTTCTTGTTCCTCTCCTGCACTCTCCGCATGGATTGGGGAATCTAAAGGTTTGGATCCCTGTCTTTTGCAAAAGGGAAAGATCTGTGCCTCTTTTGAGAGCCTGCAATTCACTTTCAGCGAGCTGTGCTCATGTCCTGGCTAAATTTCAATTTGCCAAGGTATTTTTGCTTTTTCTAAAATTACGCTCTCGCTGTGCACAACTCTTCTTCCCTGCCAGGTTCAAGTTCATGTTAAATGTTATGGGTTTTAAAAGGCTGTAGCATTCCACCATCCAAAGATTTGCTTTGCAAAGTTTATATTCCTGTGTTAAATCCAGGTGAGAGAGTTTGAGACGGATGTGGAGCCACGGAACTGCCACCAAGCCACTGTCTTGTCCATGTCAATTTTATTTTTATTGGTACCAGTAATAAACCTGTTGCAGTTGTTATGTGATAGCACCTCCAAAGTTCTTTTTGAGTGTGGTACCTTAGAAGATTTTTAATTTTTATTTTTTTTTTTTCATACAAACCTCTAATTGAAGTTTTACTATGGTTTTAACTACTTACAAAAACATGAAATTGTTTTATCCAAGTTTGGGATTTCTTTCTTAATGTAAGAACATACTCATAGGCAGCAGCTGAGATCATTCCTCCCCCCTTTGTGGATATTTTCCAGTGATAAATACAAGATAGGGAGGTGATTCCTTCTGGAGGATTTATTGCCTGAATAAACGAAGCCCGGGAGGGTGACACCCACAGTGGTGCTGGGCTGAGAGGACAACGGGAATTTTGTGCTCACAGAATCCCAGACTGGTTTAGGATGGAAAAGACCTCAAAAATCATCCATTTCCAACTTGCTGCCATGGCCAGGGATGTCTTTGATGTTTTAGGATGTGCTGAAACCTCTGTTTTGGGCCGGCCTCGCTGTTGGTACCTCTCCCCTTCATCATCATCACGCTCACCCCTGCTCTCCTTCACATACGTGCCTGCTCAAATCTTCCCTGGCCGTGTGAAAGCCGCTGCTCCAGCAGAGGAAACAACCTCGTGTGTTCTTGAGAGAGCTTCCCCAGCTCTCCAGCCTCCAGCTGGGAGCAGCCACCGAGATTTTCCAGGGAGAAAAAGCCCGAAGGGGAAAATCAGGTCCAGGCTCCCCGGCGCTGCAGTGGGATGGAGGCAGCGTGGGAAGGGTTAAGGATTACCGGGGCTGGATATGACAGGCTGATGTGCTTTCCAGGTAATCAGGATAAAGCGAAGCTCATTATAAAAGGGATGAGCCTGAGCCGTCTGTAAAATACGAGTACCTCGAGCAGGGGGGGCTCGGTTCTTGGAGAGCAGCGGCAGGAGGTAAAGCCGGAGGGTTCGTTCCTCCCAGTCGATAGGTCTGGGGCCGGCTCCTGCTCCTTCCTTGAGTCTTTGCGGGGCTGCGGTGGGGAATCGATCCGCTGCAGAGCACGGAGATGCTGGTCAGACATCCCGGCTGTGGTGTAGGGGCTCAGCTGAAAGCACCGCTCTGGGTTTTTTTTTTTGCTAAGCTGCCAAGACAGATCCCTGTAAGTGGCTGGGGTTTAGGTTTTTATTTATTTTTTTCTCCTCCTTTCTCTTTCTTCTTCTCCTCCTCCTCCAGGCAGGCAGTGGGAAATGGCTGCCTGGCTGAAAGAGCTTTGTGCTTTGCATCTCCTGTTATTATTTTCTGTATCCAGCCTGTTCCAAAGGCTGACATTCTGGGAATGGGCATCCCATGCTCAGCCTCTGCATCCCAGCCTTCCCTCCCTGTCTATAGAGCTGTGCTGGAGAGCTGAGCCCTGCAGAGCTCAGCACTCCCCCCAACATGTCAAGTTTAAACCTTTGCAACACGTTATTTTCATGCTCTGCAGGGACTTTTACAAGAGGATTGAAACACTCCTCCGGTGTATTATAGAGAAAGAAACATTATTCCCTTTAAAATATTGGAGGGAAAAAAATGCTTACAAGTGCTCTACAACTAAGGATCATGTTTCCTAGCATGGTCTAAGTGCTCATCTGCTTTATAGTGCTCTCAGACCTGTGCTAAATCCTCCTGAATTGGATGTTCAGCTGAAGACAGGGGCTGGCTGATGATGCACCTTCCAGTCAGGCAGCAAATGCTGCAGAATGTGAGCTTTGCTTACCTTCCTAAAGAAAAAAAAAAAGCCCTGACTGGTTTGGGGTGTTGGCATTTTACAGCCCTGGCACTGGGATGTACAGCAGAGGTCACAGGAGGATTTTTGGTTTTGGATGTCCTGGGCGCAGCCTTGGGACCAAAACTGTGCTGGGCCTTTCTGAATTCTGTTTTCTTTGCTTGCGTTTTCCACAGTTAAATTCTCCTTGCCCAGAGTGATGCAGGGTCTCTGGTTTCTGTCTCCTGTGCCTCAGTCTCCCAGACAGAGCCATGGGGAGGGAAGGATGCTGGAATTCTCCAAGGAACTTGGGGATTGTGCAAAAGCAAGATGGAATTTATTCCTTTTTAATTTAATCTTTGGAAATCTGTGAAACTGATGGTGAGTTCAGCTTGATAGGAAACTTCCCTTAGTCAAAATAGATTTTGAGATTTTTCTTAAAAATAACTAATAATATTCTTTATTTTCTTTATTTAATAATATTCTTTTATTCCTTATTCTTAAACACGAGCTGTAAGTGGTTTCCAGTAGCTGGAACCCATCAGCTCCTGGAGGTATCTGGTTAGGCTGTACAGTTTAAGGATGCCCAACACAATTCTGCTCTTACAAACCAAGATAATTTGCTCAATATTGGCTTTTTTTCACCTTTTCTGTCACCTCTAGATCCTTGCATGAAGAGAAGGCAGTTTGCTGCACTAAAAACTCAAATATGACCAATGTCACACTTTTTAAAAAAATAAAGACAAATCCCTCCAACATTTCCTCTTCGATTTTCCGACCTCTTGGCCACCTATCCTCTTTCTCCTTGCTTGACTTTGTCCTAGTTAATATTCCAACAGGTGTTTCCTTTTCCAGCGGAATTTTTTAGGCCGCTGTCTCAAGAGGCCTTCTGCATAATAATGCTGTATTCATTATGTGCCTGCCTTACTGGGAGAAAACTTTATTTTCTTAACCCCACCATTTCCCCTCCGTGCAGGGGCTGCAGAAGGGAGAGAGTTGGGACTTTCAGCATCTTCTGCTCTCTGGTTTTTGATGAAATCCCCACATGGCACCATTTCACCTCAGCCCTGCCAGGAGGGTGATGAGGATTTAAGGAAGAACTGAGACGCAAAAATCTCTTTTTTTTCCACCCTTCTTTTTTTTTTTGCATCACAATTTTTTACTTTGCAGAGCACCTCAAGTCTTGTTTTGTGACCATTGGAAAGGACAGAGTTAAAAATAACGAATTTAAAGCTTGTAGGCAAAAGATTCATCCCTTGGCGCCCTCGGGTGTGTTCTGATGTTGCTGGAAATTTGTTGTGGTGCCACTTGGGTCTGAGGGGTAACAGCAGCCACTGGTTAATTCCTACAACAATTGGTGTTGAGGTGACTTCTCTGCCTGCTGTGAAATTTGCCCCTTTCTACCTCTGGTTGATGCTGAGCTGTCGTTGCCAGAGCTCAGGGCAAGATAAAGCTAAAGACAAAATGTTTTGTTTCACAGTTTTCCCAATTTCAATGTATTGTTTTTAAAAAAGAAGGGTGGAGGGACTTAAGAACTCTGTTTCCCAGGGTGTGAAATGCTGCTCTGTGCAGTGATACCCCTAAACCTGTTTTTTTCTAATTAAAAAAAAAAAACAAAACAACCCAACCAAACAAAAAAACCGACACAACAACAACAAAAACAAAAACCAGGAGGGAAAAAAAAGTAACAATGCAAGTGTCAGACCCTCACATTATTCAAGAATTAGCCAGTTATGATTTGTCCCAATCTGATTAAATCAAACATTCCCATCAAGCCAGATTTGTTGCCCCATGACATCACCAAAGCCAGGAGTTGAGATTTTTCAAGATGCAATGTGGCATTTGGAGGAATATGTGCCGCTAAATGAGTATGCCCGTGAAAATTGGTGAGACAAAAGGGTCTCCCCTTATTCTTATTTCTCTACTTCCTTGAGGGACATCCACAATTCCCAGTCCCATGCCTGAAGTAACACCTGGTTAGGAGCTTTTCAATGCAGAAAACAGAGTTCTGCTGCTGTCTGCACAGATTTTTTTTTTCCCCAGCAAAGTGCCACTGGAGACGGTCTGGGTGTGGGACACTGATTAGTGGGGAAAGGGACTCTGATAACGCTCCCATCCCCAGTCCCTGAATAAAGACCAAAGCTGCCAATATTTTCCTGTGTCCCATGGATGCCCATAATTATTTATTATGTATGGCAAGGGAGCAGAAGGAAAGAGAGATGGGAGTGCTGAAGCCATAAAAACTATGAATAGATTGGGTTCTTCTGTTGGAACTCCATTAAAAATTGAGTGCGTGGTAATGTTTTGCTATTCTTAGTGCAGATAACTTTTTAAAAGGTTAAGGCCAATAAAATTCCTCGCTGTTGCAGAGCCAGCACGGAATTCTAGCCTGGAATGGAGCGGGGTGACCTCAATATGATGCTGCAAATTATTGGAAATAAGACAATTGCAGTTCTTGGAAGCTTTAATATCGATTAAGTAAATCATGTTAAATGGCAGAGGGTGGATGTGGGACTGGAATAATGAGTGAAATGATCAGATTCAGGTGTTTAAAAAAAACCCCAAACAACCCTGAAACACTGCTCAGTTTGGTGGATTGGGGGCTTGGAAACAAACGCGGAAGCAGGAGGTGATGGTGCCAAAAGTACTTAAAGCTTTTTGGGTTTATTCTGTGTTAGGCAGACATTAGGGGCAGGGTCCTTCCAGAGACTGCAGCAATTATTGGGACTAAAATTTTTGCGACACAAAAAATATTTTCACAGCACAGCTGTGAGAGAAATTATCAAATCTGAAAGAATCATGAAATCAGATTAGATTTATTCTACTTGTCCACCTGCCTGATGGCAGTTATAATTTATATTCTTGCGAATTAATTCTTAGCCTACTCATACGTTATTTTGGTGGTTTTATCTCTGCTTCTCCACAAAGATTTTTTTGCTTGGTCATCCTTGCAGATGAAAATATGGATACATTGGGATAAATTTTGAATTCAAGGATGTGTCAGAAGGATCCAAACTGTGGGATATTCAGAATCCTATTTGATATTTATAAGTACTTCATATGTTTTTAAGGCTCATACAGGCAGTAACACAAAAAAGAGCTGTCACAGCTCTAAATATTTTAATGGTTGAAACTATTGATCCCAAAATCCCGTTTGGGGGAGACTTTTCTGCTGCTGTTTCTTTAAGGTGGGCTCTGTTCTGCAGCCACTGTGACTGTTTTCCAATACTTGGAATTATGAGTAAATAGAATTACTCCCCCATCCCATCCTTTCTGTTTACATTGCATAATTACCAGCCCCTCTCTATGCCTCGTAATAATTGACTTGATATTGATAAATAGATTAGCTAATACAGTAAATGATTATTCCCCACTAAATGAATCAGTGTGCTTTTGACTTCAAGTGCCATTAACAATAAATGCATGGATTTGGGACAGCTCTTGCATTTTGCATTAAGCAGTCCCTGGATAAACACCCAGAGAGCAGGACCAGAGCCCAGGGATGCTGCTCCTTCCCTGTTCTGGGCATTTCCCACCTTTTCTTCTCCTCCTGAACTCGTTCCTGGTACCTACAGCACGGAGAGGCTTCCCTGGAAAGCTCCCGGGGAGGTTTAGAGCAGATGTCAGGAGAAATATTTTCATGGGAAGGGTTGTAAAGCTTTGGAATGGGAGTGGTGGAATCACCATCTCTGGAAGGGTTCAAAAAATGTCTGGATGTGGCACTTGAGCATGGGGTTTGGTGGGGCTGGGTGATGGTTGGACTTCATTTTAGACCTCTTTTCCAAGCTTGATGATTTTATGGAGTTATTTAAATCCATTTTAAGGGTCAGGACAGCGCAAAATGAACTTCAGGGTGGATGTTCCATCCACGGTGTCATCGTGTCAAGCATTGGTGTCACCACCCACCTCTCTGTGGGTGTTTTTTCCCTGGAAAGAGTCATCATATCACCTTTGTTGTTGTTGCTAATTCCGGTAGGATTGCTGCAGTCTGAGCACAGCCAGGGGAATTGGTACCTCCACACTGAATTCCTTGATCCTACAATACTTCTGGACCCACTTGAGTCAATTCTGAGATTGAAACGCTGGAATTTTCAGATGGATAGGGGATGGAGGCTCGTCTTTGGGAATAGCTGGCTACTAATCCAGGCAATCTCAGATCCTGGTAGAGATTTTGGTACCTGCAGACCCCCTCAGCCTTTCCTGGGTCTGGCCCAACCTGCTGCAGGAGCTGACAGCCAAGATGATTTACGGCAGTGAATTCTGGACCATATGTTGGGCAAAACCTTGGCTTCAGCGAGTGGGGCTGTGGGGGAGGAGGCAACACTGGCCTGGATTTTGTGGCATCAGGTTTACAGCTGCTGCCTGCATGTGGGAAGGGCGGTGGGAGACAGGGAGAATAACTTTCCTCGCCTGCAAGGAGGGCAGAGCAATCTCTGGGCCTTAATTCCACCATCCATCAATAGTAAAATCACTGGTTTAAGGGAACTGAGTGTTGGATGTAGCAATGAAAATGTGATTTTTAGTCATATAAAGCCCCATCTCTTTCCTTTCTTTCCTCTTTTGCGCTCCCTTAATCAGCCTTAATCCTGGCCCGATAATGTATGAAACCTCAAATATCAGCACACAGTATATAACCCATAACATCCCATCCCAGCCTCATTACAGCACCAGGATTAAGGTGGAAAAAAAAAAAATAGGGGGAGAAAAAAAGTGCTAAAATTAATTTAACAAAATGGGAATGGGCCCTGAAATGGATGGGGATTGCAACCTGAAGTTCCAGTTCTGCAGAGTCCCATCCAATTTGCTGGATGCCTGCAGCTGATTTATGGCAGAGTCCCAAATTCTGGGAATGCTTGAGCATGGGCTGAACTGGAAGGTAAATCATCCCCATGGCTCCTTTTTCTGGCTTGGGCCTCTGTGAGGGTGAGTTTGGAGCTGAACTCAGAATCCCCTAAACTTGTGCTGCTCTGCAAAGCTCTTCCAGCTCCCAAAATTAGTGTTAGGTGTTATATTTAAAAATTTGGTGGAGAAAAATGATAATGGTGTTGAGGGGGGAGAGATCCGTGCTCAGCTTCAGATGAGGAGAAAACTCCTTGCTCTTTGAAAGGAAATGGGGTTTTATTTATCTTCTCTTTTTCCTTAAAACACCAACGTTTCTCTTTTCTCCAATTTTTTTGTTGCCATAAGTGATTGGTTGATTTTCTTCCTGCTTTAGATCAGGTCTCTCCTTCAGCATTCAATAATAGAATGTCTCGTAATGGTGAATTCTTATAACATCCCCATGTTGTAATTCAGCTCTCGCCCTCGGTGATGGTTTTCTTTAAAGTGAAAATGCAGGAAAAGGTTATTTTGGATATGGAAGATGAATGCCAATGGGAGTGCCAGGGAAGCAGGGGGATGTGGATGACAAAGCAGGACTGGAAGGGAAACAACAAGATTTGAGCTACCTGTGAGCACAACAGACCTCAAAAGCTGCTTTATTTAGGGTCAGCTGAAGGAGGGCTGTGAAAAGTAGGATGGCTCCCAGAAACTTTTGGATATTGGCATAAAGGTTTGACCTGAATGGACAGAAGTTGGAGCTCCTGTCCTCCAAAGGTCCCTGGGCTGCAAATGCCAATTTACCCCAGCTTTGAACGAGGTCTTTGCTCAGGCACAGCATGAGACAGAGCAGTGATCCAGGCTGGGCAGATGGTGGGGAGGAACCAGTTGCCTACAGCTGCTGGGAGCAGCAGAAAACCAGGGAAGAGCAGCCAAAACACAGCCACATCCAACTATGGGACAGGGAAAGCAGAGAGCTGGAGTCTGGGCAGGAAAAGGAGGTGGGAACCGGCTCCATTTGCACCATTTGGCCAACGACACTGAGCTGAAAATTCACCTCGTTGGGTTTGCTGCTCCTTCTGCTCATCATCCTTTAGCAAATCAGTCAAAATTATCAGCTAGGGACTGTTGTGCTCTAAATTTTGACCAAATCAGTCGGCTTAGCAGGATTTCTCTGATCAGCTCAAGGAGATTGATTTCTAAGGAGTGTTTCTGTGACTCCAGGATTCTGTGTGAGCTGCTGACTCTCACAACTCCATTCTTCACTATGAAAGATGGAGGAGAAAATGAGCTTGAGCTTGAACCTCCCCATGGAGGTGCAGTTCCTGCTCACATCACTCTGGTGTCTGCAATGGAAAGGAAATGTCCCCACCTGTTGTGCAGTCCCTGAGCAAATTCACTTTTGGGAAAGCAAAGCCTGTGGTTGGGATATAAGAAATGTTTTCTTGGGGCAGAGACACAAGAAATCAAGACCGTCATGGAATGGCTCTGTGACATTTAATAATAATCATGGTTAAAGTAAAAAATTAGTAAGTCAGTAGTGCAAGAATTTATTGGTGTGGTTATTTGACAGTTGTTTCTTTCCTTGGATTTTTGTAGCTGTTTCTAGAAGCTTATGGACTTTGGTTGAATTAAATGACATTAAATTCATAGATCCTCAGACAGCTGATCATTTCCAAAGAAGATCAGAACTTCTCTATAATTTGGGGGCAAAGGGAAGGATTTATGGAAATCCTGTTATGTATTAGAACCTGTTCAAAAGGTGTTTTATTGGTGTTTATAAAGATGGAAACCTCCTCATATAGGAAAACGCGCTTAATTAACGCACAGGTCAAACGTGATCCATTTTTCATTACTGAGCCCTGCCTTGGTGGTAATTTGGAATCCTTAATGTTTGATCTACTGGGCAGGCACAGCTAAATTTGCTGATTGGTAATAAAACCCCAAATCTGATGACTTTCTAAGGAAGCAATGTCAGTTTTGCCAGCTGAAACCAAATATGTTTGGGTTGGTTTGCGGGGGGAGGTTGTGCAACGAGCTGCGAGGATGAGCCAAAGCCTTGTGAAATCCAGCTTCTTCTGGGGACTGGATCTGCTCCTTCTGGCCTTCAAAAAGTGGGATGGATCTTTGAATCTCCTTGTCCTTGATCTGGAAAACAAGTTACTTGTTTTTCCTCAAAAGCTCTGTGTGGTTTTGGGAAAGCAACGGGCTGAAGCATTGGTAGTTCCATAAATCACGGAATTTCCATTTTTTTACCCAATTTCCCAGGCTTCTCTTTTCTCATTTAGCCTGGGGGAGTCTTATTGTTCTTAACAGAGGTGTGCATTTGTTGTTTTATTGTTCTGGTGTGCTCTTTGTTGGAGAGTCTGGAGCACCCTCTGTGATGGGGCTGAGGAAATGTCTGACCAGAACACAGAAAACTTGCAATTTGTGGAAAATGAAGAGCTGAAATGATATTTGGATTGCTTTTTGAAGCTGGTAGGGAGGAACTGAGATGCTTGTCCCATTTATAAATCCCCATTTCCAAGGGTGTTGTTCTCTGCATTCTCCATCACATTTTGTGGTTTCCTCTGCACCTGAAGTTATTCCAGATAACGCTGTGGCCCCAAAAATGATCTCAGGAGAGTTCCCTGTGTCATCCAAGCTCAGGGCTCAGCTTGGAGAGAGATTTGATGCCCTCAGATCAAAGAGCAGGGTTTTCAAAACAGAATGATCCCTTCTTTGAGTCCCTCAGAAATGGTGTTTTGTAATCAGGGAGAGGTGGATTTATGAGGTGAGAGACTAAACAATCTGCACCTCTCCTTTATCCCTGGCACCACACCCTCGTGCATTCCTCCTCTGCTCCCCTCTCTGGGATCATCCTGGCGGCTCTCAGTCACAGAGAACATGGAATATCATGGGGGCAACGTGACCTGTTGGGTATTAAACCCGAAAACTTGATCCAAAACTGCTCTGGCTTTGCTCCCCCCACACCCCGTTAGAAGGCCAAATGATTAATTAAAAAAATAATTTGCTGCTCTGAGAGGATTCATTGGCGTGTGGTAAAACTCAGGGTGGATTCTGAAAATGCAGCAATTTTAAATTTTTGTTTTAGTATAAAATCGTTTATTTTAAAATGTTTCTCATTTGAAGCAGACCAGTCTTCAGGGTAATGAATATTCTCTGTCTAAAACATCTTTGCTTTAAAAGTTTTGGCAGGAAAGACTCTGGTTCTGTAAGAAACTGAACAAAATGGTGTTATTTTGTCAATTGTATCTCTCTGTGTTGCTGCTGTGGGGTGTGTGTGTGTTTGTTAATTGAGATATCTCTAATTAAACCAAAGAGATTCAATGTTCTAAGCAACGCTGATCAGTACTAATTGGGCTACCAAGCAATAACATCAGATGTGCTCTCTTAAACCAAGAGGAGCACGCCTAAAGGATGGAATTTTTAGGGATCACCCTCCCTTTTTAGGGATCACTGCTATTCCCTTTCCCTCTGCTCTGCAGTGCCATAAACCACCTTTTGCAAGGCTCCTTTTCTGAGCTCATTTTTGGACAGCACAGCCACAGCAAGGTCCCGCCACCTGCATTTTTAATTCCTGGGGATATTTCAGTGCCAGGTGGGAAAAGAGTGGGAGATTGAGTCCTTCCAACAACCTCTGCCACTGGATCTTTCCAGCAAGCCAGGGAGACAGGGAAAAATAGTCAACATTATTTCAGCACAGTGGGGAAGGAGGGATGAAAGCTCTGCAAATGAATTCATTGTGACAACCTTTGTGAAAGATCCGAGTGTTTGATCTTTTAAAAGATTTAATAATTCTTTGGGGAGATTAAAGAATAAAACTGGCTGGGAGGATGAGAGGAAGTTAACTTTCTTTCCCCCAATTCTGCCAAAATAGTAAATAAAAAAGAGCAAATCCCTAAATTTAGTCAGCTTCTCCCCACATCTCCTCTTTTTTTGGGTGTTGATGCATGTCATGTTTGAGTCCTTGTAGTAGAGAAACACTTGGAAACGTGACCCCTCAGATAAAGATTTTGGGCAATGATCTAATGTGCTGCTATCCAATGGAAATGGATCTAAAAAGCAAAGTAATTAAATGCCTGGAAATCAGAATTTCCCCCATGTTGGGGTCAATGACATTTTGCACATTTCCAAAAGGCCAGACCTTCAGCCACAGGCAGGGGTTTGGCTGAACCAAGCTCTGCAGGTCTTTGCACTGCCACTGCTAAAATACAGCTTACATTAATTTTTGGTTTCTTGTAGCTTAAAAAACCTTGTATTTTAGATGTTCACTTAAAACTAGCTCAGATTGCTGTGATGCAAACAGTAAACTCCTGTTGTATATTTTGAGGTATTCTTTTAAAAAAAAAACCCTAAATAACCAAAACCAACCCCCCAGGAATTAATATAGGTAGATTTTTCTATCAAATGACCTGGTATTGCTCTTATTTTAAAACACAGGAATTAACTCTCTTGAAGCTTTGGGGAGAATCAAACCTTTCTGCTCTGAAGAAGTACTGACAATTAAAAAATAGCTGAGGAGTTTTGGTTTAGCCTGGCCATTATCTACCTTTAGCTAGCAAACAAATAAATACAGTTTGACTGGTAACAGCTGCCATATATAAGTGGGACAGGGTAGGAAGAGTTGTGTAATCATTTCTCCATCAAATACTGAACAGCCCTTCCTATGAAAAGACCCCAGGGTCCTCCAAGCTGAGCCAGAAACTCCTCTGGACTGGAGCTGCACAGGAAGGGCATTCAGTGTAGGCATCTATTTCAAAAGCCACACGTAATGAAGATTAATTAGACCTTCTTTAGCGGCCCAAAGTTAAATACACACAGCCAAGGCCTTGGGCTTCCTCACATGACCAGGAGTTTCCATGGGAAGCAGAGAAGATTAAAAAGTGGTCAACAGAAGAAAGAGGGTCAGCTCCCCTGTAAAGTTACCTTAAAAACGTACCAGGATTGACTTTTCTTGTTCACATACAAGAATAAAATGCCTTGAGGGGCACTTTGAGCAATGTAAGGGCCAGGTTCAGTGTCTGTTTGCCGTAGCACAGCTTCTCCACCCATGTTCTATTTCATTGTCCTTTTGGTGGCTGAGGGCATCCCATCTCCCTTACTCCATGCAATATTCTTCCCTTTCAAAAGGACAAATTCATGTGCCTACATCTTGAATTTTTCAACCAGGAGCTGGGTTTTGATTGGACTTCAGAGCTTTGCAAGGACAACTTTTCCCTGTGCTTTGTTTTCCTCTGAGGCATCACTTGGTCTCGAATGCGGTCTGGGGTGAATTGATGCTTTGATCCCACAGTTCCAGGCCTAGGGTCTGAACTAAAGGCTGGACTTGATGATCTCAGAGCTCTTGTCCAACGTTAAGGAGTCCATGATTTTAATCTTTCAAGGGGGGAGCAAGGCACCGATGCAGCGTGTCCTGCAGCTGAGGGTGTGGGAGAGGATGGGAATGACCTGGACTTTTCCAGCTGGAGGAAATCTTGGAGTGGCTGGCAGAAGGAGGGGCTGTGTCTAACGCAACCAGTGGCACAGGCAGGGTTTGACTTTTTCAAACCCTTCCTAGGGCCAGGCTGTCCCCACTCGGTGCTTTGGCTGCTGGCTAAGAGTGGGGAAGGAGCCCTGGCTGCTCCTGGAGTGTCCCCAGCACCTTTGGGCACACAAAATCCTCGCCGTGCCTTATTGTCAGGGCTGCTGACTGCTCTCATTAACTTCAAGTGGCATCGAGTGCTCAGCACAATGGCAAACGGAGCCCTCCACTCCTTTAAAGTGATCTTTGGGGTTTCATATTTATTTGCAAACCAGGGGCGGCGCGTATCCCGAAAGAAAAGGGTTTTCGTCCTCACCCGGAGCTGGAGGTGGACACACGGAGCCAAGGCATGTTCTGCCAGCACAATGGCAACTTATGAATAAGATCATACTTGTATTTGCATTAACACGGCTGGCTTCTCCAGGCAGTTTTACATAATCTCCTTTTCAATGGGGAAGGGTGTCATTTCCCCTTCATTTCATACAGCCCTGCTTTGAAAATGTAGGGAGGAAGTATTTAAAGAAAGTCCGCATTTTATGAAAGGGAAAATTGCCGGCGTTCCTTTGTGTGTCTCAGTAGGATTTGGATAGATTACTCATACTTAAAAAGGAAGGGAGCTTTTGCTTTCTCTTCCCCTTTTTTAAAAACTTGCATTAACATGATGTATTGACATATTACAAAATCCAGGGAATGCTGGAGAGCGAATCAACCGCGGCTTTGTCCGCAAGTTGCAACAAATTCTTAAAACGTCGTCACCTTCTGAAATAAAATTGTCACATTTTGGATACAGGCAACTTTTATACGGACTGGAGCTTCACTTCTGAGATAGGGACAGCAGCGTGTCCTCTCTCACTTGCTTTTTCTTTCTGTTTAAAAATTAATTCTCTCTATTTTTTTCCCCCCCCTTCCTTTTGATCCAATGAGCTGGAAATGAGTGCAGTACGTTTTAACCATTTTCATAAATCAAGCGACTGGAATAGATTTTAAAACAGAATTTTATATCCTTTAGCTGTAAGCATGTTAAAGGAAAATAATTCCCCTGCTACATCTCGGGGGTCTCTGATGTCAAAAAATCCTCCCTGAAGTAACTCACAACTTTTTTCCCGAGTTGTCCTTGTCTCAGGGGTGTTACAACTGGTCAGTCACACTCTGAGGAATATATTTTATGGGCAGATATTAAACCCCACGGAGCTGTTCTCCTCTCTCTGACATCCTTTGATTAAAAATAAAGTCATGGAGAAGTAGAAAATCAAGGTTCAGTGCTGGAAGGAGCTATCAGCTCCCACAAAGGCTTTCTATTCCTTCCAGGACCTATATTTATATTTGCTGATGACTCCTTGTCAATCTGACAGTTGCTAATCAACCTTTGATGATAATTGTAATTCTTGCTAAGGACACTTCATCCTAGGAGGTCAAAAGGACATTTTGTACACTGAAATGCACTCTGTGCAGGGGTGTGCCTGAATCTATGGGCACGTGTTTATATTTACGAGAGATGTTTATGCTAACACTTCTTTTTTGGGTGAATTTTTTATAATTCTACTTTCCCTCACTTGCTGCTGTCTTTTTGCATCTATGAAATGCTACTCACTGCTAAATCATCACCAAAATTTAAAAGGGAGGGGTGGACTTGCTGCTCGAAACAGAGGAGAAAACACAAGAAAAATTTAAAGGTGCTTTAGTAAAAAACTTGATAAATATTCAGCTCACACTTTTTTTTTTTAAAAAAAGAGAAGGGTTTCTGTGAAATCAGTTGATAACATCTTCATCTAAATCCATTTATTATCTCCTATTTGAAAAGCACTTAGCTCAACAGGGCTCTGTGCCTTCACTGAGGTTTCCAGGTATCGTCAGATCAAGAATCCCGAGTTAAGCACGGATAAAACATAACAATGTTTGTTATTTTCTCCCTCCAAAAAGAAAGCAAATAACTGAAGGCATCTGACACTGATGGTGTTGGCTAAGCCAGTTGGGAGGCTTTCTCATTTCATATTTTTGCACTGAATTTTATTCTTTTTTGTGTCCTTTTTGTCTTGACATTCCACAGGTTTCAAATGTGTTGGACCAACCCCAGTCTAGATCTCTGTAAATAATCAGATTTTGAATTTGGGGGGTACCATGTTTGCTAATGAGTCCTGGGTTTGTAGTTGTATTCCCAACATTAGGAATTCAACCAAAGGACTCAAAGGATGGGTTTCCACTTGCACGTGCTGTTCTTTGGAGGCCAGAGTCCTCTCCTAAAGACAGCCCCACGGATCTGCTGTTGCGGGGCAAAAAGAGCTGGGCACTGGAGATTGCCGAGCTGCTGGAGGGCAGTGCCCCTGCATGCACACTTTAATTGCCCTGTTTAGTCTGGTGTGCCAGCCTTGCAGCAAGAGTGGTGGAATAATATGCGGGATAATCCCTTCTTACAGGAATCTCAGCATCACCTCGGTGACTGGTACCCAGAGACTTCTTCTGGCTCAAGAACTGACCTCAATCAGAGTGTGGGGCGAAAGCAGAAAAGCAAATTACCTCCCTGCTTCCACAGTTTGCTCCCGAAGGACTCCAGAACCTCGCATAAACAAAAACTAATTATAATACGCACACAAAAATTTAGTAAAAACTCTCAAAGCTCTGCTCGTAGGCTGAACAAAAAGGAAGCTGGAAGAGTGAATGTCACAGTGCCATCTACTGACGCCAGCCCCGACCGCGGAGGGAGAACACCCAACTGCAGGGGCAAAAATAAATAAATAAGGCTGGGAGTCTTGGAAGGATTATGTTTAAAGGAAGGAGATGACTGCTAATTAATGTGACAAGAGAGAAAGCCTCACCTACTGACAGGTTATTCATCCCACAAGTGTTAGAATCTTCTTCAGCGATGTCTGTTCCTATAATTCCTGGAAAAAGGCTCGTGCTGGAGGAGCAGCTGACCAGAACCCTCAGTGCCAGCTCCCATACTTCTATTTTGTCTTGATGAGCTTTACAGCAGAGGAGAGTTACAGCCTGCTCTGTGGCAAGCAATTTGAAGGCATAAAGGAATGCGATTGTGGAATAAAACCCGCTCTGTGTGCTGTGAGATAACTTCACCTGACACAGAAAATGAGCGGTAACTCGGAGGCAGGTAGGAGCAACATGTAATCCAGTTGACATAAATGAAAAGATGATATTGGCAGAAAATTGGGCTGCATGTGAATATAAAGGCTGTTGAATAACAGGGAATGGAAAATGACATGCTCAGCAGCAGTGAGGTAGAGATGAAAGGAGTTCAGAAAACATTTGTACGGGAGAAGCCAAGTACGAGTCAACAAAGGCTGGAATTCTCTGCTCCTCGAAGCAGAGCTGAAGGCTGCAGCCTTCAGTGCTACCTGTGCTCAGGGTTGGCAAGTGGTAGAGTGTCAAAACAATTAGAGTTTATTCTCTGGTTGCTAATGTACCAGCTGAAGTGGAGGCTGAGATGTTCAGCAAAACCATTACTAAGCAAAATGAGGCATCACCCTCTGTATGACTCTCAGTAATCCCAAGGTAAGAATGAAGTGAAGGATGATCAGAGAGTGATTGGGGATGGAGAGGCAGAGGGAAAAAAAGAAGTCGAGAGGTGAGGAGACTGCAGTGTGTTGATTGAAAAAAATATTCTGTGTATTCTGAAGGGTTGTGTCAAGTATGAGAATTCAGGGGGAAGGGAGAAGTGAGCACCTGAACTGCGCTTTCTGAGATTCGCTCCAGATATGTTGTGGCAGATGGAGCTGACATCCTGAGAGAGGCTAAGAGGTGAAAGTAATAATGAGCAGCCTTCACAAGGTAAAAGCAGAAGAAATATTAGAGCTGTTACAGGAGAGCAAGCAGGAGATGTTTAGATTTATGAGTTCTTTTGGAGAGCAGCCATGGTTTGTCTTTATTTCCTTAGTAACTGGTTCTTGGTTTGAGCCTTCATCAGGTCATCAGATCAGTGCCATCAGCTCTGAAAGGTTTTCAGCTCTTCCTTTGGATCATCTAGCAGGCACAAAATGAACATGTGGAGTGCAAGCACGATCTGCTTTTGGGGGAGCTGTCCTGATAAGCAAAAGCAGTGGAAAAAAGTAAGAAGAGAGAGAGGATTTTATTATGACACCATCTGTCTCCTCACTGTTAATATTTCTTTCCCCCCTTTGCAGTGATTTTGAAAACTGGGTTCAAGGATGGTGTGGTAGAAGGGATGGTTCCAGAGGGACCATGGTAGTGGCTGTCCATCCACAGAAAGCAGCCTCTGGCTGAAGGCCCCTGCGTGACACTGATCTTAAAAGTAACACACAGAGCTGAGCCTTGGCTTGGAGGAGGGCCAGCAAGTGAATTCCAGCTTGGTGCTCATTTTCTTAGTCTCATTCTCGTCTTCCTTGCTTTACTTCATTTAAAGTTTTTAATGAGAGTCCAGACCTGTCTTGGGCAATGTGCTTTTGCACAGCACCTGGGACAGGCTCCTCCTGAATGTTACAGCACCCTGGCAAGGGCTCTGCTCTCATATTTTTCAGCTGATCCAGAGATTTCAAAGAGCAGTTTCATTTTTCCTCTTTTAATTTAATTGAAGAACGTAAAGGGAGCTTTTGACTTTTACTGGTGGAACCTGAGGAGGACTGAAGCAGTTTAAACTTGACTGACCTTAATCGTACAGGGCACCCTTCTAAACTTTTGTTTACCTCCTGTGAGCTGCTGAAGAGAGGAGGGGAAAAAAGGAGGAAAAAAAAAAAAGGCAGCTTTCAGTTACTAAACCCCCTCGTGGTATTGAATTCTAACCAAGTACATCCAGCCCTGCCAGGCAGAAATGCCAAAAGGAGGAAAGCTGCTGAATCAGAGGAGAATGAGGATTGGGAGGATGGTAGGGAATATGAGAGTAGCACTAGGTGAGTTCATCTGATAGACTTACTGCTGTTTTGTATTTGCAGATCATCTGGGAGCAAACTTCTTGGTTTTTTTTTTTTTTTTATTATCATTGCTGGGTTTTGTTCCTAAATTATTTAGCAAATGTTTTCTGGGAGCCTCTTCCAGCATATAGATGAGTTATCCCCAGCTATTTGCTGGTCTAATGAATAAGTTCTGCAGCTCTGAGCTGAGCTTGCAAGATGCCAGAAGCTTTGAGCAGCCTGGGCTGGGTAAACGGGGAGCTCCTGGTGCTCTGCACCCCTCGGGTTCAAATCTTCTTTACAAGGTGAGGAGTGGCCACTTCAGTCCTTTGGTTTCCTTTCTGCTCCCCCTGTGAGTGACTCTCGAGGGCCTTTCAAATCCCTCATGTGAAGGCTCCTGCCACCTCCTCAGAGCCCCCCTGGCACTTTGTCCCTGCTGCGGGGGCCTGGTGGGCTGGCAGCACGTGGGAGGTGATGGACACCAAGGTCCAGCAGCAGCAGAAGGTCACCAGGCTGGTTTGGTGCCCTTATTTGACCTTCTAGTCCTTGTCATGGGTCTGCAGTGTCCTTCCCTGTGGCTCCTTAGGACCAGCCACCCGTTGGTCACCAACAGTGAGTTTGGAGGTGCTTTGGGAAGTTTGCTTGAACACTGATGTCCTTCCCTGCCTGGGTGGAGTGGCCCTGGATGGACAGGGTGGACAAATGGCCCTCCCTCTGCAGCCATGGTGACTGTGATGGAGCCCCTCCTGCTGTGGGTTGGTGGCAGGATCCCCACATTTACCAGGCAGTCATTTCTCTTTTATTTCTCCAGCTGAGACGTCTTTGACCTGAGAGAAACAATTCCATGCGTGGTGGGAGCTCCGAGCAAGTGTCCTTCCATTTCCCTGAAGACTTTACTGGGGTGCCCACCCAAACCCAATTTGATTTTGAGACACCAAACAGCCCCTGTGGCACATTTTCAGCTCAATTAATGTTTTGAAAAGCGCCAGTCTGGTGGTGGCATTTATCAGGAAACCAAGGAGATACAGCGGGAATGTCTTTGCTGAGCGTGGTTTGCTACAGGAAGCTGTGCAGCCATCAGCTGATTAATGCCAATTTATTTAGGAATAGAGTCTGCTCATGGCTGTCTGCCTCTCCAAAAGATCCTGTTGTGTCCTTTCTCCATCACACTCGCTGGAGCATGTTTGCTAAAGTTGCTGTTGCATATGCTCGGGCAATAAAACATTTACAGCTATTTCAGAAATTGCTGCAGTAGGCAATTTTCCTCATTAATTTTACCATTCTGGATGGGATTTCATGAGGTGTGAAGGCATGCAGAGTCATACCTGACGCTATCCCTGTTCCTGCTTGTAATGCCAACCTCTTTAAGGAAAAATGAAATCAGAAGGGGATGTTTGAGGGGAAATGGAAGTGGCAGCTCCACATCCAATCATCTGTCAGAGAACCACGGAATATCCTGAGCTGGGAGGGACCCACAGGGATCATCCATGTCCAGCTCCTGCTGCAGTGATCCTGCTTCTGCTCCTGCAGATTTACTCTGATTGTTCTTTGCTCCTTCTTGCCCAAGACTATGAAGACTTTAAAATACCTCCGGGACCCTGCAGGGAGAAACGGGCTATAAAAATATAACAATAATGATTTCTTTCTCCCGCCTCCACCTGAGGAATCTCGGAGCATGTTTCAAATATCAAAGAGCAAGAAACCCACTGTAGTGTTGTCCCCTGGGTAAAGGTGGGAAAAGGAGGCCCTGAGAGGTAGAAGGAACTGTACAAGGCTAAATGTAAAGCCAGTAGTAGATCAGGAGACAGACCTGAGGGCAGGCTTTGGGTTCTGACCCTTTTTGCAGGAGTCGTCCCCATTTTGGGGAGAATTTTTTTAATCTGTGCCCAAACACTTTGTATCTGGTCAGGAATTGGATGTTTCCTGCAGAAAGAAGGCTTCTCTTCCATTTTAGAAGTGATGTCTGCACTAAAATATAACTACCATGTAACAAATCACAGAATGCTCTGCTCTATCCTCTGTCCCAGAGCTGTATCTCAGCCTGACTCGCCTGTAAATATTAAGGCAGATGATGGATAGGGACAGGTCAAAGCAGAGACGATCTGGAATTATTCTTTTCATATTCCGAAAGAATGAGCTCGTGTTATTCCTCACGCTTTGAAATTTGCCCCAATTTATGGGGTAGATAAGGCTGGAATTTTGAAGGGCGACATCATGAATTGCTTTTCGTATTGATCGAGCTTTTAATGTGCCAACAATGAAAACAATAAAACTTGCATTTAAAAACAAACATTTCTAGCACAGGAGCCGCATTAAAATGACACAAATTGCTTTTGTGGGCTGAATTTAACAGAACACCCATGAGGTTCCACTTAAAAACAACAAGCCAACAAAAATCAAATTGCATTGTTTTACAGGCAAACAAAATGGTGAGCACGCCTTGGGCTACGTTTTCAGCATGTTTTCTTGGGAGATCAAAGCTTAAATCCCATTAACCCTTCAAATGTCAGCCTGGTGAGTTCCTTTCCTTTACCTCTGAGCTTCTGCTGCTGCCTTCAGCATCCCTCAGGTGGAAAGCCGGGGCCCTGCCTGTCTCTGCTGCTGTTCCTCCTCCCCGTCTCCCCCACCGGCATCTCCACGGAAGCACCACCTTGTAAGTGGGCAGAGTTCAAACAGCCGGTTCAGCCAGCCCACGTTGGTTTCCCATTTTACTGACTTGGAGATCTGGCCAGAAGCCAGCACTAAAATACATTTATTTTGTTTTTTACCATTCGCTGCGGTGCTGCGTTACCCCGCTGGCAAGGGCCTGAATGAGGCTTTGACGGCCAGCAGAGCCATTTTGGAGCAATTTAGGGTTTGTTGGGTCCTTGTTAAAGATCTCCTGGACATCAAGTATGTTGGGGATGGAGAGTTGGTTGCTCATGTTGAAGGAAAGCTGATTTATTTTGATGTTCGTCACCTGTTCCAACAACCACTGGGCATCTCACGTGCTTCCTAAATAAGTAAATGCCCATGAAATGCCACTTCCTGAGGGTTTGCTGCTTTCTCAGGGACAATAAATTAATATTTTGCACAAATATTCCTGTTCCATGTGGTGGGCCAGATCCTAATCTGCCTTCACCCTCCTTCCCCTGCTCTTGCGTCATGTGTGAATACAAAAATCCTTCCAAGCCGTTGTTAATTCCAAGTATCTGCGTGTCCACGTACACCACAAAGATCAGGAAGGCAGAACAGATGCAGCCTTCTGGGACTGCTTTGGAAGCATGGAAAGGTTTGGGAGCATGGAAAGGGTTGGGAGAGCAGCAGCTTCTCGCCCTTCTGGAACTGGTTTGGGAGCATGGAAAGCTTGGGGGTGCAGCAGCATTCTCCCCTCTGGGTGTTTGGGAGCTGTGGGATTTATCCATCCCAGCCTGGGGTGATACTGAGAGTCCAGTCGGATGCTCGGAGCGTTTGGAAACTTGCCAGGAGAAAGGGGTCAAAAGGGAGGATTTTTTTTTTGTTCAGTAAACTAAAAAAAAAGAGAAAAGAAAGGGGAGGGAGGAGCGTGAAGCGAGGAACATGGAGCTGTGGCAGAAGGTGGATGTTCCCGGCTCAGCCAGGAGCGAACTGCGCTTCCCCTTCCCCTTCCCCTTGCCGGGCCTCCTGTGCACATGCCAGAGCTGGCTGCCGCAAGGCTGCAGCTCCAGTACCAGCCGGCAGCTGTGTGCAGCTGTGTCCAGCTGTGCCTCCCAGCCCCTCACAACTGGATTTTCACACAGGAACAGCCCCTTTCCAAAGGGCTCCCCCGCCCCGGCTCACGGCTGCGGCCTAACAACGTGTGAAACACGGGCCCTTTATTGGCAGGGCTTTTGGGGGAGGCTTTTACACCCCCAAATAACTCAGCTGGGGTTGGGGTTTTTTTCACCTGAGTGCTTCAGTCCCACACCCTGCTGGCCCCTTCCCTTTAGGAATGCCTCGTCCTGGTGCTTTCTGAGGAAAAATGAAAGCGAACCTCACTGTGCTTTCTTTCCTTTGGAAGGATTGGGATATGAAGCCCCAAAAGGCCAAGGACACAAATCCGATCTCTCTGTGACCAGGGACAAGACCTGGGGGAACAACTGGAGCTGTGCCAGGGGAGGTTTTGTTGGATTTTAGGAAAGGTTTCTTTCCCCAGAGGGTATGGGGCACTGAACAGGCTCCCCTGGGAATGGCTGCCAGAGCTCCAGGACAATGCTCTCAGGGACAGAGTGGGATTTTTGGGATTGTGAAGGGCCAGGAGATGGAGTGGATGATCCTCGTGGGTCTCTTCCCACTCAGGATATTCTGTGAAATCAGACCCTCAGGGTTGTGTCCTCCTAAACGCCTGCAGGGACACTCTCCCACGGGATGGCAGTGCCTGTTTGCCACCCTCCGGTGCCCATGTCCCACGGCAGAGTCCCCAAATCTGTGCTACCAACTGCAGGCACAGAACAAAATCTCCCTTTTCACCCTTCACGTGCAGGTGCTTCCCAACAAACGCCATAAATCCGAGGGGAGTGAACAAGAAGAAGAAGAAAAGGAGAAGAATATTTGACAGGTTTTTATTATTTGAGAGACTGGCTGATGATTGGATTGGATGATTTTAGAGGTTTTTTCCAACCTGAACGATTCCATCAAGTTTGCTGGATGCTGCACAAGGTTAAAGGAGCATTTGCAGAGCAGAAGGTACAGAACTTGTGTTATCTTCACTCCTACTTTTGCTCAACTCTCAATCTGTGAGGAGGAAAACTGCATTTTATCATGGGTGGGCAAAACAAAAAACCAGACCAGCCTATTCCAACGTCTTTATTTCTGACAGTTTGGGGATATTTAGGAGTAGCAGAGGTTGTTATTGCATATAGGAAGATTTTATTGCTTCCCCTTCAGTGCAAACTCAGTCGTGTCTGTCCCCTCAATTTCCCCTTTTGCTACTGGGACGAGGAAATGAAGAGAAAGGAGGGAAACACCAAAAAAAAGCAGCACTTGTTTCTCTTTGTCTGCCACTCAGAACTTGCACGTGTGTTTTGGGGGAGAGGGGAAAGCAAAATGTATCCCAGCCAGCTGATTCTGCCTTGTCAGACACGAGCTGAGAGGAGCTGGGTGGGAACAGCCTGTGCCACCCTCTGCCAGTGGTTTTGTCTCTGCAGCTCAGCAGCTCTTGCAGAGACTTGTCCCAAAAAATTCACATACCGCAGCCAGGCCTGCCAGGACGATGCTTTTTCCGCAGCTTTCCAGGGGATTTCAGGAACGTGGGGAGCTGCAGTA
>NW_008238838.1:4094536-4095589 GCF_000691975.1 Corvus brachyrhynchos
GGACAAGTTCCCTACACAATGGGTTGCATTTAAAGAGGTTTGCTCCAAACCTCAGCGCGGTGGCCGAGTCCGATTTCCAGTGTGAAGCGAGGTGTGATTTTTAATTTAGTTTTTTATGAATTCTTCTTTTTTTCCCTAATCCCATCATCATTATTCTGCTCTGAGCCCCTCTGCCAAAGGCTGGTGCTGGTTTGAAACGCAGCTCCTTCACCTGGTGCCAGCTTACGTGGAAGAAAGGCTGACCTGGGCACTGAGTGGCCATGGCCAGTGCTGGTGGTACGATGACAGGGCTCCCAAGATCCTTTAAATCCACTCCCTGCTCTAAGGCTGCTTTTCAGTTAGCTGGGAACGTCCCTGTTTTGTCCTTGCTGGGGAGATGATGGATGTTTCCACAGTGGAGAATCTGGATGGATTTTTGCTTCCATCTGAGGGCAGTGGGGCTGCTGGGAGGTAGCACAGAAACATCATCCCATTATGGGGTGCTGATGGCACCTTTGGGGTGGGAATGTGGGATCCCACCCCTCTGGTGTTCCCACAAGGTCGTGCTGGACTCGCCTTTATCCCACACAGCCCATGCAGACGCTGAGGCTGGTCAAGCTGAAACTTTTCCCTGGCCCTGCGTTCTCACAAGCCATTTTTGTAAAGGAAAGTTAATATCTTGGGTTTTTTTCTTTTTGGGATACCCAGGAAGTGAAGGCATCAAACGAGCAGGACCTGGTGGGCTCAGGAGGCATCCTGGAGGCATTAGATATGGCTGGCATTCGATCCAACAACTGAGGCTTTCCTGGTTTATTGATTTACCCTCTTTGTGCTCGTGCACGCACAATGGGCCCCATTATGAGGGCCATGTGCATCCCTGCCAATAAACCCCAGAGAAGGGCAGATGTTTCCCACCCAAAAAATTCATTCCTCTCATGCTGAGAGAAAGAGAGAGAGAGAGAGAGAGAGAAAGGCCTCTCCTCAGGACCTCCAAGGCACAGAGGTGCACGTTTGTGGGTGTTTGTGCACATTTGGCTCTTGGGGAGCAGCAGAGAATTCCCTTCCTGTGCTGTT
>NW_008238838.1:4095648-4111651 GCF_000691975.1 Corvus brachyrhynchos
CTGGAGCGTGCTGAGGGCTCTGGGCATGGACACACCTGGACTTTAGGAGTGGGTTTTTCCATCAGAATAATTTCCTGATTGTTGGTGTCGATGCGTCTTGGATAAAAATGCTCTTGGAGGGGATGGGATTTATGTGCAAGTGTTTAAAGAGGGATCCCTAGGTCTAAAAGGGGATCTCTGGGTCTGAAACGGGAATTCTAGGTCTGAAAGGGGATTTCTAGGCCTAAAATGGGGATCTCTAGGTCTAAATAGGGAATTTCTTGGTCTAAAAGGGATCTCTAGGTCTAAAAGGGGATCTCTGGGTCTTAATGGGATCTCTAGATTAAAAAGAGGATCTCTAGTTCTAAAAGGGAGTCTTTAGGTCTAAAAAGGGGATCTCTGGGTCTAAAAAGGGTTCTTTAGGTCTGAAAGGGCATCTCTGGGGCTAAGAGGGCATCTTGGGGTCCAAAAAGGGATCTCTAGGTCTACAAAGGGCTGTCTCCTGGGGTGCAGGATGTCCACACACCAAAGGCAGCAGGGGAGGCAGTGGGAAGAGCCTTGTTGTCACAAGCTCAGCCCACAAAAAGTGTCCTTCCACGTGTAGCTCCACTCAGCCAGACCCAGTCCTGCCAAAGACACATTCCAGGAAAATCAGAGATTGGGAAAAACGCAGGCACTCCCCACGCTGGTCACTTGGTACCTAAATGAGCTTCAAATTGGGGCTCCAGGTGATAGTGGGTGTTTAACTCAGCAAAGCCCAGCAGTGACAGCACTAATTGCTGTTTCCATGGGTGCCAGAGGGAGATATCTTGGAAAAAAAAGGCAAATCGTGGTATTTTCCAGGTGTGAGAAGTGGGATCGTGTTCTCCTGCAATGAAGTGGAAGCAGAGAACACTTAATTTCTAAACATTTAGCTGCCAAAATATTGATAAAGGGACGCTTTTCATTTAAGCTTCTGCCTCCCTGAGAAAAGCCTTTTTTTTGGAACAAACCCCAACTTACTGACTCTGATTCAACTCAAGACTGAGCATTCCTGAAGTGGAGATGTGCTTCCCATCTTCTTCCAAATTAAATGCTCCAATTTTCCATTTGGAAATGACTTTTCACTTCCGTTTTTGTATAGCAAAACCACTTTTTTTTTAAAAGTCTAAATAGAAATGAAGTTCTTTGGGTTTTAATTGGAGCTGTGGAGGAAATATTTTGTGTGGGAACAGAGAGGATCTTTGGGCATCTCAACGTTTCGAGTCCTCCTTCTTCTGATTTTCCAAAATACACCACAAAATGTGGGAAAATCGGAATTCCAGGAGAGATTCCAGCTTACAAGGAGCAGCTCAGTGTGAAGGTCAGATCTCTATGTTCTTGCACAGCACGTGCCAGAATATTTCACTGCTGGGACAGAAAGTCTGTATTTAAGTAGCAATAACTCACACGAGGAATTGACAGATTGGAATGCACCTGGTTCAGGCTGTTGGTTGCTAATATCATTCCCAGTTTTCTCTGGTGAGAGGCAGCTGGGATAGTTTATGGGATGTCCAGCCTTTCTTAGGGCTGCTGTGCTCAAATATGCCCCCAAATGAAACTTGTGGGGTGGGATCCCTCGAGGGACAGATAAATTCAGGAGTGTGATGGAGGGGCCTCCATGTTTCCCACGTGGCTGTGCCAAACTGGTCCCTTTAAGGCCACCCCAAAAAGTCAGAACCACCCCAAATCACCAGTTGCTTCTGAAAATCGAGGCCAAGCTCCTGAGCTGCACCGCTGGCAATATTGTTTAAAAACAATGGGGCTCAATTAGATGAGAATTATTTTAACACTTCGGAAGGCTGCCAAGTCATTTCCTTCTCCTTTATTGATTTTTTCCGTTGCCAGTAAATATATCTGCGGCAGCAGGATGAAAGGAGAGGGGGAAAAGCGAAGTGTTAGAAAGGAGACTGTAACAAGATATGTGCCCTGAACCTTTGGGATGGAGGAGGACATTTTAAGACAGAAGGAAGCAGGGGATTCATGGAGGCATTTCACGGGGTTAGACGTGGTAGCAGACAGCCCAATATTATTTTCCTTGCCTGATCCTTTACTTAGATTGGCTCCTGTTTCTTCCCCTCATTGTGCAGTCCCTGCGTGAGCCGCTCTCCGTGTAAAGACATTCCACCTACATTCCTTTGCCACCGGGTGAGAGGAGGGGGGAGTGCAATTATGTGGGCTAGCGAGACACAAAAGGCTCTGCTCCACAGCTCAAGCTCATAAACTTCAGCTAACTTTTCCCCCTAAAAATATGAAAACTCCCCCAAAAAAACCAATCAAACCAAAAACCTAAGAGTCTGGTTTGTTCCTCTTCTACCAGCCTGCAAGTGAAGGGTTTGGAGCTGTAACTATCCCACCTATAAATATTTCCCTCCCCAGCACTCTGTAGATAACCACAGAATAAATAGGTTTTAATTTTTTGGCAGAATCAGCGTTTCTCTCTGGCTTTTTGTTTTTTACATGCATCTCCTCTGTGCTAATCACAGAATCCCAGAATGGTTTGGGTTGGGAAGGACCTTAAAGATCCTTTCATTCCAGCCCTCTGCCATGGGCAGGGACACCTTCCACCGGAATGGCTGTGGTGGGAACAGACTGAAAAGTTCCTTGGATAAAAAGGCCACAGGTGAATAATTTTCCAGGGATACTTGTGTCATAACGTTTATTGGGATTTACTGGGGGCCATTATGGCATTTATCCAAGAAGTTTCCAGGCTACAGGTGTGACCCTACCTTTCTCCATCCTCAAGAGTCTTGTCACCATCCTGGCTATAAATCCTGGGAATATCCCACCACAGGCACCACTGGAAGGGAACTGGCTCTAGAAGGAGACATGGAGCTGTCTCTAAAAGCACTGAGAGACACACAAACCCAGAAGTGGTGAAATCCTCCAGCTGAGGAAGCTGGAGCATGCAACAAATTGTTTAGAAGTTCACGTAAACTGGACCTTTTCCAGGTGAACATCCTCGAGGCTGTTAGCAGGGCAGGGTTTTGTAATTCCACTTCTGAGCACTGAACTTCATTAGCTGGGCTCTCTCCGTGTGCTTTCATATTGATTTCTGTGCCCCTGCACTCCTTCTTCCCATTTTGTCTAATAAGCAAATTTCACTACCTGACTTCACAATTTTTCCTCTGGGCCATTAGAATTGCTTGACTGTATTCCTGGCAGAGCCCTTAATTAGAGATGGATCAGAACTGATGTCATTAAACTGATCCATTAACCACACTCTTCCTGTGATTCCAAATGCAGGTGCTTCAGAGAAAATGTGACCTGGATCCAAATGGCCACTGTGTTTGCCGTGCAGAGCCCCAAACCTTCTCAGACAGCCAAAGATGGAGAAGAAAAGTCAAATTAAACCTCTCACAGATTCTGCCTCAGTTCTCCTGGCACAGGAAACATCTCTGGGTTTATCCTGCAACCAAAGCATTTCTGATGTTTAAAGGATTTTATTTCTTACTGCACTTTTTGGAAGGCTGGGTCCTCACTCCAACAAGGTAAAAATGTTATCATTTTCCTCTAGTCTCAAAAAAATCTTCTGAGACACAGACTTTCTTCCTTAGGCACCCTTGAGAGCTCTCTGGAAGCCAGTCCAATTTTTATATTTCCCTATAAACCCCAATTAAGTTGGAATCCATAGGCTGAGAGACTCGTTTTGGCTTTCTACTGCCTTGTCCAGCAGCCTGGGCACTGGCTGAAATAAATTACAGCTCTTTTTAGAGCTGGACGTGGCCAGAGGTGGACACAGAGAAGCTGAACACGATGATCTCAAAAGAGATGCTCTGAATTAAGCAGGAGGTTGCTAAGCCACGAGTCTGCTGCAGTCTCCAGCAAAAGTGACAGCGCCGAGTCCTCGCACAGAATGGGATTTTCTGAGGGAAAAAAGTCTGCAAGGACATAACCTTAGCTGGTTATGGCTGGAAAAAACTCCTGAAGTCATCCAGGATTTCATCTTGAACCTGTTACAGCGTCCACGAGCAGACCAAGCAAAACCAAAGAGCCTCCCTTGCCCCAAAACCTGGAGTGTGCAAAGCTGCACTCTACCTGCTTCCGGGGGTTGTATTTATTTATATGGATATTGCAATAAAAATAAGGGTTCATTTTCCCCATTCTTCAAGGGCTGCCCCAGCTTTTCCCCAAGGATGGCTCAGCACATATCTCACATCATCCCTCTTGAGGGCTGGGACTGGATGGGCTTTAAGGTCCCTTCCAACCCAAACCACTCTAGGATTTTATGATCTTTCTAGAAAGTTTTTCCCACCTCACCACCAGCCAGAGAGGGTTAATTTGGCCTTTCTCTGGACCTACCAGGGCAGCACCTGCTAGCAGGGTGGGGTGTTCCCTCGCACAGCTTGTCAGAGGCAGATTATTATTATTATTATTATTATTATTATTATTTTGTGAAATAACACGTTCCTTTGTCTGTGTCCTACCCCACAACCTTCAATCGAGCCTCTCTGGTCCCTCAGCCCTCGCTGCCAATTCTGCTGCTTTCCCTGTTTGCAGAAACCTTAACTCTGTGTTTGAATTGGCCTGCAGGATGTGTTTGAGGAGGGCCAGAGACTGAACAAAAATGGGAGGCTCTCATCCCCCCAAAAAGAAGTGTAATTTGCCTTTAAAGGCCCTTAAACAGCAAACACATTCTGTCTGATCCTCCTTAATAAAGTATCCCAGCAGTGCTACAGTGCCTTATTTGAGGTCTGTGCAGTCTCATTAAATTTGATGTGTCACAGAGGGCTTGGACATGTGAAAGGGAGGCTGCAGGAACCAGGATTGAAGTTTGCCAGATTTGCTAAGGAAAAATGATTCATTATGGCTTTCAAAATGGACACCCTTCAGGCTTCCCGCTCCATTGATTGTGAGAGCAGGGAAGAGGGAGCGGAGGGGCCACCGCAGCCGGCAGATTTAACCCTTATTAACAGCTGCTTAAATTAAGGATTCGGTTTGATCTGGGAAGATGTGCTCACACTCGTGTGCTCTGAGTAAAGAAAAGAAAGGTTATTAAAGATTTAAGGGCTGGATGGTGCGGCTGGAAACTCGGGGCTGGCTCTGCTGTAGGGCCGGGAGGAGGGCGGAGGCTCCAGGGCGTGCTCAGGTCGTGCAGAGTCCTCTGTGACCCAGCCCTGCACCCAGAACAGATGCTCAGAGCAGCATCCTGCATCCCAGTGCCTTGGGAAAGGGACAGGAGGTGCTGGGAAGTGTTTTTGGGGTATCCCTGTGGTGTGGCCGTGGTTTGAGACTGGAATGTGCTGGTGCCATGGAGCTGCACAAGGACCACTTTGGTGGGGCTGTCTACTCCTCCTCTCCATGCAGGAAGGTCTCCTGGAGATCAGGTTTCATGGATTTGTGCCTTGTGGGGGTCAGTAGATGATGACTCAGGGGCACAAGACACTGTTGGTTCTTTGGGTTTTGTGTGTTGGAGCTGGAACTCCAGTCAGCTCTTGCCCAGCTGATGTGGACCATTCCCTTAAGAGCTGCACCTTGTGCATCCCATCCAGCTCAGAATGTTCTGTGATCTGGGAATGAAAGGGGCTCAATCCTGAAAAAGCTTCTCAGGTGTCTTCCGTGTGCTCTGCTGGGAGAAGAACAGCTCAGGGCAGTTTCTCTTCCGCATCTTTACTGTGCTGGTGGTGGGTGAGGAGAAGGGAGGTGCAGGGATGGTACCAGCACAAAGTGATGCTATTTTGGAATACAGCAGAGACAGGTTAGGCTGGACCCCCAAAAAGCGACGTGCGCAGAGCTTGTGAGCACATCTGGATGCTCTCCTGTGTCAGCACCTCCAGGCAGCAGCAGAAATCAGGGAATTTAGGGATTCCCCACACTGTGATGGGAGCAGTGGTACAGCCAGGACTGAGGGCATGGAAAGGTGTTTACCCTGGCTGCAATAATGAGCTCTTGAGCAACAGGCTCCTCACATATCCCATCCCCTTCCTCTCCCTCTTCTCTCCCTGAGAGCCTACAGCCTAAAATTCACAATGCAGACACATTCCAGTCCAAGACACCAGAGGGGAAAACAAAAAGAGAGGCAGGAAAACTGATCTGGGGGATCCATGTCTGTTCCTTAGGATAGCAACAAAAAGGAGCCAACCCACCACGGGGGATTTCTTGATGCTGCAAAGAATTCTCCTGATTTGTGGCATCTGAGTGAGGGGGCCAAAAAGAGAAAACATTTGTGCTTTTAAAAAGGTTGTAAATCATGCCCTGAATGTTCACCATTTACATTTTAAGTGAAATAGGATGTCAAACCGTTTTGCTTTATGTTTATTTTCAAATACTGTACGCTTTACTGTCCACTTTCTCCAGTGCCTGTGCCATTTAAATCATATTGTATATAGCCCGAGATGCAGGGGAATATAAATCTCCCTGTGTGTGTGTATACACCAATTATTCTTGGGAAATGCAGCCAGCCAGAGTTCACAGTACCTGAGATACACGAATACAGTGGCCATGTTGTTCCTGGGCATCTTTTTGGGGGGGATTCTTACCCAGCATAGATTTAAGGGTAAATCCACCAGGTTTGGTGGTGTGACATAGATAAAAAATGCATTCAAAGCGAGATCTTTTAATTTTAGGGAGCAAATTTCAGCTGTGGGCACATACAGATGCTGCGTGATAAACAAAGTCTCTCAACTGCATATTTAAACAAAGCATTAAAGCCTTCACACTTCCTGTTGGAGAAGTATTTTATTCCTTTCCCTTTATTTATACAGCATGGCAGCAAGAGCAGGAATAAATTTCATCAGCTTCTCACTGCCTCATCGCCAGCGGAGACACACAGGAACAAGATGAAACATTGTTCAAATAAAATGTATATTTAACTCACAGGCCTTGTCCAGCGAAACTCTGCGGGACTTGGCGAGGGAGAGCACGATGGGGCCACGGGAGGGATGGCGAGGGAGGGATGGGTGTGGGCCAGCACTGAATGAAGTCGTGGGGGTATCAGGATCAGGCTCTGGGCTCGGCTCCATCCCCGTGTCCATGCTGGGAGCAGGCACAGCCATTCCCTGGGTGCTGGCACTGGGGAAGTTCGGTTTCTCCTGGAGCTGTGCCTCGTTTTTGCTTCACTCAGCCTTTAGCAAGGTGAGAGTTCCCATTAGGGCTGCTTGGGAAGCGCTCTGCGCTGCCCCATCTCTGGCCTTTCCTGAGCTTGTGTCTTTCCAGCTGTTCCTCAAAGGTTTGCCTCTGTTCCAACCTCCCCACAGTTTGAACATCTTGTGGGTATGAATCCTGCTCTGCTTTTGGTCACCTCCTGTGTCCTGCAGGTGACACAGGAGTCACAGTGGAGCCGTGCTCAGCGTGACCTCCCTGCTCTGCAGGAGCCCCCAGCCACGCTGCTGATGCAGAAAGGGCAGGATCTGTGCCCACTTTGTGCTTTCTGGGTGGAGGAACTCGCTGTGTTCTCAGGAAAAATATTTCCCTACCAGCAGTGTAATGAGAGGTTTGATTGCCTTGCCTTGAAAATAGAGACAGGGCACCCCTGAGCTCAGGGGAAAAAAATCTTTGTGGATTGACATCACCTGAGCTGCTCAGGTGGAAATGGTCGGGTGAGGGGCAGTGCCCTGCCTGCAGAGCAGCACCGGAGTCGTCCCAGTCCTCCACAAGCCCAGGTAAATCGGAGCCATCAGGAATTTGATTTGCATTTACTGCTCTACTTTAATTTGTACTCGACTGTCTCGCTGGAAACTCAGCTCAGAGGCAGTGCTGCATCTTCCCTGAGCCACCCTCCTGGTTAATTAAAAGATATTCTCCCCTATAGCTCCTAGCCCAAATCCCATTTACCAGGCTTTCTCATGGGCAAAGAAAGGCTGAAATTCAAGCTGGAAGGGCTAAATAGATCCACACTGTGCTGTGGAAAAAGAAAAAAAGCCAGCCCACATCCCAATTCAGTTAGCTGCTTAAAACGCTGCCTTGCTTATTGCCATTGTTAGAAAACCTCATAAATCATGAGATTACTTTCTCAGGGTCTGTCCTAGGAGCTGTCCTGAGGGTGGAGAGATTTAGGCAGTGCAGGAAATCGGGATGTTGGCTCAGCACACGTTCAAATCAGTGGCCAGGAGTAAATCCCACCCCCCAGCCCCAGAGACCCCCAAGCCCAAGCCTTGCACGCCAGGGATTTGCACAGGCTGAGGGCTTGGTGGAGGGGGAGGATTGTGGAGCCTCCAAAGCATTTTAGGGAGCTTGCAAGGCTCTGCTGCTTTGTGTCTTATACTTAGTGTGGCTGAAGAGGCTTTGCAGTCACCCAGATCTCGGGATGCTGCTGAAATTTGGACACATTACATTATTCTGCCTTATATTTTGTAGAGGGTATCCCTCAGCTTTTTAGCATCCCGAGGTCTGGCAGCCCTTGGGATTGAAACTGGAGTAGAAAAGATTTCTGTCTTGGACTCGGTGTCTCTGTTGTACTTCCAAAATCCCTGTGATTGAGGAGCTCTCCTTAACAACTGTACAGGTGCACGTGCCTAAAGAAATTGTGGGTTGTCACTCCAGCCCAATTTATGCTTGTGTTAGAGGTGATATTTTGATAAACAGCTGGTGAGATAAAACTGAAAAGGATGTATCCCCACTAGGATAAATTATGAGGCCCTTCCTATAAAAATCTCATTCTTTACATAAACCAGGAGGTTTTGTTCAGAGCATTCCTGTTGGTTTGAGCTGTAGCATTCTGCAGGCACCGAGTTTGACCCAATATCCCCATTTTCCTATAGAAATGAGCTGTATTAAGGTCCACCTGCCCTTTCCCAGCAGTGAGACAGGACTGTCAGGGCGGGTTTCTCCTGGAGACTCTGGCGTGACAGTGGGAGAGCTCTTCCCAGCCCTGCCAGTGACCTGTTGGGCGGCTGGGGCGAAGCTTTTAATCTCTTTCTCTGCTTTCATCTGGCTGGCTGGCAGAGGCTTTGAGGATGAAACGGGCTCTGTGTGTGTGTGTGTGTGCAGTGCTGAGCACCACGGGGTCCTGCCCCACGCTGGGGCCGAGGCTCAGAGCCCGCGGGGCCAGGAATGAATCCGGGATGGATCCAACCACTCCCTCCCTGACAGCAGCAGAGCACCTGGGCCTAAATTTAGTTCCAGACCTGCCACACTCTTCAAGTCAAACTGGGACAGCCCTGATCTGGGGCGAGCAGATAGGAGCAGTTCAGAGATAAAATATTCCAGGTCTTTCTCATTACAATTCTCCTCATGCAAGATTATCTTTGATTTTTCCATAGCTCCTCCACACTGGCAGCCAGAGGCTTTGTTTAAAACACATCCATCATTATCACTGTAATGTATTATTATTATTGTAACTTATTCATTCATATAGCATTTTTCTCACAACAACCCAGGAATCAAAGTGGTTTACACTCTTGCTGTCTGAAAGCAATCTGAAAGGAGAAATTAAGGGCGGGGGGAGTGTTAAAAATACCTAAATAAATCTGTGAAACTGGCTTCAGGTTCACAGTGAAAACTCCAGGTCTAAGTAGGAAGGCAGTAAAATAATGGTGAGGAGCTGTGGGTAGCTGGGAAAGAAATTTTGTTGTGTAACAAGATATGAAAGAATTGAGAAGAGACTTTGCCTTGTCTGTGCCTCGAAGGATGTTCTCCAGGTAGCTGTGTGTGATTCACAATAGCTCAGCTCTGAAACAGGAATCCAGATCTTGCTTCAGCATGGGGACATCTGGGAGTTCAGGTAGAGATTTATGGCATAATTAATAAGGATGGAGGCTGATGCAGAATTCCAGTGATATGTTTTAGGTCCAGGTTTCTTTGCAGCTATATTAAAAAAAAAAACCCACCCAAAACCCAGAAAAAAACAACCCCACAACCCCAAAACCAAGAGACCCAAATAAATGTGAAAAGGGGACTTGGTTCTGTGTGGGGTCAGCTGGGAAAGAGAGGCAGTGAAACCCAAATGAAACCATAATTATTAACTCCAATCTTTTCCAAAGATTACAACCACCTCATATCTGCATCACTCCAACCAAGCACAGCAAAAGGGTTGTGTGACATCTTGATTTTAGAGCTCTCCAGACTGGAGAACCCTGAAGCCTTCAATAATTCATTGTTTTCGCCTCCTTAATTTCCTTCCCTGCTCTGAACGTGCCCTGTGTATTTCTTGCTCAAGGTTCAGCTCAAGGTGATTCTGTTTGTGCAGCTTTTCTGTGCAGCCTCCTCCCTTTTTTAATTTTAATGCAGCATTTTGAGTTTGTCTCCTGCAAACCTCGCTGTCTGCTTTGTGGAGTAGCAGGAAGGCAGGAAAAGATATGACTAAGGAAGATTATGATATCATTCTGGTTAAGTGCAAATGCATTTTAAAAGATGCTTTGGCTTCTTACCAAGAGGAAGTGACAGATGATCTTTGGCAATTTTATTAATGCATCTTTTCTCTGTTGTTCTGCATATCTCCATTATTTTCTAGAAGCAGACAAGAACCAGCATTAATTTTCTAAATCTTTGCTGTCTTCTCTCGAAAAGCCTTGTATAGATATGGAAAACTCCATCCTAGATCTGAATTTTTTTTTTTCCTTTATGTATATAAGTGAAATCCTTATTTGAATATCTGCCCACCGGTTATTTTATATCATCATTTGCATAGTTCAGCTTCCTCCTGACTCCTCAGCAAGATTTAAATATAACAGCCACCATCCCAGCGTGTATTAACAGGTCTGGGAGTTCACCTGGATGTCTTCAGAGAGCTGTCACATTCCCACCTGGAAAATAGGGAAAAGAGGCACAGTGGCCAAGAATTTCCTGGACAACTTCCTAAGCAATGCTTCCAGCCAAAGAGCAGCTCCTCTGTCACTGCCACCTCTCTGATGTCACCTCTTAGGGTGACCTCCAACGTGACCAGGAGTGGCTGCTCTGTGAAATCTCTTTATTTGGGTACTTTCTTGCTCCAAACCAAGGGTTTTATCCTTCTTTTCTGCCCTGACTTCCTTCCATCATGAGTCCAGCGCCTTTTCCAGTGGGATTATTTAATTTTAGCATGAAAGGTATGGCTATAAAAGCAGGTGTCCATCTGTCCAGTGATGCAGAATGAGCCCGAGTGTCCTGTTCCGAAGGCTATGTGGTGTTTTTGCCACAGGAACAGACAAGGGGCTAATTACAGTATCAGGGAAATGCTGCGAGAGACGAGTCAAATACAAAATATTCAATTCATTTAATATTCCTGATGAATAGGCAAATTACTCTAATCACATTAGTTATTCTATTCATTTATTAGCTAAGAGTGATTAGTAGTGAATAGCTGTAAGAGGATCTTCCAGGTGCAAAAATTAGGCATCTATAGTTTCATGATGTTTATTTTCAGCGGAAGATAATTGTCTCTTTAGCTCCTCTCAGACACACACACACACTGCCACACACAGCCCCGCTCCCTTTTGTCCAGGCACGGGGGAAAAGGTAGGAAAAAACCCACACAGGTGTGCAGAGATAAGGCCAATTCCCTGCAGAATTTAACAGGATTTATTTCAAAACAGTTGGGAAGAGATTTCTCCAAGATTACACCAAGTTAATGCAGGGGGATTTGGATGGCGGTTCCCACGGAGCACTCAGATAATGCCATTTTAAGCACCAGGCTCTGCTTCGTTCATGCTTGATTTGATTGTGCTGGAGAGTGGGAGCTTGGCTTGATCTGCAGCACAAATGGAGCCCGGGTCCCTCGAGTGACAGTGGTGCTGCTGCCCTGCTCCAGCGGCTGCTCTCACCAGGCCCCAGGTTCCTGCTGGTGTTGATCCCCGTGGGATAAGTGCAGATAGGCTGGTTTGGGTTGAAAGAGATGGAAAAGTCCATCTAATTCTACTCCCTGCCCTGGGCAGGGACACCTTCCACCATCCCAGGCTGCTCCCAGCCCCAATGTCCAACCTGGCCTTGGACACTTCCAGGGGCAGCCACAGCTGCTCTGGGCGCCCTGTGCCAGGGCCTTGCTACTCTCACAGCCAGGAATTCCTTCCCAATATCCCACCTAACCCTGTGGTGATTAATTTACAAATAAGCCGTAGTTTTTCCTTTGTTGGCGTGCACAGATGACTCCAAAACATGAGGGAAAAACCCCAAACTGACTGGAATTCTGCCTGGGATCATTTATAGGAGTCCCAGCAAAATGTAAGGAAAAGGCATCAATGTGGTTGCCCAGTTCTTCCTGGGATGGGAAATTAAGGACCAGCAGACACATCCCGTGGGGGAGAGGTAACAGGGTAGCTGGGAAAAGCGGGGGGATTGGATCCTAGAATCCCAGAGTGGTTTGGATTGGAAGGGACTTTAAAGATCATCCACTTCCACCCCCTGCCATGGGCAGGGACACCTTCCACTCCCCCAGGTTGCTCCAAGCCCCACCCAAGATGCCTTTGGACACTTCCAGGGATGGAGCAGCTTCCCTGGGGAGGGTTAGAGTGAGGGCAGGTGAAAGGGAATTTCTGCATCCTTAAACTTTGGCTCTCGTGCTGCCTCACCCCTCACTTCACACCTCGTGGCTTGATGGATCCCACCAGGGCTCTGCACCAGTTTGTCTGCAGGCACTAAAGTGCAGGCTGGAGAGCTGGGATTGCAAGGCAGGCATTTCCCTGATTTCCCCGAGTAGGAAATCGATGGGCAGCAGCACTTGGAGAGCGAATTGACAGCAGTATTTACTCCTCGATCACACACGGCGCTGCCGGGGTGCCTTAATTCAATGTTCTCAGGCACTTTCAGGATGTTATGCTAAGCAAAGGCTGAGCTGTCATTACATTTTTATGAAGTCAATGCAGTTTCTAACAGCTCAGAAAAAAGAATTTACAAGAATTGATCAAATATCTCATTTTTCTAAGGGAATCTGCTCCTCTGGATTTCCCTGAGCTGTCAGCTCGCATTGATATGATCTGATTGATGCTGTTTGCCACATTAAGAAACGTTGGGAGCTAATCTGTTTTAATCCCATTCTCTGTTTTTAATATAATACTCTTGAAGGTAACTGAAGGTTATTACTTATTTTAAATAGCTTAAATATTTGTGTCAAAACATTGTCCTCAAAGGTTCAAATCCAGCCTTTGCCACACGGCTTGAGGGAGGAGAAAAAAAAAAAAAAGAAAACCCCCAAAGCACCAATGTTGAGACCATTTGGAATGATCTAATCCGTGCTCCAAATCCCTTTGTTCTCCTGTTCCCTTGCAGTGCTGGAGAGTTTGAGCTGAATGCCGTTTATTGGGTGGTTGGAGGGGGTGCTGGCTGCTAAGGAGTTTCTTCTCTGGGCTCTTTGGGGAGGCTGCATTTTTCCAGCTCCCAGTTTGCTCCCAGTTTGGATGAAAGCTGCCATATCACAGGGAATTTCCTTATGGAAAAAAACCTGAGAATCCACAGGGAAAACTGGTACCTTTATTGCTGGGGGAGAAAGCTGTGCTTTTCCAGGACTTTCAAACCAGTATTTGGGGGGATGGATAAAAAAAAGCAAAAAGGAGTCCTGGGGTAATGAGAGTTGTACATTATCTTTGAGGAATCATTTATCTCTATGCCAGTTGTTTAGCTGGGTTTGCCAAGCTTGAAAATTTAGATTTATTGGTGCCAACAACAGGAATGGAAGCATTTAATGGGCTTGTGCTTTATGGAGGTGACGAGGAAAAGCAACAGAAAGTCGGGAGGTGGCTGGGATTGTGCATCCCTGGCTTTTTTTTGGGTTGCTCTCTTAGGAATAAATTCAGACTGCTTGAAAGAAAAGACCATTTTTAAGAAGAGAGATGTATGCTACTGGACATGGTGTGGGCAAAACAGATTAACTCCAGCATTTCATTGATGTCAGGACTCAAACTGCTGACATTTGAACTTTGAGTTGCACCTTTCCCTGGCTGACCTGTGCTGTGGTCACTCAGCATCTCCTCCTTGCCGGCTGTGCCGGGATGAGGCTCCTCTCCCATTTCCAAAGGTTCTGGCTGGGGGCCCCCAGAGCACCCCCACGTTTGCTGGTGCTTGTGTTTCGCTGGGGCTGCTGTTGTTTACCCCACACGCTCAAACAGGGCTCGCACTGGCTTCGCAGGAGCAGATGTGAAGCACAATCTTGGACGCCTTCCCAGCCCTCGCTCCGAGCGTCCAAGTGCTCAGTATTTCCTGCACGAAGCCAGTCTAGTCTGACACAATGCCAGCTGCACGGAATGTGCTCTCCCAGTGAATGCTCAGTGTCTGGGTGGCTCGGGGCTCGCACACAGAACCACCGTTTCCACCTTTTTACCCCTTTTCCACCCCGTTTCCTTCCCGAACCTTCAGTGGTGCCGCGGTGCTGCTGCCGCTCTCACAGGGAGCATCTCCGAGCGGCAGCGTTGGGTGAAATGAGGGGTTTGTGTCCAAAATCTCCCCGTGCACCTGCTGCTGTTGCTGCACATCCTGGAGCAGCTGCCACTGGGCCTCTGCTGACCCAGCCAGCCCCTGGCAGTGGCTTTTTGGGCTGAGCTGTCCCTGTCGAGGCACAACCTGTGGTCCAAAAAAAGGGATTTTTCACCTGCTTCTGATTAAGTCTTCAGCTTCAGAGCGAACAGCTCCATGTGCACTTATGGTTTATGTAGATCAAGGAAAGTGGTGAGCACTGAGTCCCTCCCTGCCAAGTTTTCCCCTCGCTGTAGCACAGAGTCCACTTAAGAGCTACAATCTGGTTGCTTCATTTGCTTTCAAATTCGCCTCCCATTTGTTCCTCCAAGACATTTGGGTAAGTGGCAGCATCTGTCTTGTGTTTGTGTTATTCACACTGAATTTCCAAATGGACATTTCAAATGGGTGCAAGATGCTGCTCTGGCTTGGAAATCAGACTTCTCCAGGCTGTGCTTGACTTATTAGATGTAAAACAGGCTGGGGTTGGATGTGGGGCTGGATGGAGACCTCCAGAGCAGCGCTGGAGCCCGAGCAAGGAGCGTTTTCCCCTCGAAATCGCCATCAGCCCGGCTGCAGAAGGGCCACCCCGTGAAAGGTCACCTGTCTGGATAACGGGAGGTGTTCAACCCCGACGGCTTGGCCAGCTCTCAGCCCCAAGGTGAGCCGCATTCCGCTGGCCCAGGGGCCCTCTAGTGGCATTCCCGGCTGGATCTGCTCTGCCTGGCTCCTCCCTGGGTGGGCAATGTCCCTGCTGCGGGTGCAGGGGTGACCTGGCACCAGCTGGCCCTAGAGCAGGGTGCCCATCGCTGTCTGCATCCTCCCCCGGGACCTTTCAGCAGAGCCAAAGCCTAAATTGGGTTGTGAAAAAGGCTGGAACCACCATGTCGGGCTTCTTCACTTAATAATTTCTACTATTTCCCCTTTATTTCCCTTTTTATTTCATTCTTCAGCTTTTTTCCATCATACCTTCCCGCAGTCCCAGGCCCTCTTTTCAGTCTGTTTGTAGATAAATCTCCCTTCATCCATCCCCTTTCCCCTTAATCAATTTTTGGAGGTGTCAGAGAAATGGTTCAGATGTTCCCAGCAGCAAATAGAAGCTTTAAGTCGTTCCCTGATGGTTCTACTCCTTATCCCTTTCATTTACAGTGGGGGGGTAATACAGATAATTGCGGATCCTGTACATCTCAAACTGTTTGTGGTGATAGTTGCAATTATCCAAAATAATTGGCAGAAAGATCTGTGGACTTAATGTGCCGGGCTAAATTAATACTCTTAAATGCTAGAATTTTACCAGCCTGTGTTTGTGCCGTTGCTCGTGCTGGATCTCCTAAAATGGGCTAAACTGGCCATGCTGGCCATGAGGAGGCATCAAAAGGTTTCTGGTGTCGTTTTAGATTGGAGTTTATCTGAGCAGCCATTAGGGAGGGCAGGGAGGAATATCACTTGCACCCACAGGAATCTGGCTTTTTTCTCAACTCATCCCTCAAAGAGTTTAAACAGAGGCAAAATTTTCATGTGCAGAGCCATGCCCAGGTTGCCCAGCCCGAGCTCACAGGAAGCCAATCCTCAGCAGTGTTCCTCCTCCAGTCTGCAAGTCCAACCCTCCTCTGGTTCCTCGGTCTCCATGGGAGGTGTGGACCAGCAGGAGCTCATTTCTGGGAGTTTCAGGGAGAGGAAAACATCTGGAATTCCTGGGTAGGGCATT
>NW_008238838.1:4111679-4128501 GCF_000691975.1 Corvus brachyrhynchos
GAACCCCATCGCTGGCCCCAACAACGAGTGAGAAACGTTCCTTTGGGGAGTTGTAAGATACTGAATTCGGGATCGGAGTCAGCCAGGGTTAAATCTTTGTGAAAATCTGAGTTGTAAGGGGTGTGCCTGGGCACTCTTCAGATGGAGCCAGTCAAAACCTCCAGGAAAGGGAGCTGGGAAGGGGCTGGGGGTGCAGACAGAGCTGGTGCTTCGCCCACGGCCATGCAGGCGGCTCAGAAAACAGACCCAGGCATGGCTTTGCCAAGAGACCTCACTCCCCCAGCAGCCAGACTGTGGGGAGAAAGACATTGGGAGTGAAGGGCTGACAGAGACTGACAGAAGCTTAGCACCCTGCTGGATCCAGCCTTTGGAAAGGGGCGATGAAAGACAAAATCCTCGGCGCTGCGATGGCAGCGCCGTCCCTGGTGCAGCCCTTTGTCTGCGAGATGCCAGGCAAGGCTGTGCCAAGGTGCTTTTCCCTGACCATCTGCCTCATGAGCCCACATGCCAGGCTTGATGCAATCCAAAGCCTGATAGCACACAGGCCTGCTGGTTTATGAGGATCCATTTCACAATTAAAACAAATATTTAGGATTTCTTCTAAATGAAGGGGCCAAGTCCTCGCGAGGGAAGTCTGGCGGGTCTGAGGCTTCCCTTTCTCTCCTGACAGAGGCAAATTGCACTGAGATTCCAGTCCAGAGGTCGTCTGTGTGATTTCAAAACCGTGCTGGACTTAAATAGAAAGAACTACAGAAACTAGAAGTGCAGATGGAGAGGGCACTGACTGGGTGGAAGGCACATCCTCTCCCTTCTGCTTGGCTTGGATCTGCAGCGATAGGCAAGGCAGGAAAGGTGGAGGTCACCCTGTTATCAGGGAGGCTGATTTTGGCTTCACTTCTCCTTTACAATGTCCCACAGGGGCACCTGGGGGGAAAACTCCATCCTGGCTCAGCCTGGGCCACTTTCCTGAGCTTCCAGGGGCAGGATTTCTTGCAACAAGGCTTGATGTTTCCTGAGCTTCCTCCTAGTGCTCCCACCATGTTAAACAAATGCATATGCTTCCTGCAGATCCTTGGCAGTGCTCTGAATCAATCCTACATGGAAATGAGGAGGTCTGGCATGCCACTGTGCAATCCAATGGTCTCACACCCCAACAGAGCTCAGCTGCAGGTCATATGTTCCCCTCTGAACCACATTTTCTGATGAAAACCTTCTTGGCTGCAGCCTCAGAACCAGCTTGAGTGAAGGCAACAAGGCAGAGGAAGTGCCTTGGCCAGGATGGAATGACAAGCTGGGAGCAGAGCTGGGACCAGAGCGGGGTCTAATGACTCTCCTGGGTCTTTGTGGCCATGGTTGACGGGCACAGGGGGAATTCAAACCCATCCATGCACACCTTCAGCCACTCATACCTGTCTGAGGGGCAGAGAGAGGGACAAAAATGAACTCCCCTGTGCAGGGATAATCCTTGGGCTTGTGGAAGAACCTCCAGGGTGTCAGACTTCGCCCATCCTGTGTCCGACACCCGGTGTTAGGTGCTACCCACTCCCAGTTTTTAAGCTGTGCTGTAAAAAGGAGCGTGGGACCTCGTTTTTTTCCCTGCTGGCGGGGTTCTGGCCGTCATTCCCTGTGGATGGTTCCTAGACACACATTCCTTTGTTTAGGAAGACCCTGTATCATGTTGACACAGCAGCATGTGGCACTGGAAAAGGAAATAGAAAAGGCTTTTGAACACAAACTGGGCTGGTGCTGCAAGAATGCAGGGTGTGAAAGGGCATCCAATACTAGGGAACAGTTTTCGGTTGGAGCTGAAAACTCAGATTTCCATCTTTGCTTCCTGCGTTTTCCCATTTGTAGGGAATTTAGCAGAGTGGGCAGGTTCAGTATTAGTGCAGTGGGTAAATCCCAGCAGGACTCTCTGTGGGTGCTGGGGGGGCAAGGAAACGCTGTGGAAGCTCTCTGGGTTCTTTGCCCTGTTCTTGCACTGTGGTGCAGCAACTCCCACTCCCCAGGCCTCACTTTCTCCTCTGGGAATATTAATGCTTATTGGTAAAGTGCTTTCAGGGCTTGCCCATGAATTTTTAAAACACAACAGAATTGCCAAAAAAGAAAACAAAACAAAAAAATTTGCTGTTGGGTTCCAAGTCAATAATTTGCCACCCTCCAAGGACCATGTCCTCAATCAAAACACATCTGTCGCAGCCAGTGAGGCTCCAGCAGTTTGTAACACCTGTGTCAGAAGTTATTCAGAGCTGTTCCATGGATTTCTGTCTCCCAGGTTGTTTCCTGATGGATATCCCATGAAATATTCCTCTTGAGGGCCTTGCACATCCAGGGATCTTCCCTGGGATTCCCAAGCATGGATTTAATTCCTCATCTTGCTGAGAACTCTCTGTGGGGCTGTGCTGGCTTTCCCCAGGGAAAGTAGGGACATTTTATATCATCTGAGAAGTCCTTTTAGACAAACAGAGTGTAAAAGAGCCTTTCAGGGCACGAGAACTGAGTTTAATCTCTCTGTGCCTCAGATAAATAGGGATAACCGATCTTTTTCATGTGGCTTTGCTGGTTCAGGTTATAAGAATTTTTAGGATGGCCACTTAGGCCTTCTCCAAACCTTGTGGGGTGCCTGGCAGGGCTGTACCCCATTCCAGCCCAGGTGGGATGGCAGGACAGGGTGCAGAATTCAGCCCCCAGGTCTCTCTCTCTCTGCATTTGGCCTCTCCGTCCCGATTTGTTTATCTCTCAGGGGCCTTTCTGTTTTCAATTCCATTGTTCTTCACCTGGGAATTTCAGGCTATTATTTAATTTCCTTCCAGCTTTCAGCCCTTCCCCCGTGCCTCCCAGGTCTCCCTGGCCAGCCCAAGCCCCTCTGTGCAGGGAGTTTTTACTTTTCTGCCCCTCTGTGCGAGTCAGTTTTCGTTGGCTCCGGCAGCATCTCCTCTTGTCAAGGCATTATCCAGTGGGGAGCCTGATTATTTGGATTCCTTCAGCTTCCCCTTTTAATATATCTCCTCTGTGTCCTGCAGCCTGACCCCTGCCAAAGGACCTGCCACGAGGGTTGTTTCTCCCAGTCTGGAGCCCTCCCCCAGCTTCCCTTTCATCTGTGTTTTCTGAGAGCTCTGTGCTTCAGGCAGCAAAGTCAGAGCAGGGTTTGGGGCCTCTGGGTCCAGCGCTGGATCCCTCCCCCATCACCTGAGAAAAGGCAAAAACCCCTTCCAGGGCCAGCCTTGGAGGGGGGTGGGGAACGGCTGAGCCCAGAGAGGGAAAGGAAACCATTTAATCCCTTTTTTTTTTGACTTTGCAGCATGGCTCCTGGAGGAGTGTAGGCGCTCTGGGGCAGACCCTGCGCCGTGCTCTGCAGAGCGCTTTTAGGGCAGCACACCTGGGACTAGTGAGGAGGTCCCTAAAAATTAGGAAAGAGAGAGTGTTGCTGCCAGGGTGCTGCACTTGTGGCTCCAGTATGCCCAGTGGAACCAGTTTAAAACTGTCCATGGGGACATCAGGGGGCCTCTCTCCAGGTTCAACACGAGGGAGAAATGCTGGCTGCTGTGATTTGATCCCCTCCCCTATGGAAACCTCCCCTCTGAAGAAGATAAACAGGATTTTTCCAGCCCCCTGCCAGCGTTTTATTTGTGAAATTGCTGGAGAAGGAGGAGACCTGTGGAGGTCTCCAAGCTAGACCCCAAAATCATAAAATATTTCTAGAAAATACTTCGCCAAGGTGCTGTTGAGCAGGAAAACAGAGAGGGAAGGATGGAAAGAGGTATCAGCTGGCAGCTTTCGAGGGTTTCTCTGCAGAGAGAACAGTGTTCAGGTGGATGGCTCCCCATTTTTGGCTCAGGTGAGGTGGAAGCCACACCCAGAGCAGGCTGTTTTCCACATAGCACTGCTTCTTATTCTTAAAATATTCCCAACTATGCCTCTAAAACTGGTGTAAAACAATTTTTCAGTGTCCCACGGTGTTGTTGGATCCTCCTTTAGCTCCCACCTCTGGTCCCTCTCAGTGCAGCATGGATGCAGAGATGGATGATTGGATCTCAGGAGATCGTGTGTGTGTGGTCCAGGGCCTGCAGCTTGGTGTGGGTGCTGAGAGTGGTTTTTCCCTTCATTCAGCCTTCCCAAGGAGAGGCAGCAAAGCCTTTGGAGTCATCCAGGAATGGCTGTGAGTTGTCACTGCCCGTCCCATCGATCACCCAGCACAACGTGACACCTCGGCCAGGGAAATTCAGAGAGAAGCAGTTTTCTGTCAGCTCCAATTTACCAATAAGGCCTTTGAGAGCAGGGCTTGAAATGACTGTATTCTCCATGAAAACCTCTTTTAGGACATACAACAGGAGATTTTTCTCGGCCAAAAACTCCGTTTAAAGTATTTTCCCGCTTTTTCTACCACCATCCACCACCTGGGTCAAGAGTACCACCAGGTTTTGGCTCTTTTGAGAGTCAAGAGAGGGTCCTGAAATATTGTCCCTCACCTAGGGAGATGTCCCAGCACTCATCTGAGCCTGAGCATCTGAGCAGGCCCTTGCTGAGATGCAGATAAAATTTATTAATATTAAGCAGCAGCTCATCATTGACATTTTCAAGGGGAGATGCTAAGGTCAGGGCTATAGGAAATCTGAATCCATAGCTAAGGACAGTTGCAGCCAAAATTTTATAGATCCTTCCAAGTGCTGGATGCTGCCTGAATTGCTGAAGTTCATCCTGCTCAGAGGAAGTGGAGATTTGGGCTGAGCCTGCTGCAGTTACCAGGTTCCATGCCCCTGTTAAAATGCATTTATGTCATCCCCACTGTGTTTCATCCTCAGACATTTGGTTCCATGAGTACAGCAGCTCTCTCCTAAGGTTTGGAGTAAACCCCGTGGCAAGTGATGTTACAGGAAGCAGAGATTTGACATCTGGGTCAGAACTGCAACGCGCTCTCTGCAGGTTTGAAACTCCCCTGATATCAACCTCACCCTTGGCAGTTCCCTGGGTGCTCCCAGGTGTAAATTGTCCTTCCTCTGGACAGGCTCTGTGCTCCAGAGTGCAGTGGAGGAAAAAAAATCCCACCGGTTCATGTGTTAGGGGAAGGAGGAAAACAATTTTCTCTGTTGTTCTGTGAGGTGTCTGACTCAGGGCTTGCACTGTGGAATTTGTGGAGCTGTCTCCATCCTTATTAATCTCCTGTTCCTTTGGTTTACAGTGAGCCCTCCAGCAGGATGATTCAGCAAGGGAAGGGCAGGAGGGAAGAGAAGATGGGCTGAAGCCTCCACTGGTGCAAAAAGAACTCTGAATCCCTGGTTTGGGGAGGTTTCTGTCGTGTCCTGGCCCAGGGAAGAGCCCTGCAGTGGTTCTCTGCTAAGGCACAGAGCACAGATTAACTCAGAGCTCAAAACTCCTTATTTTCCTTGGCGTGGTGAGCAAGGAGAGCTTACATGGCAATCATCCATAATACATGACACAGGCAGAGACACAGAAAGCAAACAAAACTGAGATCAAGTGCCCAGGAAACACAGCAGCCCAGGGCTCACGGGGCTGAGGGCAGCTCCTCTCTGCACCTTGCAGGGCAGGATTCCCAGGCAAGGTGCAGAAAACAGAACTGAATCCATCACCCTCCCAGCACCCATCTGCTGGAAGGAGTGGGGGAAATGGAAGACTGGATGCTGGGGGGGTCCAACCTGGAGAAAAGAAGGCTCTGGGGTTATTAGAGCCACTTCCAGTGCCTAAAGGGGCTCCAGGAGAGCTGGAGAGGGACTTGGGACAAGGCATGGAGGGACAGGACACGGGGAATGGCTTCCCAGTGCCAGAGGGCAGGGCTAGATGGGAGATTGGAAGGAAATTCTTTGCTGTGAGGGTGGGGAGGCCCTGGAACATGTTGACCAGAGAGTTGTGGACTTCCCATCCCTGGCAGTGTCCCAGGCCAGGCTGGACAGGGCTTGGAGCAACCTGGGATAGCAGAAGGTGTCCCTGCCCATGGAAAGGGGCTTGGAACAGGATGATCTTTAATGTCCTTTCCAACCCAAACCATTCTGGGTTTCCAGGTCTAATTCAGGCTCCTGCAGTATCTGTGGAGCACCTGGTTTGCTGCTGTGATCAATAAAGAGCTAAAACCTGTTACAAAAGTCAGCTTTGAGGCAGACTTGTGCTTTGGCCCTGTGGCAGAACTGTTTTGTCTCTGCAGTGGGAGGTATCTTAGGGATTGCAGGGCTCTGCCGTGGATTCAGCCACAGATCTCTGAGGGAAATTGGCTCTTCCTTAGTGCGTGGTCCTTCCTGACGGATGGGGTTTGGGTGAGGATCTCTCTTCCCCATCTCTGTGTTTGGGTCTGGGTCAGTTCCTCAAGAAGCAACGAGAGACGCAGACCTGGCCAGCTCCACGTGCCCGGCAGTGACACCAGCTCTGAGTGTCCCCAGGGAGAAAGGTGGCTCTTCCTCAAGCAGCTGAAAGAAAACGCCAAAGTTTCTGCTGTAAAAATGAACTAAAAAATACTCTTGTCACTCTCTGATGGTCCTTAAGCTGTGAGGGGCGAGTGTGTCAAAAAACAAATTTGAGGAGAAACATAATCTTGAGTAGTCCTTAGCAAAACGAGGGAAAGTCAACGTATTTCTTGAGCCTTCTTTGTTTAATCCTGACACGGTGATTTATTCCCCCCTAACACATCCACCATCCCCCTCCACACACACACACACACACGTCCAACAGGGCAACTGCTCCAAATTTTATTGGAAAAATATAAAACGGCTTTGCATTCTTACCTTTATTTCAAGACCTCCTACAAGAAACAGGAAGGGTAAACATGAAAGATCTGTTTCCTTTAAATTGTGAGTGTGGGGGAGTTTTCCTGTAGTGAAAGGACTGTTTTGAAAAGCTCTAAATGCTTTTGAATTGAACACATAGGAGTAACGTACACACGGTTTGAATTTACAGTTCTGGGTCTCCTATCCCCCTCCATATGAATCCTATAAGTCAGACGTGTTGCTACAGTGATTCCCACCGGGAAAGTCTGGACCTAGACTAGGAACAGCTGTAGATCTACAATCCACCAAAGTCGGCTTCTGAAACAGATATGAATTATTGGTTCAGTCAGATAAATATGGCTTTGCCTTTCCCCCACAGGCAACCACATATGGCACTTGGAAAGAATTAAAACCTTTACCCTTGGCCAGGTCTGGTTAAATAATGGCTCTTTCTTATACTTTCCCCCTCTCTCCATTTCCTCTCATTCATTCTTCTTTTCATTTTCCTTTCATGATCTTTTTGGCACCGGCACCCGAAATGTCACCTCCTCAAAGTGACCCCGAATTTTCCAGTGTCACCTACGGGGCTGCGGGAGCGCGGGCGAGGCAGACGGGTGGGAAAACATGGAGCTGTTATTCAGCGGGGCTGGAGCTCTGAAAGGAGGAACAAAACCACCTTTCTGCTGCTCAGCATGGCTGTATTGAGTCCAGGAAAGCCTCAGAGGCTGGGGCTACATTGTCAGCCGAGCTCGGGCTTGTCCCAGAGCCCGAATTCACCCAGCACCCCACAGGGCTCGTGCAGGAGGGTGCTCTGCCCCTTCTTGGGGTCCCCTCCTCTGCCAGAGTGATTTTTATGTGTTGAGCAGCTCTAACAATGGTCTGAGGGTGAGGCATCACGGGGAGATGAGGGATGTGAGGGTGCCTCCACCCTCCCAGCCTCTTCTCCCCATTCCCAGCTCCCTGTGCTGCTTCTGCCCCTCCAAACCCAGGGCACACAGGTGCAGAGCAGCATCCCTCAGATGAGGCTTCAACCTCACAGCCATTAAACGCTCTCACCTGCCTCTCATGGGCTCTCTGATCCCCCTCCTCTCCCTGCTCCTCTCTCCTACCCTCAGTCACTCCTCCAGCCTCACGAGCTGCCCTCCGGCCAAGCCCTCCACCAGATTCAGCGCAGTTCCCTTCCTCGAGCTACTTCACGGGCTTTAAAAATCGGGAATTAAGAAACCTGTAAGTTGCTGCTTTATCTCATTATCTCCTGTTTTGCATTTTAATGTGCCTGCTCTAAAAAAGCCCTCATTGATATTCTGGTTCGGCATGTGTTTGTTTGTGTCTCTTGGGAAAATTGGCTACAGATATTACTAAGTCAAAAACACACACAGGAGAGTTTGCTGCATATTTTCCTTTCCTTTTTTTCCTTCTTTGAAAGAAGATGGTATTTTCTTCACTTTCTTGAATAGCAACAGAGTGGAAATGGTGGGATTTGGAGGCAGCTCAGGATGTAGGATGTAATGCACTGATCTTGGGGTCTCTGGCTCTGTGTGTGAACTCCGGGGTTCTTCCTCCTCACCCTGCAAAAGGACCCTGCTTTGAAATGCCTGGCATCCTCCTACAGCTTCCCAGCCATGCAGCACCTCTTCCCAAATCCTCAAAGTCACAGGGACAACCCCAAAGGCCAAGCCTCGGGGCTCCAAGGCCGGTGTTGAACCAGAGGTGATCCCAAAGGCCGGTGTTTCCTGCCAGTCTGGGAGGGTGGCTCTGGCAGGAGTGTCCCACCACAGCCTGTGGGTTCCTAGGAATGTGCAGAGGAGCCTGGAAGGGCTGTGATGGTCTGTGGGTGGTTGGGGAAGAGGCCACGTGGGCAGAGGCAGGTGCATTCCAGCATTTCCCTGGCTCCAGCAGCAGCTCCGAGCTCGGCACGGGTCCTTCTGGAAAAGTACAGGGGACTTTATTGGGATGGTGCTCCAGGAATATGTTGCCAGGGCTTGGTTTTCCTCTCCCTTTTGAGGTGAAAAATGAGCTCTTCTGCCCTCTGTGCAATCATTAAAATCCCTCTGGTGCTGCTCTCGAATTGTGGTTTAACTGCAATGCTCCTGACATGTTTCCACTGCTGCTTCCTGCTATAATCCTACGGTTAGGGGGACTTAGGATGGGAGAAACAACCCTCTGGAGGTGGTGATGCCTCTCCACCAACTAGAGAGGGAGTTTAAATAGCTGCTTCAGACTAGACATTTAAATTTTTAGGGGAATAAAATTTACATGAGGTGAACCCCAGGTTGGCTGCTTGGGAAATCTGTGTCAAGCAAATCTTTGAAGAGGTTTTTAAAAATGCAGTTGTTTTCGACATCTCCTTGAGAATCATAAATGTTAAAAGCACTCCTGTCAGCCTGGGACTCAGCAGAGGGGGACTTCTTGGTTGGATCTCCCTGGTTTTTGGCACTGCGTTCTGTACAGGTGGCATTTTTGTGGTGGGAGGGGAGGATCTGCATTAAGAAATGAAGATGTGCTGAGTACTTTGTCAGCTTTAGGGTTTATCTTGAGCAGGGGATGACCTGGAAACACCTGTCACATCACAGAGATGCTGAATAAGCCAGCAGAGGCATGTTCCCACCCAAAAGATGTTGTCACAGGTCCTGAATCACCTTCCTTGATTATTGCTCTGGTGTAAGCAGTGATGCAATACCCCAGCTCCATCCCACTGACACATCCAGGTGTCCCTTGCTGCCGCTTCTGCTGCTCTCTTTGCAGCTTTGAGCAGTGTCCCAAACTCTTCTGGCAGCCTCTCCTTCTCCCCTGAGGCATCGGCAGCAAATGAAGGCGTTTCAGCAGAGCTCCTCTCTGCTCCTGTGCGAGCAGCTCGGTGTGGCCGATGGCAAAGGCTGCAGGGACAAACTCCTCACCCTCATTTCTCTTCAGGGGCCCAGTGCAGGAGAATAAGCAGGGATTTTTCACACGGAGTCTGAATTCCAGGGCTGGATCGTGTCTTCGGACCCCTCTGCACTGCACTTCCAGCCACCATCCCGAAGCTCTCCCGGGGGACGGCGGTGTGGAACAGAGGCACATCCCAGGGCTCAGGGTGCCCGCATTAGCCCCCATCTCGGTGCCAGCAGAGACCCTTCCCACCTTTGTGCTGTGTCACTTCTGAAACCACTCCAGGTCCCTTTTGCTGCTCTGCTTTTGGAAGGAGTAAACTCACAAGCTCCTCAAAATTAGGCTTCGTTTTCAAATCCCGAAATACAGGGCTCCCTCTCCCCTGGCAGTGACATTCCCTTCGTCTCCAGCACGCTGTGTTTGTGTGAGGGCAGGTGGGACATGGACCCGCTCACCTCCAGCGAGCACCTGTAAGTCCTGGCAGCGTTTTGGCCCCCAGCCCACACCTGGGGACACATTTGGAGCCAGCCCCTGGCAGCACCCAACCCCTGCAACCCCTCTCAGCACACCCTGCCCTGATGTGAGGCACCATTGTGCTCTAACATTTCACTGCCAGGATTCCTGCCTTTTTATTTGTCGTGGGTGCTTTTTTCTCTCTCTTTTAATGATCTTCTTATTTTCTTTAAGTGTTTTGATACTTCCAGTGGGACCACTGAAGGCAGGGCCTTTCCCTGCTGACCACCCTGACACTGTAGCCCCTGTCAGGGCTGCTGTGGGCAGGAAGGGGGAATAAATGGGAAGTGCAAGGGAAGAAATGGCACCGTTGCCAGATGCTCCAGCAAGGAAACACTTGGGGACCCTGTGATTTGTCCCTGCTGTGTGGCAGAGGCTGCTGTGCACCGACAGCACCCCAGCCATGCACTTAACTGACTTTAAAAGCGACCGAGGTGAAGTAACCCTTCTTTATTTTTATTTTTTTCCTTTAAATACCGTGTGGTGCCGAACTGAAATTGCAGCCAGCTTCTATTTTCAGAGGGCTCAGTGAGAGAATGTTTTTATCTGGAGATACAATGACTGTCGCCCTGTAGCCTGCAGTTCCCATGCTGGTGCTGCCAGGGCCCATGAATGCATGCTTTATGAGCTGCTCTCGCAGGTGTTCGGGGGGCATGTAATCACTAATGAATGCTGGGGACACACAAACTCGGGGCAGGCTCTGGCACAGCCAGCCAGGCCAGGCTTTTTTTATCACTCTGTGAGAAAAAGCAGGAAAAAAAAAAAAGGTCCAGAGCTTTTCCTTCGAGAGCAATCCCAGCCTCTGCCCAGCTTGGTGGTCACTCACTCCATTTACACCCACCCAGATAGAAGTTTGGGCATGGAATTCAATGTTTTGGGGTTTCTTTTGCCTCCCTGAAGGAGGAATCCCAGAGTGGGCAATGCTTCCGTCCACGTGGAGTTTGCAGGGGTTGATCTTGAGGATTTTGTGCTTTTTATGCTCCTGTCTCTCCCCATGCCAGGGCTGGTGCATAAAATAAGGAGCAGTGACTTCAGGAGGAGCGCAGCCCTCGGAATAACTTGGAATGCGTGTGTTATGGACGGGGCCTGTTATGATAATGATGATTAATTTGCCATTAAGCCTGTCTGATCCTTCCCCCTGTCCCACCCTCCCCAGGCACAAAGGGACAGGGACTGAGTTGCAGGGGCAGTTTGGGCTTCGGCAGGCTGGGCTTTCAAGCCTTTGGCTCTGCAGCCAAACAACGCGCTCTGAACAGAGTTCTGGGTGAGGAATAACAACAAAAGCAACCCCAAGCAAGGCAGATTTTAAAAAGGGGGGAAATCTCTGTGATTTTTAACTCAACAGCCCAGAAAAGGAGGGCAAACGAGTTTATTTTGTAACTCTCAGCCAGAATTGTTGGATAAGTGACTTAAGCCCTCCTGGCTCCAAGGAGAGCAGAGGTGAGACACCAGCAGTCACACACCAGGTTTGCTGATAAGCAGCCTCTGGCTTGGGTTTTGCTCTGGGAGGGAACAAGGATTCTCCAAGCCGGGAAATGCCAGAGTGTTCCCACAAAATTGGCTTGGAGTCACTTTTGGCTCGGAGAATCTGAGCTCCAGCTCACCTGTGGCTGCTACAGGTAGGGCGGAGGTGGCCACTGATTGCTGAACTGCTGGGTCTCAGCGTGGCCAGAAAGTTCAGGCGCACAAGCTGGATGTGAATCCTACCTGGACAAAGTGGCAGGATTTCCCCTGGGAAAACTCCCAGTGATTCCTGGTTTTTATTATTGTTGGTTTCATTTAAATGCTCTGTGGGAAGAGAAGAGCCCCCAAGTTATGATGACTTTTATCAGTCAGTGTCAGGTTAACAGCTATCTGTAAAGCCATACATCCTTCAGCCTGAAAGGAAGATACTATTTTGGAAAAAAAAAAAAGAAAAATTAATATTCAGGGTGTGCAGCCTGAGCCAGTGTTTTTATTTGTGCTCATATTTTTCACTGCCTTTCTTTTACACCTCAAGGACACATTTATGATCTCCTCATGGTATTTCACTTCTGAGGTGATGGTGATGCCTTGAGAAAAAACAGATCTCACATTAATTTGGCCCCCATTAGAGTGCTCGTGGAGCAGGGAAATGCGAGTGCAGCTCTCGGATCCTTGGCTGCATTTATCAGGAATTTGCCATTTTGGTGCTTTATTTCTGCAGTGCCAATGCACACAAAGGCCTTGGGTTGGGGCAGCACAAGTTTTCCTTAGAAATAAAGGCAGAGGGAAGCACTCCCCCCCCTCCTGGAAGTGGCACCCCTGAAGAATTACCCAAAAATCCAGGATGCTGTCTGAAGGGAAAAGAAAGCTTTGTGCGTGTTTAAAAGTGTGGGTTTTACCCTGCAGAGGAGGAGGCAGAAATGCTGAGGTGGTCTGCTAATAAATGAGGGTAATTAGTGATGGGGAAGGATAACACCTTGCACTCACAGGGTATCTTTCTCATTAGGGACTGGGCTGGTGGTGTGGTGTCTCCTCTAGGGCTGAGGGAAATGGGTGCTGGAGAAGCCCAAGGTCATCTGCAGAATTGGTGGCACGGCAGGAAAAATAATCATCACCCCCCAAGTGCCAGAAGATGCTTTAACCCCCAGGAAATGCAGCTTTTTGGCTGAATATTTTTAATTTTTTTTTTTTTTTTTTTTTTTTTTTTTGAGAGCTCTCTGGCTCTTTGAGCATTTTTCGAGCAGCAATGCAGCACCTGTAAAATAGCAATTCTCCCAATTTCCATGAGAGAAGTGACTCACGCAGGGAGGAGATCACCACACCTTTCACAGCTCTCCAGCAGGAGGTTGGCAATGTCTGGGTCAGCTCAGGAGCAGCAGACACAGGGACCAGAGGCACACAGGGGTCTAAACTCAGGGCACCAAATTCCCAGTGAGGACACAGCTCTGTCTTGACATGGAAAAGGAATTTCTCTGTCGTTTGTCACAGTCTTGGCTTTTCTTGGCTCATTCCTGGAAAAAAGAGAGCACCCAACAAGCAAAGACAGACAAGGTTTGGTTCAGGGAAGGATGAATTTCCCCAAGCCGCATGGTGGCACCAAGTCTTTGCCTGAATTTGAATTTACTCCTTCGCGTTGTGTCACATCCAGCTTTCCTCAGCCATCATTTTCCCAGGTTGTGAGCACCCTTTCCCTCATTCCTGCAAGCTCCATCCTCTCCAGTTAGGAAAAGGGCAGAAATCCTCCAGGCTCTGCCCCACCACCCTGTTCAGCTCGTCACCCGCTGCTGGGTCTCTTTCTGCAGAGCTCATCATCACCCCAGGTCTTGTTTATGCTTTGGAATATTCCTGCCTCTGTCCGATATCTCGTACTTTTATCCCTGTTGGATTGCAGCCAGTTATTTCAGATGATTTTTCAATTTATCCAGATAATTTTGAAGGCTAATTCTGATCTTAACATTCTGGTGGGGCTCTCCCAGCTCTGTGTTGCCCACAAATTTAATAAACAGACTCTCTGTCAAGGTCAGCATGGAAAATGTGGAATAGAAACAGAAGCACAAAATCCTCCTTCAGTTTGACACCCACCACAGCAAAATTTTCCCCAAATCATGCTGGTTTCAGCATGGAGGGAATGTAATTTCTGCCTGAAAAAATTCCGAGCTTGCAGCTCTCCCAAACACTTCCAGCTCTGCTTTGTTGTCAGATCTGTGTCTCACCTTAAAATTAAAACAAAAAATACGACTGAAGCACTATGAGATTTTTAAGCAGCACCTTTCCACTCCCAGGTAATGGGATATACATTCTGGAGATGACATTTCCATTCACAAGGATCTCGGGATCCACCACAACTCTCCCTGGAATATTTCCCTACCTCCAGGATGAGGTGGAGCAGCCATTTTAATGCTGCACCATTTAAACCCCCCGCACATGATTCCCTCCCGAGCCGTGGGGTTTGGAATTCTGGGGAGCCACAAACTTCTCGGGCTGTAATCAGTTCCTTCCTAACTCGAAGCCGCCTCAAATTATAAATTGCTTCCCTCACCGATGCAAAATGCGGCGGCACAATGTGGTGATTGATGCTATAGAGGAAACTCTGGTACAGTTTGCACGCTCTCAAATGTAATCCTGGTGCAGGTGGGGGACTGAAGCACGGGGTAAATGCAGCTGATTAGATATTTTGTCTCATTCAGGAGCCTTTTCTGCCAGCACTATATGACTGAATGCATATTGCATGAGGGGCCTGTTCCAAAGTCCATTGAAATGGAGTGAAAGGCTCCCGTTTTTCCCTCGGCGTGCTTTGGAGCAGGGCAGGAACACTGTCAGGCACACACAACAGAGATGTTGCGTTTCGGTTTGAGGGGGACTGGCTCTCTTAATGGCAAAAACAAATGTTTTCCCCGTGATGTGTGGAGCCCTTAACGACAGCAATTCCTCGGGGAGCCCCGGGATTTGCAAATATTGAATGTATTTCCATTTTGTGGGAATTGAAGGATGGAAAATTAAAGGAGGTGGCCAGGTCCTTAGAGAAGAGCTGGAGCCTTGACCTCTGCTCTAGCCTGGGACACTTGTCCTGGCAGCAGTGCAGCGGGAATGTGGCTGGGATAATGCTCCTCTCTTCCAGCAGCCATTCCTCCTTGGGAAAGGCCCTTTCCTTGCTCATCCAGTGTGTGACTCCAGCCAGGTTGTTGTTAGTCCAGGTAGGGAAGAGCTTGTGCCACACCAAAAGGCAGCACAAACTAGGAAACTCGCAAGAAAAATACAGTGTTGATGTTTTTGGGGTCTTTTCTGGGGGCAGTCCCAGCAGGAGCCTCATCCCTCATCCTGTCCCAGCAGCGCTGCACCCTCAGCTGGTCCAAGCGCAGGGCTGGGCCCAGGAATTCCTCTGGGAGCCCAGACAGGAGGTGAGAGGGCAAGGAATTGCCGAGCTGGGTTGATTTTCCTCTGCGGTTCCCAGCCATGGATGCGAATTTCTCTGTTTTCTGCAGAAAAACCGCTTCTCCTCGCTTGCATTTCTGTGTTGCCAGCGCTGGAGACGAGCAATGCTGGCTGCACCAGTAGCCGCTCCTGCTCTGCAGAGGCTACACCGAGACACAAAAGGCACGGGCAGGGAATTTAATCACTTTTTGTGGGGATCTGGAGCCCGCAGGTGGGACAGACATAGGGCACTGCTGCCGAGGTAGGAGGAGGATCCTTACCCGCATCCCTGCGAGCATCTCAGGGTGTTTTAGCCCGAGGGAGGCACCAGGGGCTGGGGAGGGACCCTGCCACGGGCTGGCAGCCAGGTCTGTGTCCCCTGCCGGCTTGAGCTGGGTCTGTGCCTCCCCTAAACGTGCCGCATTTATCCGTGCGGCGTCTCTCCTCCTCGTGCCCCTTTCTTTTTTCCTCCCTCCTCTCGCCTTTTATAGTCACGTCAGGCACGGCTTCAAGGGGCGAGGGCAGCTCGCCAGAGCCTCCGACCTTCCCCTGCCAGCGCCCATCGCTGTCGGGAGCCGAAAATTGAGCCCGAGCGCCGGCTCTGGTGCGGCTCTCGCGCAGGGAAATGAATAAATAACCGGATAAATAAAGTGGAGGGCACCTCGAGCAGAACGCCGGTGCGTGGCTGGAGGTGCAGCCACCCCCTCGCAGCCCTCACCGGTGAGCAGTAAATGGAACTTTGTTCCCTCTCAGAAGGGTTTTTCCCCCCCTCATTTGCTGGTTTCTAGCGGTGCTCGAGACCTCCAAGAGGTCTGGGCGCAGATTGCAGTGACTCCCAACCTGGCTCCGGCTCTTTGTGCCAGTGGGGCATTATCTGCGGCTTTCCTTCTTTTTTTCTTCTCCCTCTTTCTTTAAAAAGCCATCAAACAGCGCGTACTATTCAGTGATTAAGATTATTTGGGTTCACTTCAGTCCTGGCACGGTGCTAATAAAAAAAAAAAAAAAAAAAAAGCCCGACCCAGCGTTAAAGGGTTTGTTCTCTCATTTGCAGAAGGAACCGTCTCACTATGGGAATGAACAATTAACAGCGTTTAAATGAGCTGAACTTGGTCCTTTTCTCCCATTGTCTTTGTGCCTTTTGAATCATCTGGAATTGGATTTTCTCCGCTGTCTATTTTCCGGTGCGCTAAAATGTTTTACATAAATCATAGAGCCCAGACCCGAGCCGTAACCCCCTCGTCCCCTGCAAAAACCACGAACATGTTGTGCTTAATCACCTGGATCTGTTGCACGATTGCCATCTTTGCTGATTATGATTTTTTTTTATTATTATTATTCCCTGCCATTTTTTTTTCCTTAAAGGAAATACAGCAGAGGGATGGGGAGGGCGTTCTCTCCCCGGTTCCGTATCCGCAGGCATTGCTGCCTTCATTAATTAAAAATGATAGCGAGGAGAGCGAGCAAAGGGGTTTGATCTTTACATGGGAAAGGCAGCGTGGAGCCTCTTCTAAACCTTTTGGCGACGGATTTCAACTCTTCTCTCACGCTGCAACCCCAACGGGCTGCATCTGTATATTCAATATATATATGTATATATATATATATAAAATTTAGGGTTTTTTCCGAGGTATATTCAAATATAAATATGTTGAGTATATGAGTATATTGAGTATATAAGTATATTGATTATATAAGTATATTCAATATATAAATGCATTGAGTACGTATTAAATCCATAGGTGTATTGTTATAGTATATATATTATATATAGTATATATAGTATATATATATTATATATACTGTATATATATTATATATAGTGTATATATATTATATATATATACTATATACAT
>NW_008238838.1:4128882-4133221 GCF_000691975.1 Corvus brachyrhynchos
CCATCCCGGGAAGCGTGAGATGATATCCCGGGAATGCTGAGATTGATATCCCGGGATCCTGAGACAGATATCCCGAGAATGCTGAGATAACCTGGGATCCTGAGATAGATATCCCGGGAATGCTGAGACAGCTATCCTGGGAACCGTGAGATGATATCCCGGGAATGCTGAGATATGCCGGGAACCGTGAGATACATATCCCGGGAATGTTGAGATATCCCGGCATCCTGAGACAGATATCCTGGGAATGCTGAGATAGATATCCCGGGAACCGTGAGATAGATATCCCGGGAATGCTGAGATATCCCGGCATCCTGAGACAGATATCCTGGGAATGCTGAGATAGATATCCCGGGAATCGTGAGATATCCTGGGATCCTGAGACAGATATCCCGGGAATGCTGAGATAGATATCCCGGGAATCGTGAGATATCCTGGGATCCTGAGACAGATATCGCGGGAATCGTGAGATATCCCGGGATCCTGAGACGGATATCCCGGGAATCCTGGCACATCCCCGAGTCCTGAGACATCCCCGGGTCCACCCCTATCCCGGGATCCTGAGACATCCCGGGATTGCTGAGATATTCGGGGGATCCTGAGACATCCCGGGGTTGCTGAGATATTCGGGGAATCCTGAGATATCCCGGGATTGTGAGATATCCCCGGCATGCTGGGACACCCCGGGGTCGTGCCGCATCCCCCGGCCCTGCCCACCCCATCCTGTGGTTCTGTGACTCTCTGATCACTGGCATTAATTCCGTTAAGTTTTCCCTAGGCAAAGGGGAGAAAGCTCCGCGGTGCTGCTGTAACTCCATGATGGACCGTCCTGGGATGATCTTTAAGGTCCCTTCCAACCCAAACCATTCCATGCAGGCGGGAGGAGACGGGAGAGCAGCTGGTGGGAAAGCTCAGTTCCCAACCCTGGAGAAAATCCATCAGGATCCCGCTCTGTGCAGAGGTCTTTGAGCAGGAAGTTCCACTTTATGGCGTGTAACCGAGCAGGACCCCGTTGTTTCAGACCCTGGCCCTAAACCCGTCCCTGTTTGGGCTGTCAGCAGTGTCTGAACAGAGGAACAGCCTAGCAAGCAGATTTGCCTGCCTCTCCTCCTGAGCTCTTTGCTGTCGTGATGCTGCCGCAGCAGAGATGGTTTTCTTATATAACCACCCGGCTTTTCCACAGCCATCCCCCTTCCCACGGGAGCAAAGCATCACCTGGGTCATCAAATCCAGTCCTCTGCTTGCCAGCAGCCACAGCTCAGCTCAGAGAGGGATGGAACTCCCTCTCCAACCTTGCTGGGGCTGCTGCCTCTCCTTTTCATCTCTTCCTGCTCGCTGCTTTTCCTGAAAAGTCATCCCAGCCTGTCCCTTGTCAGCCAGGAGCCCCAGTCCACCATAGGGACACACGGGTTACCTCCCATGACTCTGCAGTGGCTCGTGGACCTCCTTTGTGGCCACCACTGAGGTGCTTTTGCAGAGCTGGGCATGCCCCAGGGTGGCCCAGGGGGTCAGTGGTCCAGTTAACAGAATTACGGCATTTTGGGGGTCTGAAAGTTGGTGGTGGCTTCCATGAATCCCCGTGGGGTGCACGGCAAGGAAGGTGACTCCTGGCTCTCCTCATGCCAGGAGTCAGGAGCATCTCCTTGGAGCTCCATACTCCGGTCTCACCCTCTGAAAAGGCAGCAGGTACCGTGTGGGCCAGCTGGGAAGGTGTCAGGGCTGTAGGATGGAAGGAATAAATGCCCTGACCTCCTCAGCACAACTCCTTCCCGCACTGGAGGATGGCTCATGCTTTGCAGCCCAGACAGAAACCCCACTGGTCCTTGGGGACTCCCCCATTTCATTCCTACCAGCCCAGAAGCACCAGCTCTGACCTCACCAATTCCACTTTTCAGAGCATTTGCATTCGTGGCCCATGTCCAAAATGTTTTTTTTTTTTTTTAAATTTTCTCTGTGTAACCAGAGCTCATCCCTAAAGCAGCCAGTTAACCCTTTCAGTTCTCTGTCCTCCCAAAGCAGAGCTGGTTTTGGTGGGTTTATATGGATTTCTCCAGAGGGTGAGGTGTGCTGTTGCTGTTGGGGTGCACATGGATGTGTAGGGGCAGCCCAAAGTTTGCCCTGGCTGAGTCATGGAGCGAAACCCTCATCACATCCCCATCCACCGCCCACAGCCACCTCTGAGCAGAGCCCGCAGGGCTGCGTGGCCGGGGGAAACTTCAATTTCCAGGCTCATCGTGTTAAAATAAATGAACGTCCACGTAAGAGGCTGTGGGGGTGAGGAGATGGAACACAGACACACAACCCGGGGCCCTTCTGCGGAATTAGGGCAAAAATCTGGCCTTGTTTATTCTCATGTAAATTCAGAGTAAACCCAGGCGATTTTGTCATCCTGCGCTCTGACGCATTACTGTAAATGCTACTTTCGTAACTCTGCCATTATTTATGAGCATTGCTGCAGTGCTGTGTGAGATCAGGGCAGAGTTATGCCTGGTCACGTGCGTGTTTTAAGGGCCACAGCTTGGACGTTTGAGTAGAGGAGACAAAGGCAGTCGATCATCTTCATTTCACAAATAGGGGCGTAGGATTACATGATCTGCTGGAGAGCTTGCAGGAAGCCGGTGTCTGGTCTGGACAGGAAACGGTTTTCCTGTCCTGAAAAACTTTTCATAGTAGAGGGGGGGGAAAAAAAAAGTCCTGTTTGATGTTTGGGGTGAAGGGTTTCAAGGGCAGGAAAATGTGATCGGTAACTGTCCGATGAGGGTTTCAGACTTGAGCCCCAGGTCTGCAGGGAGCAGACAAGGGATGCAGCCTTGCAATTGCTCACTGCAAGTCAGCAGCTTTCCCCTAGCTGGGGGGGTATATGGATCATCCTGTCCATCAGGGCAGGCAGATTTTCTATCCGTGATCAATGGGGATTGCTTGAGCAGGACGGATTCATGCTCAGGACTTGAGGTTTTATCTGCTGCATCACATCCAGAGGATGATGGAAAAGAGAAATAAAAAAGGGGTTTGAGCTGGCAGGACAAAGGCAGTTAGAGGAACAAGCAGGTCTCCAGATGAAAGGCTCTATATGTGCTCTGTGTGTATTCTCTGTAGAACATCACCTATTTAATCATCTTCTGCATCAGAAGGGGTTCGGTTGAACATTCCCACCCCCTGCCCTGGCTCTGGCTGGCATTGCCCTTTGTCCTGGAGCTGCTGGGAAGGATTTCCCTTAAGGCTGTGCCAGCTTCTCCATCTCCAAGCTGCCAGCCTGTGCTACCTGCTCCTCAAAGACTTGTGGCTCAGTCGGTTGTGACGTGCCAGGATATCTGTTGCTGGCATTCAAGGACTTCCTCCTCCTGCTTTATTTTGCCATATTATTTTCCTCTCTTGAGCTGGAGGACAGAAATCACAGAGGACAAATGTAAGTCCCTGCCTTTCTCCGAGGAGGTCACTTGTGCAGCGCTCACGCTGTCCCCGCCTCTCCTTAATCCCACGGCTCTGCACAACTCCTCACCCCCCGTCTGACTTTTCCATCTCCAACCACAGCGTCTGCTCAAACCACATCAGGTGAATGCAGCGCCTCACTATCGACCTAGGAGGGGAAAATGACTTTCTAATCTGTTGAAGAGCAGTGTTTCCTTCTCAAATCAGCCTCCTCCTCCTGTGCAGAACCCAGGAACGAGGAGGTATCAGCCCATATACTGCAGAGGAGCAGCCTTTGTTGTGTGTGGGTACTGCAAAATCCTTGGGAGTGCTGAGCAGGTATCTTTCAGAGGGGAAAAATTTAAAATAAAAAGGCAATTAATTAGACTAAATAAACATATATTAGGGTTCAAAATATGCACAGCCAAAATGAAAGTCACATTCTGGTTCATTAAATCTGAAAAGACTTCACACGTTTTAAGCCTGTAATCATGTTCACAGATGCAGCATCCCCTCCCCAACCTGCCCCCCCTCCCGCAGATTTCACACCTTGGGAATGGCTATTGTAAAAAAAAAAAGGAAAAAAAGGAGCAGGGGAAGGTTTGCTGCTGCAGGGCACGGGCAGGAAAATCAGTGTTTGCTGTGGCATCTCTGTCGTGTCAGCACCGGCAGGGCGAGGGCTGGGTTCAGGTGCTCGAGGAGGAGGAGGCACAAAAATCTCAGCCCCGCTCTCCTTCCCCACCTTCCTCCCGCCCGAGCCGGGGGTCTCTCGCTGAGTTCCCCCGCTGCTCCCAGGCTTCTCCCCCTCCCCTGGAGGGTGGGATGTTACCAGGGAGCTGAGCTGCAGAACATATGGAAACGTCATGCGTGTATATATGGGAGAGGAGGGAAAATGGATGCTCTTGGGTACAATAAACATTAGTGTATCTGC
>NW_008238838.1:4133822-4163176 GCF_000691975.1 Corvus brachyrhynchos
TTTGTCGGGGGGGTTTCACTGCTGTTTGGAGCCATAAATGCATACATATAATTTAGTTGAATTAGGAAGTCTGTGGAAGCCGGGAGTCATTCTTTGCGTGGAAATTCTGCTTTATTCCGAAGCAGCACAGTCAGAAAGGAGGATGTTGTGACTGTGTGCCAGCAGATATTTGTAAGGAGACATTTTGAAAATCTGAAGGGAGCAGTGTGAACGTTTTCAAGATGTTGGGGCTTGTTCTAGGATACCTTGGTGATTCAGTGCTTTCTTCTGGCTTTAGGTAAAATGAGATCAAAATTCAAATGTTTCTGGTGTGCAAAATCTCACCAGCAGCTTCGTGCACTCATTTATTTTTTTTAGTATATTTTTTTTCTGATTTTTTCAAATATCTAGTGGAGGTTTCTCTCTACCCCAGTGTGTGTGCTATTCAACAGGATGCCAGCTCCCTGGGCTCCAGCTCCCTGCGTTCTCCCTTTCTCAGGGAAGCAATCCCAAGGAATTTGCTGCAGTTCCTCGGGGAAGTAAGAAAGCTCAGCGTAAGGTGCCTTACACAGAAACCTGGGTATCATATCAGGCTTTCCGTGCCTGGATATCTTGATCAGTTTAAGCTGATTAGAAAAGCTCCTCGGTTCATTCTTGGGCAAGCTGGAAAACGATCCCTGCTTTGTATAATGAAGTATGTTATCTATCCTGCCCTATAATAAATCCAGAGCGGGGCTGCGGGGGGATTGTCATCTGGTCTAAATTAGCGTTGCTCCGCTGCTGCCGACGGAGCCCTGACAGTGCTCACCAGGTGAGGATGTGGCCCATTTAGGGAGTTCCCGTGGGGTTACAAAAGCAGCATTGAGGACCACAATTTCAGAGGAGGAAAGAAGCCAGGAAAGGAACAGGACAGCTTGCAGGGAATCTTAAATGACATTAATTGAAATCTTATCACTTCCTTCATCTTAAGGTGAACCCGGGGCACAATAAAGAGCAATTATCTGCCATCTTCCTTCATCTGTCCCAAGTGCAAGGAGGGGAAGAGTATATCCATCACTCTTTCTGCTCTACCTTTTTTTTTCCCAGAGACAATCCGATATATTTACAGACCTGTCACCCCTTCAAACCCCTCCTTTCACGGGAGAGCTGAACAAAAGCAGGTAAAAGCAATGGAGCTTGGAAAAGAGAGGGGAGCTGGAAACTGGAACCCAGTGAAAATGGGGCCATCAGCCCTCTGAGAAGCCGCTGAAGGGACTTGAGTTACCACACGCCAGGGGAATGGCCACGAGAGGCTTGGCCGGAGGGTTGTGAGGTGGCAATAAATAGAGCTGTGCTCTAAAACCTGGAGCAATGTTTGCTGGAAGCTGAGAGAGGCAGGGAGTTCTTAACAGCTCATGGAAATTGGTGCGGCACCCAGCATGGAGACCACTGGCAGTTTTTTCCCCCAGGTGCCCTCATGAGGTGAGATGAAGGCCATGGTCCCATTTAAAGCATTAGCAGGGCTGGGAGCAATCCCTCAGCTCTTCAGGAGAGACCCAGAAGCTGGATTTCATCTTGGTAGACCAGAGGGAGATGGTTTACGCCCTGTCCTGTCGTGTTTTCTATCTATTCTGCAAACACACCAAGGACAGCAGTCCTGGGGCTGCTTACTCCGCAGAACCAACCCACACTTTCATTCAGGCAGCAGGGAGAGGATTCTCTCAAACCACAAGAGGAAAACATGACCAAAACCTTTGAGACGTCTGAACTGAAAGAGGAGCAGAAGGAGCTGGCCCTGCCCAGGTGTTTCCCTGGGGCTCTGTGTGGGGCCACGGCTTGTGCCCCCCACTCTCCCCAGCAGGTTTGAGAGGAGCAGGAAGGGGCAGTGACATCTGGAACGCCGAGTGCAGCCTGTGGCAAGAGTCAGGGTGTGAGAGGGGCAGGTTCCAGGCGGCTGGGTTTGGGCTGTGTGTACAGAAACTCCAAGGCCATGTTGCTTTCTGACAGCAAATCGATGCCGCTGTAAACACGAGAACAAAGGAGCTCGCAGAGGAGAGGGGGAAGGAACACGGAAAAGGGAGAGATGGAGAACTGCTCCGCAGCCAGAGCTGGAACAATGTTGGGAAAAGCTGAATGACTTCAGCACCTATTCATTCCCTGGCCAAAGCTGGTTGCTTGCCCATTCCCAAGGCCAGCGAGGAAGTGGTGGCCTCGAGTGGCTGAGGTGTGAGGGCACCAGCCAGGAGCAGGGAGTGACCCGGCTGCTCCCGATCCCTCTCCCAGGGTTTAGCAACTGTTCAATCCCCGAGGCCAGGGGCTGGATGAGGCAGACACTGTACATGTGCAGCTGGTTAGGGCTCAGTGTGCCCCTCCCCTGTGCAGCCTTGTGTCTCATGATGGATATCACTGGCAGGGTGAATTCCCATTCATTTGTCCCGTGGCTTCGGCACTGCGAGCGGTTTCCATACAGATCCCGCAGGAGAGAATACCGTGGAAAAATGGGGGTTTGGGAGCCAAGATGCTGGGATGTTCTTCTTCCCAGCTCTGCAGCAAAATAGACGATCTGGGGCCCGGCAGGTCTCAGTTTGGGATGGTGTCTGGCTCCTGACCCGATGTTGGGGTCATGTTGGCACATGGCTTTGGGGTTTAACCCGTTGCAGGCAGGCTGGTGGGGGGGGGTGGTATTTAAGGCAGAATCGCAGAATTACCCAGGCCCTGTGCTGATCCACATGGCAGAAACACAGTTTTCCACCAGAACTGAGGGAGTGGGAATGCAGTCAGATGCTTTGCAGGTACAGCGTGACATTGGAAGGCTCAGCCCCGGATGAAAGCAGGTTTTCATGTTTGGTTGGGGTTTTAAGTTCAGCTATTTTCTCTGGCTGCCGCTGGGAAGGCCACATGGAAAAGCTTTAAGGACCCATCCAGGACGGGGAGAGGGAAGTTTGGAGCGCACAACTCAGCCCCTGAGCCTGCCCATCTGTAAAGAATCAGCATAACAACGCTTAATGTACTTCCCCAACATGGCAGTTGTGGGCCTTAATTAAACTGTGCAGAGTGCTTGGAGATCCTCAGATTAAAGGCTGTGTGTACAGTGAATTACAAAAGCAAACAACATGAAATTTTCCATGTGTTGTGCTAGAGCTGTCTTCGTTTACCAGAAACAAATCATTTAATGCACCTCTTACATGGAGCTTGTTTATACGGGACGCGCCTGTTATTCCAGTAGGAGGGAAATCTGCTAGTTTTGATTATTGTTTCTCAATACTTCACCCACAAAAGGCATAAAATCTGAATATGATAACAAAATAATATGCTAATAAAATTTTTTGACTCTATATATGTGTAGTTAGCCCAGGGAAATGTCATCAGTTTTAACGGGCCTGAAAGATGGTGGGAGGTAAATTTAATATAGTATAAAAATAAAGGTAATCCCAGCAAAAGACAAGCGTGGAGCAGTCGCTGGAGTCACCACAGGCAGAGACAGAACATGTTTTGTGTCCAACAATAGCAGCGTACGTGACTTGAAATGCTCTTTCCTTATAAAACAAAATACCCACTGGTTTGGCTTATTAGTGCTAATCTTCAAAGGGAGAAGCAGTGCTGAGGTTCCTGGTTCAATTCAGAAGTTCAGCCCCGCTCTGGCAGCGCTGGCTTGACAAAGTGCCATTGTTGCCCACGGCCGGGGCCGTGTGTGTGAGGTTTAACCTTCTGCATTTCCCCTTTTCTGCTGCACGAGGAATGCCCAGAGCTGCGCAGAAAAATGTCTCTGATGTGTGGTTTACACGTGAAAATGCTGCATTTGAACTTGCACTGACTCTGCCCAGAGTGGATCGGGTTAAATGGACTATTACAATGGCGGGAGCTCATCTGGAACTAATAATTTTTGAGGCCACCAAAAGTAAAAAATAAAAAAAAAAAAAGGTGGGGGGAGGAGGAGGAGGAGAGATCCTTTCGAGTTTGGTGGCCAGTGACTAAAGCTTCTGCTGCCATCTACTGCACATGGGTGGCAGTAGGGCCAGCTGGGAACTGCCCGCTTTGGACCGAACCGGCCAAAAAAACAGGTTAAAAAGTGAATTATGGGTTCTGGTACAGACAGAGCTGGTTCCCAGCTCTGCCCTCCCGCGAGCGTATCTGGGGTCTGGCTTGGAGGGGTTTAGGACCGCTGGGAGCATCTGGTGGGGCTGTGCAGAAGGAGAGGAACGCGGTGCTTTCATCGCCACAGGTTTTGGGCTGCGCCCCTTGGCACCGTCACCCCTTGGCACCGTCACCCCTTGGCACTGTCACCCCTTGGCATTGTCGCTCCTTGTGCTTAGGATTCACCACCACGGCGGAAGTTTTTGGCTCTGGTTCTGGGGGGAGGTTGGGGAGGGGCGTTTACAAAACCCCCTGATCCATGGTGGGCGAGGAGGGGCTGCAGCACAAATCACCCGGCAAAACGGGCCGGGGTGAGCGACATCTGTTTTGTCTCAGCACGGGGGAGCGGGGCCGGCCGTGGTCCCACCCGCTGGACGAGGCTCAAGCATTACCGTGCTTGGCCAGACAATAAACGCAGCCTATTTATTTATGATGGCTGGACCCTTAGCAGGTCACTGGCACGGTCTCCAAGGGCGATGCATTCGAATCCCTCTCTGGATTTTCCCTCTTCCCATCTCTCCAGGCTGCCTTCTATTCTTTGTGCCTGCTCTCCCGGGAGATCTGGGCTCGGAACAAACAGCTCGCCATCCTTGTGGCTCTTGGTCGCGAGGTTAAATAAGTTTAGGAGGGAAAAGTACATTTGGAAATGGTGTTGATGCAGATGAGTGAGCCAAACACGCTATTGTCTTTACCAGCTCTGAGTCTGCTGTGGCAATTTCCAGGGTACAGAGACAGGCTGGCTGTGGGTTCCATAGAGCTACTGCAAAGGGGATGGGAAACCAAGCTGGTCCCGTGACTGAACACACAACTGGGATTTGGCCTCCAGGCTTCTGTTCCTGGCTCTCTGAGGGATCCCGAGAAAGCCCCGGCAGGGGGGAAGGAAAGCTGTGCCGTTTCAGAGAGCCAGGCTAACCCCAAAGGAGGCCGGCAGCACAGAAGGGGGAGCCTTTGGGGAGGGTGTTGGGAGAGGAACTGCGGCGCTGCTCTCCACTGGAGCTGGGGAAGGGGTGCTAACAAAGAGGAGATGTTTGGCCAGGGCTCCTCTCCAGCCTGCGGGGTGTGTGTGCTTCAGGAGCTGCCGGGCTGCAGGGGGGATGTTCTCACCCGGATCTTGGGTTTGGGATTCGTTTCACATAGGCTGTGGTGTCTTACAGTCCCAAGGCTCAGTGTGAGGCAGTCGCCGTTGAGTTCCCGTTATAGCAAAGAGAGTCTGACCTATTTTAGGATGAGGGAAGCACTCTCTGAACTGCTGTGCCTCATCCTTGGCTGCAGACAAGGCCTGGAGTGACCCTCTCAGCTTGGGCAGGGATGAATCCTGCACAGAGCCCAGGCCAGGAGGAACCTCCAACCTCTTCTCCATCTTCTTCTCGCTACCCTTGGGGATCTCAGGCTTGGGGAGATACAAAATGCACTGGCAGCCATTCCCTCAGTGTACAAAAACGACTGAGAATCAGTCAAGCCCCAAACTTCCATTCAGGTTCCAAATTCCTCCTTGGAGGGCGTCTGCTTCCCCCCCACTGGCTACAGAAAGATCCAGGGAAAATAAACCTTCTCTTTTGGCCAGGCCAGCCTGGAGATGAGAGGCTTGGTGACATGAATATCACTTCTTGTCCACCTCTGCCCCAGGTCCTCCACCTCTAAAACGTTCCCCTCCTGTACTGCCAGTGTCCAGTTGTAGCTTCAGGATGAATTTAATGAACTCCTGCTCACTGAGTGTCTTCCTGGCCCTCTTTCCCAAACTGCTGTCTAGTTCCTTTTCTATGACCATCCATCATCCTGGGATTTTTTCCAGCACAACCCCACGCAGGTGCTCTGAAATAGAAGAGGCCAGGTCTGCTCCCTAAGTTGATCCCAAGTCTGCAGAGGCTGGAGAGAGAAAATCTTCTGGGCATGATGTCAGCCCAGCTCTGAGAGTTTGAGGATGTGGGCTTCTGGATGCCTGTAATTTACAGGAAAGAAATAAACCTCACATCCTGGAAGATGCCATTTTTCTTGCATCCCACACTTGGCAGGTTGGGAGGTTTGTGGTAGGAGCCAAGATGTTGATGGTTAGCATGAATCTTTCCTTCCCACAGACCTTCTCTTCCTTCCTTCCTTCGGCTGGGCTATCTGGGAGCTCTTGGCTCCTCCATCCCAAAATCCAGCTTGAGTTCTGCTGTGAAATCTCCTCAGTTATTTCATCTTTCCAGCTGAGAAAGGCTAAACACAATCGTTCAGGAGTCTGGCACAAGGCATTGGGAGTGCTTGCTCAAAGGAGGAGCAGTGAGCCAGAACTTCAGCTGCTCCCTCAAGATCAGAGCCCATCGATTTTGTGGAAAGCTTAACCCACGGTGGGAAGGGATTTTTTGCTGTCTTTCCACCTGGTTTCCTCACTCCTGCAGGCAGGATCCACATCTTCCCCTCCCTGTGGTTGCAGGAAGCAGCCCCTGGTGTTATTTGGGGGAAAGAGGAGAATTTTTAGGAGCAGCAGAGTGAGGGGAGCCTGGATCCAGCTCCTGGATGGGTTTGTGCCTTGTGCTCCATCCAAAGCTCCTCCAGCAACTGGAATTTTCCTCTTTGATGGGTTCTCATCATGGTGGGGAAAAATGTTATAGCTTGCTGTGGTGAAGGTAGTAAAGGATTAGGGTGGAAATCTTCCCTATCCATAAAAACCTGCAGCTTTTGTTAGGAGAGGAGGCAAACTTTTATTCCATTGAAGTTTTCTCAGTGACAGCGCTGAGGCTTCAGAGTCGCGTGGCTTCCTCCAGCAGAAAGTAGGTGCCTGGGAATGAGGTGTAACTCCTTGTACCTCCCGGGGGGAACAATCTATTCCAGGGGCAGCCGGAAAAATCAGCTTCGTTCTCCACCGAGGGGGCGACGGGGAGGAAGGGACGACTGTTTGTTAACGTTGCCTTAAGCTAAGTGTTAATGAAGTGCAACACTTAAGATGCTCGCACGCCTCAATTATGTCCACCAAGATCACATGTTGCCTTTCCAATTATCCGGGCTGGGAAATGAGGGACGTGTGAAGAGGCTGCTGCCTCCTCATTACCTCTCCCTGCCAGCAGAGATCCTGCTGGATTTCTCCAGGTGCCGGCTGTACCTGCACACGCACCGTGCAGGGACGGGGGTTGTTGTGGAAATGGGTTTTAAGCACGGAAAATAACGTGGGAGGTGGTGCTGTGCAATCGTGGAGGTGAAGCTTGGACAGGCTGGAAGTGATGTCTGGGTGTCTGGGGGTGTTGGTGACCTTGAGGGAAGGGACAGGCAGACGTGACCGCGTTAGGAATGAGGGTGGTACCTCTCAGGAGCTGCTGCTCCTTCGGCACAAAGCTCAATTTTCCTGATTCTGATCGCCCTTGTCCCGTCCCTGCAGTTTGATCGGGAGCACTGACAGGAGGGGAACGGCTTCAAACTGACACAGGGCAGCGTTAGATTGGATATCAGGGAGGAATCCTTCCCTGGGAGGGTGGGGAGGTCCCTGGCACAGGGTGCCCAGAGCAGCTGGGGCTGCCCCTGGATCCCTGGAAGTGTCCGAGGCCAGGCTGGAGCACCCTGGGATAGTGGAAGGTGTCCCTGCCCATGGCAGGGGGTGGAATGAGATGAGCTTTAATGTCCTTCCAACCCAAACCACTCGGTGATTCTATGATCCTGTTAGGTTTTGTAAAACAAAAATATGTTCAGAAAAAAAGTCTCCTTTTTCCTGCACCAGACACACAGAGGCTGGGTAACAATTTCAGAAACCAGAAACTGTTTTGTTTACCCAATCCATTTTTATTATTATCATTAAGTGGAAAAAAAAAAATAAATTGACAGACAAAACTTCCTTCAAAATTGTGCAATAATACATAGCAGAAATCAGTGAATTAAAAAAAACAAACAAACAAACAAAGGACACAGAGTAGCAATTCAAATAGTACAACATTAAACTTCACTTAAAGAACCTGATTAAAAGGTGACACTACCTCTATTAGAGGCTGGCTGCTTGTGGACTGATGCAGGTGTGGAAGGATTAATTATAATGTTGCAGCTATTTCCAGGAACGAAGATGCTCTCGGGGTCCAAGAGTAACTGAGTTATTGCACCATTTCCCTCCTCAAGTCCATTTGAAGGAGACTTGAAAGTTGTTTCAGAAAAGGGTTTTTTTCCTGAAAAAATGACATTTTACTTTTCCATCAGCGGGTAGGTGAAGTTTGTCATTAAATATACTCTGATTCCAAGCATGGAGATGCTCACACTGAGCTCTGCCCTGCGAGGAATGGGAATTCTGCTCAGGGAGAGTTTCCTTGGCTCGGGTGGGGGTTCCCTGGCGGATAATGTGAGGGTTTTGGACACTCTGGAAACAGGAGGAGTGAAATAATGTGGTGACCACCAAGGTGACCATCAAACACAAAAGTCCTTTGGCCACGAGGCCACAAGACGTGGATGCTGGCAGCCAGCTCTGTCTCTCTGCTCTCCCCTCCCCTTCTTGGCTGTCTCTGAGCTCCCAAACCTGTCTGTAACTCCATCTGTGTCCAAGGAAAAGAGGCTTTTCCCAGGGCTGAGCCTGCAGCTGTCTCCTGCTAAGGCTGTGTCAAGGTGGGAGCACCTGGAACAAGTTAGGGCAGGGTGAGCCGGGGCATGAACTTGCAGCACGCCAGCCCTTCTGCACATCAAATACCTGCAGGCAGGGGGTTTTACCCCGAATTTCACCCCTCTCAGAAATCCCTCTTGCAGTTTTCCTGAGGTACAGGCCCTCAGCCAAACCCCAGAGGGGCTGGAAGCTCCTGCTCCAGCTGGTTCCTGCGTGCGCCCGGAGCGTGGGCTCTGCTCTCGCTGGGTTCAGGGAGTTTTTACAGAGCTGGCAACCCTCAGAAGGGATTTACTCAGACTGAAAAGAGCATTTTTTTGACCTTTAATAGGTGTCAGGTCTCCAGTCTGGGAAATGGTACCTCCTTGTCGTTTCTTGTAAAAACCAAAGCTCCAACACAAAAAAGCACCCCTCACAAAAAGTCTGAGCCAAAGCAAAAGAAACCTCACGGTCCAAAACCTCAACAGACTTTAGTGTTCAACCTTAGTCTTTTGTTCAAACGGACTTGAGAGTACCTGTGGGCATCTGAAATGGATGCAAACACAAATTAACTGGTGGAAGTTCCTCCTAACCAGGGTATTTTCCATACCCTTTTCTTGTTTTCCATACAGATCCCAACATTTCACTGGGTTCCTACAAAGTAAACCCAAATCACCTCCCAAAATTTAGGGTAGCCAGTCATGTCACATTGCATAAGGCTGCTGAAAGGAAACCAGAACGAAATGTACATCCACATCCACGTGCCATATTTACAGCAGAACCCTCCCACCCCCTGCCTGTCTCCGTGAACAAGATTCCGTGCTTCAAAAGTTCATAAAAATATACAATTTACCCCAGAACTTCATCGAAGCCGCTCACTCCCCACCTGGAGCCCAGACTTCTCTATCTCTATATATATAAAATACAGTAGCCCTGTGAAAGTTGCTTTGCTGAGAGCACAGTGGTGATTTTTGCAGTGAAGGGGAGGGCTGGGAGCGTTGGGGACAGCTCTAAGTGCTGTGCCCACGAGGGCTTTGCAGTGTCCCCAAACCCCTGGGCACTCAGGGGTGACTCCACAGAGGGCTCTGCTCTGCCCACGCTGTGTTAGGGAGTTACATTTAACCGAGAGTGTTGGGGTTTGGGAACAGTGTTACCCCAAAATGCTGCGCTCTGCCTCCCCGAGCCAGGAGCGTTTTGGAGTGGCCAGGAGTGACCTGTCCCCCAGGGGATGCTTGGAAACCTCCAGCCAAGGGATTTCTGCAGGATATAAAGTGGTTACAAGGGTCCCCCTTGGCATCTGGCTAGACAGAGATGGGCTAAATTCTGAATTCTGCTCATCTTACTGCAGCAGGATTCACTCTGGGGGAGTAAAATATCAGAATTTAACCACTCCTAACCCTCAGCAGAAAGGCACCAGATTTTGGGATGCTACACTGCAATTTTCATTTACCTGTGCCAAAAATATGTACTTTATAAGGAAGGGGTTCAGTACTCTTTATCTCTGTTTTCAGGCTTCCTCTCCTGCATAAAATCTTTTGATTTATGTTTTTGAGACTCGTTTAGCCTCTGGGTCAGAGTCTGGTCTCTCTGTGTAGCTGTAGCTCCAGGCAAACTGTGCTGTGTGCACTGGGTTGATTTACTCAAAATTTCAACTCCTGAGCAGCACCTGATGCACTGACAAGGTAAAAATATTGCAACTCTGCAAGCTTGCTGCTACTTACAAAAATCTGATTCCAGTTTGGTCCCAGCTTTGGGAGGGGAAAAAAAAATCTGTCACCGGGAATGCTAACAGCAGTAATTGAAAATAGAGTCAGTATTTCTCTAGAGTATCAAACCATCCAGACTTCAACTTCTTTTTTATACAGTTTTCTATTGTGAAATTAAACTGATCAGTCGTGTATCAAAACATAGTTGGCCTCTCTCACTTCATCTGTAGGAAGACTGCAATTATAACTTAATGTACACTGCAAAAATACCTTTGTTTTTAACAAAAACAGTGTGACAAGACAGTGTGCTGTATTTCCTGGTGAGGAGTTTTGCATATATCGAGCACGGACAGGGGAGAGCCCTGAACATCCTCTCCTGTCGTGCTCCTGGGTTGGCAGGTAGTGGTGAGGTTCACATTTTTTGGTGAAATGCACATTTTGCTGTCACAAAATAAAAGCTCCAAACAGTGGCAAGCAGACATTTGCATTTGGCTCTGCAGCCAGTATTGTGTCTGCTGGGAATGCGTGAGATGAGAAAATAACACGTGTGTGTGTATATTTATATTATCTTTAAAGCTGTAGGTAAAACTACAGCTGCTTTTAGGAAATTCCAATGAGGGAGCATCAAATCCCTGCTGTGGATCAAATTAATTTAAATTTTCAGTAATTATTGCTCTGTGTGAGTGTGGAAAATCTGTATTTGCACACACTGGAGGCTCCCCCTTCCGTCCCACCACCGTGCTGGCATCTGAGGGAAGCTCCACGGAGGAGGGGTATCCTAAATACCTGGGAAATGTGGTTTAAGGTGCAAGTGGCAGTTTTTTGTTTCAGTGATGTGGTGGTTGTAAGCTCCAGATTAATTAAGCCCCGTGTGATGGGCAGGGGCAGCAGCAGGAGGGGTTTGGGCAGCACATCTTGGTGTGGGGATGTTTTTTGCCTTCCTACAGCAGCAGGAAGCAAAACTCATCCCTAAAAAATGTGCCGTGGTACCTTAAGATTGCTCAAAGACTGGGTCTTGTATAAGGGAGAAAAAATATGTGAAAATGAGGGTTTTTATTATCATGGCAAGGACAATGACGGGGATGCCAAGATACGAGTGCCTTGCAGGATAAAGTGGCACATGTTCTACACAAGAATGTGTACAATGTCTGACGACTCTGGAAATCTGTTCTGCAGCAGATTTCCCAATAAATTAACACAACAAAAATACTTTCATATAAAACAAACTCCAAAGGATTTTTTTTTTTGTCCTAAAGTAAAAGCAAAACCTTCAGGGACTATATTACTTATCTCTCTCTACATATATAATCTCCTGAATTTTTTTCCTTTTTTAAATAAATTTATTCTTGTCTTAGAAAAATAAAACGAGTAGCCAATTTAGTCAACGGAAAATATCTCACAGACTTAAAAGCATGCCCAGCAAGCATAGCCTTGTAAGACTAAATTAATGTTAAATCAAAGCAATTTGTTACTCAACCAACCTAGTCTGCAATTCACAGTTGATTACTACAAAGTGTATTCTTAAAATTATTATTATTTTTTTCTTTTTTTTTTTGGCCCATATAAAAATAACGTATTGCAACTCAAAGTGCATTTTTAAAATAAACAATCAACTATTTTTATCAAATAAAATATTTACACCATTTGGTTTTGTACAGTCAGAAATGCGCTTCAGGCGATGACCATGGGGACGTCATCTGAAAATCCAGTTATCATTGGGGCTTCGTCGTCCTCATCTCCTGGAAAACAAACCCAAAAAAGAGCTCTTAGGGGGCCCTCAACATTTATATTGCATTTTATATTTCTGGGGTTTATATTTCTGGTTTTGTATACATTTTGCATTCTGTTTTTAAGCCATTTGCATTGGAAGGAGGGGTTTCATGTGATAAAAACGTTTGGTTAGGAAAACATTCGGTCGGACCTGATGGTCCTAAAAGGTCTGTGCGACCTTAACTATTCCATGGTTCTGTGCTTTGGACTCTTAGATCAAATCCATAGAGATTGTGATGGCAGAGTGGCCCAAACCATGATAAAAGAATTCATTCTCACCCTGATTTCACGTCCCCAGTGCATTTTTAAGTGATTTGCATTGGAAGGAGGGCTTTAAGTTTGCTAAAAATGTTTGGTTGGGAAAACTTTTGCTGGTTGGACCTGATGGTCTGGAAGGTCTTTTCCAAATTTAACAACTCCATAATTCCCTGATTTGTACTCTTAGATCAAACCCATAGAGATTGTGATGCCAGAGCGGCCCAAACCACGATAAAAGAATTAATTCTTGCCCCCGATTTCACGTCCCCAAATGCCACCAGGGGCCACGCACCCAGATCATCCCCCGAGGAGAAGATGGCTGAGCCCAGGCGGGAGCTGTAGTGGCTGTTGGCGAAGGCAGTGAAGCTGTTCTGGAGCCTCCTGTGCCTCATGTACAGCACCACAAAGCCGATGCCCAGGGTCACCAGCAGCAGGAACAGCACTGGCACCACGATGGCAGCCACGTCCGTGGGGCGGCCGGATTTGGTGGCAGAGGAGTCTTCACCTGGTGAGGGAGGGACACAGGTGCTGCTTGTACCAACTGCACACCTCTAAAGAATTTATGAGGCTTCCCGGAGTGTTTTTAAGGAGGATGAGGGAAAAAATAGGGACTCACCCGTTCCCAGCTCGTCATAGAGAAGCGTGGCCGGCTCCCCACACATCTGCCCCCCGTACAGGCACCGGGCCTGCACAGTGAATGAGTAGTTGTGGCCTATCTTCAGGTTGGACACCTTGAAGAAGTTCTCCGTGGTGTTGCCCAGATAGGCTGTGATGTTCATCAGGCTGTCAAACATGTGAATCTCGTAGCCCTGAGGGAGACACAAGCCCCAAATCACTGGGCTGCGGAGGGTGGGTTTGCTCCCTCCAAAAGGGGTTTGAAACTTGGCTTTCCTCCTGGATCTGGCTTTGATGAACTCTGCTGGGCTGTCAGCTGGGAAGGAGAAATGTGGAGCCTCCTCCAGGACCCCCTGCTGCTGTGCATGGACCTTGACCAGTTCAGGGAGGAGAGATTTCTCTTCTCCCAAGTGACAGGATGAGAGGACACAGCCTCAAGTTGTGCCAGGGGAGGCTCAGGTTGGACATCAGGAGGAATTGCTTCACTAAAAGGGTTGTTAAACATTGGAAGGGCTGCCCAGGGAGGTTTGAATCCCCATCCCTGGAGGTGTTGAAGAAACAATTGGATGTGGCACTCAGTGCTCTGGGCTGGTGACAAGGTGGGAATCGGGCACAGGTTGGACCCAGTCCTGGAGATCTTTTCCAACCTAAACGACTCTGGTTTGGTCAGTCTGGTCCGCTCTGTCCTTAGCACCCACCCCAGAGCACCCAAGCACAGAGTTCAGGGGGGTGATGGCTTTTTTGGTGCAGTTTTCTACCTGCCCATGCTCTGACAGACATTTCACAAATTTTCTATCCAACTCTGAGTAATGACAATTCTCAGACTTCCTGGCACGGCAGGACAGCATCCTATTCCCAGTCCTTTCACACAAGGGACAATTGTCCTTTTCTAGGACAGTAATTATGTTCCTAAAAGGTGACTGATTGGATCTATCAGCTTCAGAGCCTGAGCCGTGACACGAATTTTAGTGAGCTCTCTTAGAGGGCTCCCCAAGGACAGGATGGATTTCAGAGTCTGTGAAGGAGCCTTGCAGTGACTCTGCCCCAGGGTTTTCTGTAGGACAGGAGGCACAGCAAAACTTACCCGGCTTTCATTGAAATTACTTTCCTTCAACGCCAAACTCTTCCAGAAAAGCAGAATATGGTCATTTTCTGTGATGATTTTTAAGGCGTCCGGTGCAGACAGGGGGACTGCAAAGGAGAAAAAGTGGCAGTGGGTGAGGCTGTAGCACTGGTGGCACTTTTCTCTTACAGGAACGGAGTCACTTCTGAAACTTAGTGGGTTTTTTTAGGGATCAGCACAATACTCTGCTTGGAAAAGGGATGTGCTGGGGGAGAGGATGCTGTGGCGTGGAAACTGGGAGGAGTTTTTCAGTGGTAGGAACGTAATGGTACTCGGTGGTGTGTACACAGCCAAATGGGTGTTCTTCCATCTCCATTTATCAGGAGAAAAACACTGGATATCACTTGAGACGCTTCCTCTCCACTGCTGTTATTTGGGGGTGTAATCACCTCCCCTGGGAGGCCTCCCAAAACTGGGCTTTGGCCGTGGGAGAGGACCAAGAGCTGCAGAACCATTCCTCCAGCCTGCAGGCAGCACAGGATGGGCGGCGTGGCCCTTACCTGTGTTGATCTTCATGCTGGATTCCTTGCTCATGTTGCCCAGCTGGACAATCACATGGTATTTCCCTCCTGGCTCCAGCTTCTTTATGGTGTACTCCACCGTGCTGTTCCGGCTCTTCACTTTGTAGATTTTATCTGTTTTCCTCACCAAATCTTTAACTGCCACAGCGTAGAGCTGGAGGGGGAGGAAATGGATGGAAAAAATCTCACTTTCCTGCGGACTTTCAGCAAAACTGGGGGGGTAACATTTGCTTTAAAGCAAGGCTGAGCTTTACAGAAAGCCTGGGAAGCAAAATTCCAAGCCTCTCTCTGGATCCCTGCCCAAAAATCTGCATTTACTGATACAGAAAATGCAGTTGGTGGAACAGATGAGGGCAGGAGGAAAACCTCAGGTTGTATTTCTCGGTGAATCACAAGGATGCAATGCGAACCCTGTCAGAGTTTCCAGCTCTGCTGGGAAGATTTATACCTCCAAACCTTTGCTGTTCAAGTCTCTGGACCAGAATGGGAGGGGAAAGCTTGCTGAGAAAATGACTGGCCTTCAATGGAGCGAGACCTGAGCGTACGCCAGCGTGGCAGAGAACAGAACCGGGCTTTGTTGGGGCGGGAGGCAGTGCCCCAGCCCAGCCTTACCCTCCTGGGCAAAGCCAAAGCCCAGAAAGGTGTTTTGGCACATGCCCAGGGCTGTTTTTAGACTTAATCAGCAACAGATATCCCAGACCTGGCTCTTTTTAAACATTACAGCCCTGAGGTAAGGGCCAGTAGGGAGGAAATGAAGATCTCAGAGGTGTCAGCACTTCGATGACGATTTTATGTGGAGCATAGATCAGATCTCAGGCTTTCTCCAGCGGAAGAAAGGCAAGGCTCTGTCTTTGAGCCAGCATTTTGCATGCACAAGGACAGGAGAAGGCTCTGTGGGGTGTTACCATGTCCTGGTCGGGCGAGTCGTAGGGCGATTCCCACTTGATGACGGCGAACGTCTTCCCGGTGTGCACGGAGTGGAGGTGCCGTGGTGGCAGCCGGTTGTCCGGGATCATCTTCACCACCACGTAGTCCGAGGGGGGGCCTTGGTAGGGAGACATCACCCGCACCTGGGAGGGAGGCACAGGGGTCAGGGCTGTGTCCTGGTGGAGCCACGGCAGGCAGAGGGACAGGAGGAAGGGAGCCCACCAGGAACAGGTACTGCTCGTCCCGCTGCACCAGCACCGTGATGTTGTGGGCGCTCGTGGTGCTGTTGTGGGGGCTCCTGTACAGCTCCAGGAAGGACGTGGCGTAGAAGATGCCGTAGACCTGAGGAGGGAGAGCGCAACAGGGATGGTGCAGGGTTTGGCACGGCCCAGAGCATCCACTGGCTGCCACTTTTTAGGGGCATAAAGCAAAGACCCTTTTCCTTCTGGACCCTTTTTCCTGCTTTTCCCTCTCTCTTGCCCAAGGTCAATCTGCCCACTTTCCTTTGAACTCCCAACCCAAAACCCTGAGTTCAGCCCAGGGTCCAGCAGTTGATTCAAAGGCTGCTGGAGCATTGTGCTGTCTGCATTTAAGCCACTTCTCACTGCATCAGTGGCTGAGCAAAAGGACAAGGATCCTTTCTTTGCTTCTATTTAAAGGGCAGGAGGTTCTTTCCCTCATTCTCCCCCAAATTTTCAGGGCCTTGGAATTCAATCCAAACAAATAATCCTGATTTCAGGGTTTTCTGTGCTGCTCTGAGGCTCTGAGCTAGACCCCAGGGTGGCCGATGAGGGAAGGGCTGGTGCCTTACGACATTCCTGGGGCCGGTCCAGCTGCATTCCACCGCCGTCTGGTTGATGGCCTTGGCCTTGAGGCTTGGGGACGCAGGCCTTGTGCCACTGGTCACCACATGCACAAAAGACAGAGGGCTGTCACCCAGCTCCGTCTTAGCCCAAGCAGAAATTTCATAGGGGGTGTGTGCTGTCAAATTGGCCACTGAGCAAGAAGAGAAAGGGGCACTATTAGGTGAGGCAAAGCACGGCGAGGGCGGGGTGAGAGCACGAGGGAAGGGGCAGCAGCAGCAAACAGACGGGAGCCTGCCTCTCCTGGGCCGTGCTTCCATTCCTTTGGAGTAATTTCCTTTCTACAGAAGCACCTGATACTCTGGCATCCAACCCAGCCCGTGCTTTCCTGGGCCCAGATGATTTCCCATATCCACACTGAGATTGTTCCAAACCAGAAATGGGGTTAACAGGGACATGTGCTGTATGCAAGCCCAAGAAACGCTTGTTCTGTTCCTACTCCCTTTGGCAGATTAGAGATGGAACAACAAACAAAACCCCATGTGATGAGAAAGGACTAGTGCAGCTCTGGGGGTAAATCCCAAATCTGCTTGAAATCTCCAGGTCCTCAAAACAGAGGATTTGCTGCTTTGTCCTCTCCAGATTGAAACAGAATTGTTTAAAAAGAAACGACCAGTAGCAAAACAAAAAAAGAAATAAAATAACCCTATAACCTCCCATTAATCCTTCTGCTGGGTGTTGACCAAAGCAAAACTTCACATTTTGTGCAGAATTTACCTTTTTGGATGGACTTTTCTCCTTCTATGACCAGAGTCCTTTTTTCCTGCCTGTGGGTATCGAATGTCCAGTAGATGTTGACCACGTAGCCACTGACCTGTCAAGCCCAAGGACACACAACAGAGCCATCAGCTCAGCTGTGCTTGCACACAGGGAAACAGGGTTACTGTCAGACCCCTGACAGTCTTTGCATTGTATTTTCCATCCCAATTAAGAGCCCCGGGGCAGTATGGGAGCAGTAAGAAATGATTTGGCATGAAATAACTGGTAATTGCAATGCTTCAGTGGGTGGCAGCTTCTCCCAGCCACTATTCACCATTCACCCAGCTCAGAGGTAAAGGGAAAAACTCTTACCTTGATATTCGTGGTCATTTTTAGGCTGAAACTTATGGAGTCCTCGCTGTAGCTCTCAATGTGGATGACAGGGGGAGGGATGACTGGGGGGAAAGAGAGAAAAGGCCTGTTAGTACAGCACAAAGAAATAAAAACAGTTCTTGGGAGGAGATAAAATACAGCTTTTTGTGGTAACACCCAGCTCCCAGAACAGGAAGCCCCAACCTTGTCTAAGACATGTTCCCCTCAGAGAAGACACTGATGTAATTTTTTAAGTGAACCACCTAAAAGCTGCTTTATCTGTGCCCTGCTCAGTGCAGGCTGGAACTGGAGGGGTCTGGGCAAAGGGATTTCCCTCTGAACTCAGCAGGATGAGCTCCTATCCCAGCTACCAGCTCCTGGCCTTCCGAGGAGCTGCTGAGGGAGGTCAGGAGCTGTCGGTGCCAAACACTCATGCAAAATCTGAAGTGGAAGTTATTCCTGTTCTTTTTACCTCTGCTTTTCTAACCATCAGGTAATTCACATTATCTGAATCCTGCACTTTGAGTAGCCTGGTGTTTCCTTTCCCTTCTTCCATCTAGCAAATTAGCAGACAATTTTGATGCAGGGACATAAGTTTGGATGAAAAACTTGGCATGAATACAAACGACTTCAAAAGGCTTTTCTTAAAAAAACCAAAACAGGTTGGGAAGGAAATGATTTACTGTGCAGTTTGAATTTATCTGCTGTCACTTTGATGTTGTGATAGTTCTTGGGAGCTGTGGTTGTTTTTTATGGTCTAGACCTAAAGGAGGAACCACAAAAATTGTGACCTAAGAGGGAGAAGGATGAGCCAGCATCCTTTTAGGGTGAGAGTGATGGAGTTGGTAATTTCTTGTCCATCCTGTGGCCTACACAAGTCTGAGGGAACCTGTCTGCAGCCTGGGAGAGAGGGGACAGGCTCCTCGCCCACTTCCAGGGCAGCACATCCATCCTCTGAGCCACAGAGCTCAGAGGAGGAGTCAGTGACCCCTCCAGATGCGCCACCAAACTCTGAGGCAGCTCAGGTTGACTGAAAAAGTCACTTTTTACAGGCCACTTTTAAGGGCAAAGCTGTTGAACAGTGTGAAAGGCTCAGCAGGGAGAATAAAGGACAGGGAGGTGGCTGTGGATGCTGATACTTCAGGCTGATACTCTGATTTTTGTTACCTTGTCTGAGTTGACCAAAACAGCAACATTTACCTTTGCCTTTGATGGTGGTTATGGATTTGGATTCACTCCAATTTCCCACCCCTCGACTGGTTACTGCAGCAACCTTTGGAAATGAGAGGGTGAGGGAATATGAGCAACACCGTACAGTGCAAACAGAGCGGGAGGTTAGAGCAAGGTTATGGACCTGGCAGGGCTCCTGGGAAAAGGACTTGGAAGCAAACAATAGCTTAATTACTCGGCAATAAAATGCTTAATGCAGAGCTAAAGCCGACTGCTTAAAGTCAATTAAAGGAATCTAAGAGGAGGGAGCTGCAGCTTCACTGCAGATAACTGCTCTCTTATGAGATCTTTGAGGAGTCCATCGAGATAAGGAGCTTGGGACTCCATGGGCCCTAAACCATGCCAGGGAAGTCCATGCGAGCACTGAATCTGCTTCCAAAGATTTATTTGGGAATGGATTATATAGGGAAGGAACGCCATGAGAGGAAAGATCCAACCAGCTGTGGGAATAACACTGATTTGGAGCAGGGGCTTTAGCCCACCTCGCTGTGAACTTCCCCAAGAACTCAGGAGGTTGGACAATGGCAGAGCACACATTTCCCAGGGCTCGCTGTGCAGACTTTCATTTCCTATTCTTATTACTTCTGTCTATAATTACCCAGCCTCTCCCCTGTGCAGACATTCCCCACAGGCAGATCTGCTCCTTTTCCCTCTGATACACCAAGGACCAAATTTATCTCTGGCCCACATCCAGTGCAATCCAGTGACATTGGAATGGGCAATTAGCAGGGAGGACTTTGTAATCCAGCCTGGCCTTCTGGGACAAAGGAGCAAGTCAAGGGCCTTGGAACTGTAGACATTGGCAGTGCAAATGCCAAGCCCCTGGTGTGGGTTGGCATAAAGGGCAGGGCTTTAACAAGATGGTTTTTTAGCAAGTTCTTGGCTGTGCAGGACTTGGGCCACTCAGTAATGAGAGCTCACTTAGAGAGAGCTTTGGAAACACTCACTCGGACTGTGTAGAGAGTGTTGACCTGCAGGTTCCTGATCTCCGTGTAGTTCTTGGTGGTTCTGAGGGATGACCACTCCTTGGATCCGCTGCTGCTGTATTCCACCTAGGAGCACCAAAACAAGGCGTGAGGGCTCAAAAATACCACAGGTCAGCAGGTGCCTCTGGGACAAAATATTGGCAGAAAGAAGCACGGCAGCTCAGAAAGGGAGAAATGAAGAACTCCACGGCTGTGGAGCCCTGCAGCATTGCTTCTCCCAACTTTCCCAATGCTCCCAGCAGATTTCCTCCCCAAAATGTCCCACTCCAGGCCCACCCTCTCTGCAGCTGGCTGTGTGCTGGCAAGCCAGCCCGTGCTGCTGTCCCCACCCCACTGAGCTGGGCTCAGCCCCAACGGGCAGCAGCACTCACGATGAATTCCCGGATGAGGCCGTGGGCATTCACGGGGGGACTCCACCAGCCCATCACCACACCCTCAGCTTCTTTCTTCAGGGACAGCTGAAGGTTGAGGGGAGCATCTGGTACTAGAGAAACAGAGAATTATTAGTGAGAAAGAGAAATATTGGTGCCAGTCGCAGTGGTGTGCGCAGAACGTGCGGGGAAAAGCATGCTGAAAAATCGGAACAAAAGGGGTGGATGGCCCTTTCTCCCCATCCAGCACAATTCCCAAGCTTATGGAAAGACCCTTTTTGCTCATAGCAGGGATATCTCTACTTTTTAGCCCAAAGCAGCAGCAATCTGCCAGGGCACTGCTGGGAGTAGCAGCTCTGCTTACGTCCTTCGGGCGCCCGCAGCGTGATGAAGTCGTTGGTGTTGTAGACCCGGCTCAGACACTGCACCTGCACTTTCACCTGGTAGGTGCAGTCGGGCTTGAGGACTTTCAAAACGCTGTTGGTCTTGTTGCTGTGGGTCTCCAAGATCTTCCAGATGCTCTCACCGACCATCCTGCGCGAGAGAGCCACACCCCTCCCGTCAGGATGGGCTTTTGTAGCACAGAACACACAGATTGTGCCAGAAAAATGGAACCATTTTAAAAGGTTGCTGCTCGTTTTTCTTTTTGGTAAAGCCACACCACCAATCTTGAAAAGATGCTGTTGGAAAGCCTGAATTAACCATGGCTTGGTGACTTATAAGCCCCTGAGCTTTATACAACTGCTGTGCTCAAATTTGTTATCTTTGTTCTGGCTGTTAATGGTCCCACAAAGACGAGGCCCAAGTGGAAAAAAAAAAGACTTTAACAACTTTACTATTTGAGTAAATAATCAGGGAGGAAACCAACACAGTTTGTCACAAATGCCCTCTTGGTACACCTGTGTCTCTTTTGCTACCAAATATGAGATTTTCTGAGCAGAACTTGATTAAGGAGCTCTGAGTGTTTCAGGCCTGATTCTGTGCAGTTCTCTGCAGTAAATACAGGCACACCTGTGCTCACGCTTGCCCTCTTTACCTGCTACAACAGCAGGTGAGGGATGGTGTACCTGTAGTAGATGTTGTAGACACAGGAGGTTGAGGACATCCTTTTTGGCCGAGCCCACGTCAGGGTGACATCACCAGAGAAATCAGCCGTCCACTGGAGGTTCTGGACTTTGTACACGATTGTGTCATCTGAGCAGGCAATGGGAAAAGTTAATTTACTGCAGGGAAACAAACCCTGTGCCCAGGAGAGAAACAGCAGTTCTGGTTGTAACACGAACAACAGGGGAGGTAGGAACAGCACTGGCTTCTGCACCATTTAACGAGATGTTTAATTTATCACTGGAGAAGACTGCGCTCACAGAGGGCAGTTCAGAGCAGGAATTTACCCCTGGTGCTCTTAGTTCCACTCAAAATGTCTTTATGCTGCGTCAGGCAAGCATCTCCTTTCCCTTGAGGAAAGATAAAGTGTGGCTGTTGATGAAATACTGGGAGTTTTGGAAGTGTGTGTGTACAAACTGCTCGGTGTCACCCTTCTCCTGGGTGTGATCAGTCCGTGCTGTCCCTGTCACCCTCCAGGGCCATTCTTTGCATGTTTTTCCTTATCTCATCTCGTGTTCAGCAGCAGGACCCAAGCAAAGGCTGGCAGTTCAAGTCTGGGGCTCGCCTTGACGCGAGCTCTGTGGCTGAATCACTGCCTGACCTTCACAGAGGCACTTAGGGGATAAAAGCACCATGGAAGCCAGCCCTGGCAGTGCTGGGGACAGGAGGTGCTGATCTGGAATGCCCCAAATCCGTGCCCTGCTCCCACCAGGCCATTCCCACCTCTCTCTCTCTCCACGTGTTGGAGCCCAAATCCCAGTGTTGTGGCTGGGATCTGCTGGGGTGCTCAGCTTTGGTGCTGAACAGAAACCGAGCAGAGCAGAGGCAAACTGCTGCTGCTGTGTTTTCCCTGAACAGCTGGAATTAAACCCAGCAGGCACGTGGGTCCATGGACAGGCAGGGCAAGACAATTTTTCCAAGGGAAAAGAGATGGTTTTCCCTTGGCGTAGCAGCCGAGCCGTGCATCTCAGCAATGCCTTCCCCCTCCCCTGAACCTGCTGCCCTCTCCCAATCAATATTTAATTAAAGAACTAAACCTGATTGATGCTCGGCCCCCCCAGCAGTTCAGTGGGGGAGCAGCTGAAGCTCATGGGTGGCCGGAGGCAGCGATCGATCGCTGTTACAGCCCAGGGCGGGCTCTGTCCCACTGCCCCCACAGGGCCACCAAGGGCCAGCGTGGCACAACCAGGGATGGCAGCAGGGCACGTGCCACATCCCCAGGGTCACCTTGCAAAGGAGGGCAGAGCAGGAGACTCTTGCTTCACCTGTGGGCCATGTAAAATAGACACCTTTGCTCCTATACATCCGAAAATGATTTTTTTTTTTTTCTGTGTCTGAGGTGCTGTCTGCTGAGGAAGACAAATTGTCAGTGTAGAAGCTGCTGGGAAGTTTGTCCCAGCTGGTGATAAATGGGTGAGGAGGTAGCTTGGACAACTGAATAGAGGCAGATAAATCAGGGATGTTGGGAGGGAAAGGTCACAAATCCAGGAGAGCTCCTCCGTGTGCTGCCAGGGAGCAGGGAGTGAGGGATGGGAGAGGGCTGCTGCTTACCTGTGCAGTTCCTCTCATCACTGCTGTCTGAGCAGTCCAGATATCCATCACAGCGCTCTGTCAGCATGAGGCAGGCCTCCCCATCCTCACATCTGAAACCACTGGGGCATGACAGGCTGCTCTGAGTAGCTGAAAAAGGCAGAACAGTTCAGGGCTTGAGGCAGGGAAGTTCCCTCAGCAGCACTGGAATGTTTGCAGGTGGCTGCGTGTCAGAGATGGAGCTCAGGCTGACGTGTCAGATATTGGGGTGTCTCCTTCTGGCTGTATCTTCAGAAGAACCTGGTGCTTATCCCAGGAAAAGCAACAATTGGACTTCTAATGGGAATAGCACCACTTGGGCTTTTTGTTCTTTTTTTTTTTCTGTAAAGGATTTCTGGTCTCTGTAAAGGATTTTTTTTCCTGCAAGGATTTCACCAGCAATCCAAGCCTCCTCAGAGGCTTCCCCGCCCTCACAAGGAACCTCCCAAGGGAAGGATCCAGGTGGGACCCAGTCCCTTGCCCACACTTACGGCAGCTCCTCTCGTCCGTGCCGTCCTGGCAGTCCCTCACTCCGTCACACCGCTTCCAGTTGGGAATGCACTTGTGCAGCTGCTGGCACTCGAACTCGAAGCGGCTGCAGCGCTCCGGCAGCGCTGGGGACGTGGCTGTCACGTTGGGTCCTGCACACAGAGAGGGAGGAAAGCACCGGAGGCACGGCCGGGCTGGCACCGGCAGCAGCGGCGACCGAGCGCGGTGCCCGGGTCCCGACTCCACTAGATGGCAATCTCCTTCCATCCAGCAGGTGGAGAGGATGACGCCTCAGCCATCCTCTCTCCTGACTGCAGAGGGCTGGGAAAGCTTCTGCTTTGCAGGGAATGTCCTGCCCACGCCGCTGGAGCAGTGTCCCAGTTGGTGGCAGGACGGTGACCCCAGGGCCGGAGGACATTTTACACCATGCGTAAATTAACCCCGCAACCTGGCAAGGCTCTGAAAGGCCAGAATGCCTTGCAGATGTGATGTGGGAAAAGGGAAGGGGTGAGGGAGGGGGAAGCTTACTGGAGGTGGGACAGGCCTCCTCGTCAGAGCCATCCGTGCAGTCCTTGTAGCCGTCACACACCCAGCTGTTCATGATGCAGGCGCCGCTGTTGCAGCGGAAATGGTTGGGAAGGCACGTCGGTGGGATCAGCGTGGTAATGGGATGAACTGGAGACCCTAAAAATACACCAGGGAGAGCTGACCTGAGGGCCCTGCTCCTGTGTAAGCTCTGCCTGCTCCCTGCTGACCCAGAGGGAAGTGGGGAGCAGGTGAGGCATCACAAGCCCGGTGCTTTCATCTGCATTGTGTCTGTAATCAGGGTACCCAGAAATACAGGGTAAAAACATGCATGCGAGTGCCCACTTATGGGGCATTTTTGGAGCCACAGGGGCTGTGGGAAGGCAGAGTGATCCTTTAGCATGTCCTGGTCCCCATGATGTCCGTGTCTCAGCCTCAGCACTGCGTCCTTACCCTCACAGTCCTTCTCATCAGACCAGTCCCCACAGTCGTTCTCCTCGTCGCACTTCCACCGGTTGGGGATGCAGTGCCCGTTCCCACACTGGAACTGGTAGTACCGGGAGCAGTTTGGGGCTTCTGTTGGGTTTTCTGGCAGGGAGAGGAGAGTCCCATGAGCCACAGGGTCACCTCAGCAGCCCTCAGCACAGCTGAGAGGTGAGAGCATCGCCCTGAGCAGCACAAGCACATTCCTTTCTCTTCATCCCCAGCATTCCCATTCCTCCCAGTCCTCACTCTGTTGCCACCACTGCTTTGTCTGTGTCCTTCATGGCCAGACACCACCCCTGATCTCAGAATCAGAGCAGAATTCACCAGAGCATGGCAGAAATGGAGGAGCAAACCCTGCAACTCCGAAATGAGGCTGCAGCTGCCTCGCCTGGCTGGGTACAGCTCCTACAGCCACCCAGGGAACAGTGGTAAATATTGGGTTTGGCTGAAAACTGCCTGTCTGCTCAGGGCTGGGAGTCTGTGCAGTAAACATGGTCACAGAAGAGTCAGTCAAGCACAAGATGTGCCAGGTTTTCAGCGTGCTTCACTTTACCTGCCTGCAGTACGAGGGAAATGACACTGATGTCCAGGTAGGACACGCTGTGATGTGCCCAGAGAAAGCTGCACTCACACACATAATGCACACGAGTGAAAACGTGAGGGAGACAGGACTCCATGGTCCTGAAATCCAAAGGAAGCTGGAGCTGCAGTGGCAAGAGGCGCTGGGGGTGCTGCTCACCACAGTTTGCTTCGTCGGAGTAGTCGCCGCAGTCATCCATCCCGTCACACTTCCACACCAGGCTGATGCACACCCCATTCTGGCACTGGAAGCTGAACTGGTCACAGGTCCGGTGGAACTCGGGGTCCTGGGCTGCAGGGAGAGGTTTGGTGTAAAGATTAAGGGCCATGGAGAGGTTTGGTGTAAAGATCAAGGGCTTCAGGAAAGCTTGAGCAGGAAGGAGCACACTCGGGGCAATCTCAGATTTCTGAGCAGAGCATCGCGGTCTAGAGCCACCCCTTAGGAGAGCTGGCAGCTCTCTGGTAGTGGAACACATGATATTATTGGTTCTCTCCACGCCTCTGGTTTCATTCTGTGCCCACCCATCCCTCAGCAGAGGTGCCCAGGGTGACACTTACAGCACCCAGCGTAGTTGGCATCTTCGTCCGAGCCGTCTCGGCACTGGATGATGCCGTCGCACACCATGGAGTGGAACAAGCACTGCTGCCGGTTCTTGCACACGAAATCCATGTAGCGGGTGCACAGGGGCTCTGCAGGGGTGGGGAGGACAGGGGGTGGCACCTCTGCTGTCCTTGCACACAGCAGCGTCACCCCCTGGGATCTGCGCACGCCTGAGCGCAGCGGGTGGATTTTAGGGACTTAGGGAAAGTTCCCAAGACAAATGGTTTGAGCTGTGTCCCTGCACAGGCTGCCCCCCCCCCCAAATAACCCCTCAGGGTGGGCACAGGCACAGGAAGGGTTTGGTCAGGTCCCTGGCAATGTCCTCCCAGTCTGTCCCAGTCTGTGCCTTTTGCTGACCCGCCGATTTCACAGGGGGCTTGTGACTACTGCACACTAAGGCTTTCCCATTATCTCCCAGGGCTTTACTCCCAGTGGGACAGGCTTGGGCAGACCAGAAATGCTGTCAGCCCTTGCTGCTGGGCCCCAGCAGCTCCCCCTGGCCCCGGTACCCACCACAGTGCTGCTCATCCGAGGCGTCGGAGCAGTCGTTGATGCCGTCACAGTGTTTGCTGGTTGGGATGCAGGTGCCATTGGGGCACTGGAAGCCATTGCACTTCTTCTCTGAAATCCAGAATTGGGTGGATGTTGTGTGGTTTTCAGGGTTTTGTTAATTAGCTACAAAAAGCCATGGTTGCCTTTGCGCTGTGCCGGCTTTTGGAGGGGTGGGGGCTGTGCCATGAATTTGTAGCTGGTTTAGCTCGGTGGGTGTGCAGAAATCCCTCCCACCCGTGGCAGAGTCCCCCCCACACACAGGACACGTTACCACAGTTGGCAGGGTCCTCATCAGAGCCGTCCTGGCAGTCGGCGTCGCCGTCGCAGGCCCAGCGCTGCGGGATGCAGTGGCCGTTGTGGCACTGGAAGCTGGAGGCCTCACAGGTGTGATAAACTGCTGAAACCAGAGCAGGGGGACACCTGAGTGGGGGGTGTCAGCATGGCCCTGCTGAGCTGAAAGTGAGTCAGGCCACACCACCACACCCTGCTCCTTCCCCTGCACCAGGATCTCCCACCACAGCGGGTCCCAGCATGAGCAACACCCCATGGACCCCATGGTCTTTCCCTCTCCATGCCAGTCTTGCTCACGAGCCTGCTGTGCCTCGGGGATGGCTTTCGGAGGGCAGAGATCTCCCAAAGCTCTCCCCAAAGTCAGCAGCCTGTCTCCCTTTGATCTCAGTCCTTGGGGTGTGTGTGCAAAGGTGGCAGCAGCGGCATCGTGCCAGAGATGGCGAGAAGTGTCACAGAGATCAAGCAAGGCTTAGCGGAGCTGCAGGGTCCCCCGTGCAGGGCAGGACAGAGACAGAGAGAGCTTTTAATTAAGGCAAACAAGGCTCTTCCATGTTGCCAAAGCAAACAAGAAATAGAATTCTCCCTGGGGGTTTTCCTTAGGCTCCTGTCAGGGAAATATCTGCCTGTGGGGTATCTGGGTTGCAGTCTGGTTTGTGCTGTCACTTTAGAGACAAATCCTGCTCCTCAAGCAGGAGAGCGTGCAGAATTATTGGGAAAAGCAATGTTCAACTTAATTAAATGGCATGATCCTGAGTTTTAGGTCGGAGAGTGACACGCACTCGCAGATATTTCGAAACAGTACAATCTGGTGGCAGTAATATTCTATTAGGTATTCAGCGTGAAATGTAATTATTTTAGATAAGAGCAATAATTGCAGCCCGGTGAAGTCAGACGGAATGTTCCTCAAATAACTGTGATCCTCTTAGATAATTCCAACTTCAGGCTTTACAAACCCGACACGCTTTTTGAAGTAGGTTCCTTTCCTGTGGTAATTCTCTCTGGAGAAACTCATATGAGAGATAAGTGATACCAATATAAATTAAACCTTCTTAGAAAGCCACGCTCATGGAATACTAATGACCAGGATCCACCAGGCTACAGCCCTGGGTGCTCCAGGCACAGCAAATGCCACAGGGGTGAGCAAAGAGGAGCTCAGGGACCTGAGAGCAATCTCCTAAATCCTCGTGCCAGAGCCCCAGGACAGCAGCTGGTGCTGCTCTCTGTCCCAAAGGCTCCAGACTGCCAGAGCCAAGCTGCTGCCAGCATTCCCAGGGGCTGTCCTGGTCCCTACAGGCTCCCCATGGATCTCTGCCCACACCGTGGAAAACACTGCTTTTATCTTGAAATATCCCACATACGGCTTGAAAAATACAACCTTGTGTCTTTCACGGATGGGCTGATGCTCTGCCTACTCTGAGAAGTCTCTTCTCTTGCAAGTATTTAGGTTTTGGGCTTGGTTGATATTTTTGCTTGATTATTTTTAGTGGAAAAGACCAATACGCTGCTATCTGTTGGCTTTTCTAAAGAGAAAAAGGCTCTGTGTGGGTGTTAACCTCAGGAGGCTGCTGAGGAGCATCGCTGTGGTGGTGAGGAGGGCTGAGTGTTGTGGCTTTCAGCTCCAAACACACACTGGGGCTCACAGGCCTTGCTGCACAGGAGGCACAGAGCAGGAACAAGGTTATTTCTGCCAGCCAGGCTGCTTTAATATGAGTTGTAAGAAAGGCAAGAGTGGGTCTTCCATGTGGGACTCCCTGCTTAGGACACCCTCTTCAGGTTTTTGAGCCCACAGAGCAATGAGGCTGCCAGAAGAGGACTAAAACTGCCAAACTAAACTTCCCAAACTAAATCTGCCTCTTCTTGAGAGCAATTACTTGTGGAGAAGCTGCAAAGAACATGTCTGTTTTCTGCACCAAACGAATGGCAAGGACACAGAGTGAAAGCTGTGAAATGCCGTCAGTGCCCTGCAACACGGGAGCCCTTTTTGCCAGGAGAGTACTTTGGCTGCTCAGCAGCCACAGAACCACTTCCCATTCCACAGAGCTTTGCCTGTGGGTGCAATCTTGCAGGTAAAAAGCAAAACTGGATCACTGTGTGAGCATCTCAGAGCTGTCAGCAAATTGCCAGCGAGCCCTAAGGCACTGGGGGGAAGAAACCCTTGGGTTTGGAGCATCACATCACCCCAAGGTGCTCTAACAAGCCAGGAAACTGAGGCACAAGATGCTGGCCAGTGTCTGCCAGGCCGGAGGTAAAAAGTGTCTGCAGCAGGAGGTTCTTGGTCACACCCCAGCACTCACCAGTGCAGTTCGCTTCGTCTGACCAGTCCCTGCAGTCGTTGTCCCCGTCACACATCCAGGACAGACGGATGCACATCCCTGAGCTGCAGCTGAACTCATCGTTCCTGCACTGGTGAGCCTCTGCAAACAAAATATCGGGCTTCAGGCCGTGGGAATACCCAAAGAGTAGAGCAGGAAAGCTGGATAATGATGGCATGGAAGCCTCCCAGCTGGAACATGGCGAGGGGAAGAACCAGCGCACGGCCTCGCTCTCTTCTCCTGTCCCTCATTTCCCAGTACGCCATGGTCCTGTCCCTAATTCCCAAATACCCTGTAAATGCTGGTCCTGTCCCCACTTCCCAGTCCCCAGTCAGTGAGGAGGAGGCAGCCTGGATAAACAGGAGGATCTTGCCCTACGCCACCTCTGAGCAGCACCCAGAGGAGCAGCAGCTCTGAGCAGCACAGGGGAGCAGGTCTGAGTGGGGGCACTCACCACAGTGACTTTCGTCGCTGTTGTCCCCACAGTCATCCTCCAGGTCACATTTGTAGGACAGAGGGATGCAGGTCCCCGAGCCCTGGCAGCGGAACTGGGTCTCGGTGTCACACACGGTGGTGGCTGATGGAGAGAGGAGGAGGAGGAGGTGGTGGTGGTAGAAGATGGGTTCTGTTGTCTGAGGGTGTGTACTGAGTGCAGGGAGGTGGAGGGACGGGGACAGACTCCTGCCACTGCAAGCTGAATTACTGCTCTTGTATTTTAATGCCATTTTTAGGCACTCCGTGTAAAGCAGAGCAGACAGGGGTCAGTTTTCTGTCTGGGGAGCAGG
>NW_008238838.1:4163281-4165615 GCF_000691975.1 Corvus brachyrhynchos
AATGAAGCCCCTGATGTCCACTTCCAAGGCAGGGAGCAAGAAGCCAAGGTTGTAGAGCCATCTACTCCCCACAAAGGGGATTGAAACCTCAGGTGGTGGGATGGGACAGGGCAGCCAAAACAGGGGAGAAGCTGGGCATGAGTGCTGCTATCCAAGGCAGGAGCTCTGTGCCAAGCTGGTGACATCTCTCTGAGGAATAGGTACCCACAGATGCCTTCCCACACCTGGAGTCAGACAGCGAACTCAAACTTGGACTCTGGTACAAAATGGGCATAAACAGCCTCTCTCCTGGTCCTCCAGGGATTCCTAACTTCAAATCCAGTCCTTTTTCCACAGTGCACTAATCCAAACCCTTCCAAGGCTGTGGAACATCTGCCCCTCCTGCACGCATTGGCTGTCCCCAACTTTGCACAAAAAGGTGACCTCCATCTTTAATGTGTGAACTTGATTTATTATCTCAACAAGAGGCCCATGTCAGCACTATCTGCTCTCTTTTCCTCATTGGCTGTGCCCTCAATTAGCTTCAGAAGACAATTAGTGCAAGAGACAGTTGGCATCAGTCTCACCAAACTTTAGACACTGATGCCTCATCTGGTTAAGGGGATTGGGACAAAACTCATCCAGTTTGCTTTGGGAATCTACCAAAGGAGCTGAGTTCCACCCCCAGAGCGCCTCTTGCTCTCCCTGACTGTGAAAGGAGTGTGGACCATCAGCTCGGGTGAGATGCCACCCCAGCAGACACCTGAATGTGGCCAGGCCAGTGCCACCAAGGCAGGACACTCACGGCAGTTCTTCTCGTCGCTCATGTCCCCGCAGTCGTTGTCGTTGTCACACTGCCAGATGCTGTTGATGCAGTTCCCATTGGAGCACCTGTACTGGTTGGGCAGGCACGTGTTCTCTGGGGCAGGAGGGACAACAGAAACGAGCTGGCATGAGGCTGTGCTTCCAGAAATGAGCCACTCTCCTCCCCGACAGAGGACAGATCCCGCCGGCCTCTTGTGACGGCAGAAACCACCTCAGCACTGGGCAGCAGCAAGAGCCGAGCAGGGCTTTACCTTCCTTTATGCATGTGTTGTTCTTCATGGCGTAGCCGTGGGGACAGTCACACCTGAGCTCCCCGCTGGGCAGCACCGTGCTGGCCACCCCCTCGGGGCACTTGCAGCTGCGGCCGTTGTTGGACCTGGGCAGGCAGAGCAGGCTGCAGGGCTTGGTGATGCAGGCGTTCTGCCCTGGAGCAGGGCAGGGAGGAAGGGGACAACGTCAGGGCAGAGGCACAGGAATCCCAGTGTCACCAGCCAGCCCAGGACAGAGGCACGGGAATCCCAGTGTCACCAGCCAGCCCAGAACAGAGGCACGGGAATCCCAGTGTCACCAGCCAGCCCAGAACAGAGGCACGGGAATCCCAATTTCACCAGGCTTTGGATTCAGATCCCACTAAAAGCCAGCTCTGCAGGGCTGAGTGCTGAGGTCACCCCTAGGACTGCACAGAGCCATCTGCTCCAGGGAGTGTGAGGGCCTTTAAGGGGGAAAGATTGGCCCTTAAGGGACGCAACTCATCCAAGTGGCTTTGGAGGTCTACCAAAGGATATGAGTTACACCCCCAGAGTGCCTCTTGTCCCCCCAGTCTCCTGCAGGCTGCTGGCTGGCTGAGCCCGTCAGTGGTCTTGTACTCATCTGAAAATGGGTATAAACAGCACAAGGGGGTCAGCAGTGCCTTGTCACAGCGCAGACAGAAGGTTAAAGGAGGACAAAGTTGGTGCAGCCCTGAAATCCTGTGGCTTTTTGGTCTATACAACACTTTGATGGAAAAGCCAGGATCTGTGACATAAACTGCGAGGTGCCACCACAGCCAAGTGCCTTACGAGCTCTGTCCCGGACGGGGAGCATCTCTCCTGGCAGCCAAAAAGCAGACTATACCAGTCATGAAACTCACTCAGACTGTGCCTGAGTGACTCAAACCCTGCAGAAATGGGGATATATTCAGGAAATGCAAGCCAGGATGGCTGGGAACCTGTGGAAATGAGGGATGAACACATTCCTAAATCCCAGGGAGGATCATGTGCACGATTACCTGTTGTCTTTCCTCTGTAAAAGATTTTCATATCCATGATCCCATTCAGTCTGCCGACCAAGATCTCCATCCTGGAGCCGCTGGTTTTGGATGCTCTGAAAATACTCAGCTGTGACCAGTCGTTCCAGTAGATTTCATTCTGAAACACAGGCTTGGCTCTTAGCACAAGGAGTGACAGCACCAGGGCCGTGCTCATCAGGGCTGCACTAATCACCCTCAGTACTGGACGTGGGGGGACACTGAGAGTGAAAAGTGTCCCCAGC
>NW_008238838.1:4165652-4187726 GCF_000691975.1 Corvus brachyrhynchos
GCAGGAATGGGATCTGCTGGGTGGCAAACGTCACAGTGCAGCTGCTTGGGAATGTTGGTCCTGGGTTTGACTGCACTTGCCTGCCCGTTTCAGGGATTTGTGGGAATGTGCCGGGAGCAGAAAGAGAGCAAGCATCATGCCTGCTCCAAATCACATCCCTGTCCTTCAAATTCAGTGTGCTCAGTGCTCCTCCAGCACCAGCCTCAGAGCCTGCATGCTACGGAAAAAATGACAACGGGGAAACAAACCTTAAATACGGCAATGGCATAGGGGTGAGGGAGGCTGTCCAGGATCACAGATCTCTGCATCCCATTGAAATCGACCCTCTCGATCCTGTCCATGTAGGCTTCAGTCCAGTAGATCCAGTGGTCATCCACAGAAATGCCGTTTGGCCACCGCACGCCCTCCGAGACGATGCACGCGGCCAGCGACCCATCCATGTCACTTCTGTAGATGCCAGCCCTGGAGTCGCCCCAGTCTGTCCAGAACATCAGCCTGGCAGCAGGCAGAGAGGTTACTCGAAATCCTCCCAGAGCAGCTCATCAAAAGGAAGCAGGTTAGGAGAGGCAGAGGTTGGAATGCTTTACATTCCATGTCTCCTGCCCGACATGCCTTTGAACAGGGAGCTCTGCAATTCTAATGAACACCACCAGCAGATTTATGAGCAGCACAGAGGCTTTTCAGCTGCAAGCTCTGTGGTGGGAGTGCAGCTGCAGGTTACCTTGCCATGAACTGCTCGGGTTTGTCAGAGCTACATTTGCAGCCGAGGCCAAACCCCAGAAAGATGTAACTTGCATTTGGCTCTTGAATTCGAGCACTGCTCGGTTTCTCACCTGCAGCTTTCCCCGCTGACCAGACCAGTTTTACTGGCAGGAAAAGTTATTTGCTAATGGGTATGTGTGGGTAGGAAGGAATAAACAGTTTGTGATCTGTGCCCTGAGGGAGTTGGTGCCTTGGTAGTTGGGAACACTATGGGGACAGTGGGCTCCACAGGACAGGACTGTGCTGTGCCTGTCCCCCATTTCACCTCGCCAAGCTGTCCTCCCTGAGGAGGTGAAGGATCAGCAGTTTCCCTGGGGAATAGAGGGAAATACTTGTGATGTTTTCTGTCTTACCCATCTCGGGGAACCAGAGCCAGGGCTCTGGGTCGCTCCAGTATTGAGGCGTTGAGGACGGTGAGTCTCAGGTCTCCGTCTGGATTGGCGACCTAGACCCAAAACCAAACCCAGGACAGGTGTGTTTGCTATGGGCACTGCTTGAAGTGACACGAAATCTGTGTCAGGCAATTACTGCTCCTTAATAAAATAAGCACTGCCACAGGTGGGCAGAGCTGTACCTCGATTTTGGGAATCCCAGCATTGACCCAGTAGAGCAGCTGGCTGAGAGGTTCAAAAGCCAAAGCTTCCACTGTTTCCAGCCCAGTGCTTACAATTATTTCCTGCCCAGAGCTGCCGTTGAGACAAAGACGCTGGAAAAAAAATTAAAACAATCAGATTAAAAGATGAGGATCTGCCTCAGCCTGAAGGTCAGGTGACAGGCAGCTCGGAGGGGAGGAGTACCAGGACAAACATTTCCATTTCGGGTGTGGATGCAACACCCGGGTGCAAGGAGGTGATGCCTCCCTGCTCGTGGCTCACCTGGATAATGTCCAGAGTGACATCAGCCCAGTACAGGCAGTTGTGCTCGTAGTCAAAATCCAGGGCCACAGCCCCCCTGAGCCCGGCCAGGGGCAGCTCCTCGCTGACGCCCGAGGCGAGGTCGTAGCGGTGGATGGAGTAGCGGGTGGCGTAGAGAATGAACTCGTTCTCTTCTGCAACAACAGTGCCTGATTTAGGGGCCATTTCTGGGCTACTTGAGGGGCAAAAAAAGAAAATAGCAGGTGTTTTTCACCCCTGGTCTTAGCACCTCGGGGAGGCAAAGAGCCTTTGGCTCAGTGGGATTAGGTTAATGAGAATGTGGTAATAGCCTCACATGGGGCCGGGCACACACACTGTGGGCATTGTCTGGTCCAGGAGGAGGAGGAGGAGGCAGGGCTGGCAGAACCTGCCCCAACCCCTTTCTTCCCACTTTAGTGCTGCCAATGGGAAACAAAATACTGATCTCCTCTTCCTCCAAAAAAAACATTAAAAAAGAGTGGGAGTGATGCAAATCTGCAAGTCCTCAGGGACGCTGGCCCCACAGGAAATATCCCAGAGTGGGTTTTGTTTCCAAACGGAGCCGAGTCCTGGTAATGGGATCCTGGTTCGGGACAAAGTCTCCCGGGCATCATCCCACCACCGGTCAGGTCCAGTAATGCTATTAATGAGTGGAGCTAATGTCAGTAGGTAACTCTGGCTGTGCATCCCTAATGAGATTATACGGAGATATGAAACAGATACTGTACATGAAATTGTTACCATGGAGAGAGCCGGAGACGATCCGCAAACACTCTGGGAACACGGCACTTCAAAGGCCGGCCCGCTGGGGATGGCAGGTTTATTTTGCAATCAGCAGGGCCCTTCTCAGCATGCCCGACACAGCTCTCCAAATAGCTCAAGAGGGCTCGGAGGGGTGAATAACGTGTCAGGAGTGAAGCTAAGTGCAGCGCTGGCAGGAGTCCCAGCACAGGGGATGCTTCCCTGCGCTGTTGAGCACCTGGAATATCTTTTGCGCTCTGAAAAATTTTAGGGCAGCGCAGGGGAAACCTCCTGCCCTGCTCAGCTCCCCAGCCCTTCCATGAGCCCCTGCCCTGCCTGAGGCTCCGGAGCTGCAGCACGGCAGCAATGCTGATCACGCAGCTCGTGACGGCAGATTAAATTAAAGCTGTAATGAGCAGAATGCAAATAACTCTGGCAGCACAGGGGCACAGGACTGTTACAGTGCCCTGTATGTTTGAGAGGAGAAAATAAGGATGGGGGATGTATTTTGGCAGGCAGAGGCGCGAGGGCTGAAGGGCAGCCCCGGTCTGGCCCCAAAGGGCCATCGTTCAGCTGTACAGGGTGGCTGTCACAGGGTGGGACATTCCCAAGGGGATCTTCCCAAGGATTGGGGTGTCTTTGATCTAATTCCTGTCTTTCTGGTTGGGTTCAAGCCAGCTACAGCAAGGACATGACCAGGATAAAAGAGTTCCTGCTTGCAGCCTGCCCCTGAGGGCTTCAGAGGGCTCTGCACTGTGGGCAGACGCTGCTCCCAAGCAGGACCCTCAGAAGCTCTGGCCACGGGACAGGAGAGGGCGATTTGTAACCCACCCAGGGCCCTGCGTCACAGGTTTTGTCTGAGAGCCCTCTGGGACTCTGTGCCTGGTCCCTCAGGCACCAGCCAAAGGTTTTATGAATGGAGCCCTTGTGCCCACAGCAGATCCTGCACACACTCACCCGCCAGCGGGCACGGCACCAGCTCCCCCTCGAGCCGCGACTCGATGTCTCCACCCGTGCAAGTGTCCCCAGAGATCTTTCTGTAGCTGCAACACACAGAGCCAGGCACTTTATTCCATGGAAAAAACTGTGAACAAACCACCCTGTGCAGCCACAATAAGCTGTGGTGTTTAATTGCCGTGTATGTCCTAACGTGCCGTTTGTTTGCTGCCACTTTTGTGGGTTTTGTGGTTGTTTGGGGTTTTTTTAATGATAAATTCCAGCACTTGGAAGATCGGGTTGCCCTCCCAAGCACAGAACATACCCTCGAGTCTTCCTGTAGGTTGAGCCAACAGGGCAAGGGACTGGTGGGTCATAGGGTTTCCCAGCAAACTCAGAGTCAGGGACACAAACTTCTAAGGATAAGTCATCGCTCAGTTTGAAGCCAAAATCACTGCAAGGAGAAGAAAGATGTAAGGAGGGACAGGGAAAAGCACAAAATGCAGCCACGCTCTACTATGAGTCTATTTTTGCACAGAATTTTTAAGACCCCAAAGTGACTGTTCATTTGTTATCGGTATTTGGCTGCACAGAACCTCTCCGAGCCAGCCAGGACGTTTCAAGAACATTTTGCAAATCAGCTTTGCCAGTGGCTGGGCAGGCTGGGGAAGGTGAGGCAGAGCTGAGCCAGTGTGCTCTGCAAAGCTGGCTGCAAGCCCCAGCCCTGCTGCTTGGCTGGCTCAGGTCACTGCTCTGTCTCTTGGCTGGTCCTGCTGGTAAAATGGGAGTGACAGTGCGGCTGTTCTCTGGAAACCGCTGCGGGGCAGAGAGGTTTTGTCAGTGGGATTTTGCAGGGAGCCCAGGGCTGAATTCTGAGGCAGGATCCCACCAGCCCTGCCCTCGGTCTGCTCGTGGTGAGCCAGACTTGGTCTCAGCATCAGACAGGCGGATGTGGACCGGAGCGGTCTGGGGTGAGCTCCACTGAAAGCACAGTCCCTGAAAAGCAGCTCCCTTTCTAACCCCAGGCCTTTGCATCAGGTTGCCAGAGCGTGTTTCCTGCTCCTGGAAGCTGTGCAGTGTCAGGATTGTGGGAATTGCAGTCCAAGTGCAATAGCAGGGCCAGCTGCACCCCTGTGGCTAAAGAATCACAAAGATTTTTAGTGGATCTCTGTCTGGGATGGGAAATTATCCATTATCATTTGGAAGGTGATGGATTAACAATACTTCCTCTTCCGTGGAACCTTTCAGAGGCTCCCAAAAGCCTCTAAAGACATTAATTAAGTCTCATGCCCCGTTATTAATGAAAGGATGTTTTCACTCTGTTTAGTTTCCTCTCTGCTATAAAATGAAGCAGCGACACTCCAAGCTACGTAAATTGGATATTTGTTCACTCGAAGCGATTGGTCACAGATACTTATCTTGGATTTACAGTCCAGACTAAAAGAAATTAATTGGTATTTTACCATTCAAAGTCCTCCCTCGTACAAGAGCAGTTGGAGACCATGACAGGCCTGTCAAAATCTTCCCCATTGAAGCAGGTCGCATGAGGAGTCCTCCTTTTGAAAACGGTTTTATGCCCCAGTAAACATTCATTGCCTCGCTCGTCCGAGGGTGACCACAGCTTGTAGTCGTTCTCTGTGCAAGGGACCCCTGAGAGGAGAAGCAAGGCTGGAGCGCAGGAAGGTGCAGCTCTTGCAGCACCCCAGACCAAGGGTCCACAGGCAGAGACATGCAGATGTCCCTGGTGCCCAGGGGTGCCAGGGCTGCTGGCATAACCCTCCTCTGGCACAAAACTTCCCCCGAAGTACAAGGCCCCAGCCCTGTCCCACAGGGAAAGGCAAGGCAAGGAGCGTTCCAGCTGGGAGCGTGCAGCGGCACGCGGTGACAGGAGGGAACAGGCAGCTCCGTGGCAGTGACAGGGAATCTGAATGAAGTTGTTCTGGTTACCAAACAGATCCGTTCCCAACAAAATGTCGAGGGAATCAGTGATAAATTTTAGTCAAGCAAATTCGTCTGCTGGGTTTAACTGCGCTTTGATTAAAATGCTGCCTCGCAATCAAAGCTAAAATGGGTTATAAAACATTCATAGGCACAAGCCTTCAGAAGGAAGTTTTTTCTTTCCCCTTTTCAACAAATTCCTCAGTGAGGAGGGAAGGAATACAGGGAGAGCACAGGGAACATGAGTGCCTTCAGCAGCTGTGTCCACGTGGACATGAGACATGAAGGACAGGGCACGAGGAGGTGCCCTCTCTCCTACCCACAGAGCCACCCCAGAGATGGCTCTGCCACCTGTCCCCTTACCCAGCACGTCAGTGGTGTTGATCTGCAGGATCAGCCAGCTGTGGCCGTTCTCCTTGTAGGAGCCAAAGATGGTGAATATGGTGCTCTTCTCGCCGGGCTCGGTCAGGAGGCCGTACACAAACACCGGCTTCTCCGAGAAGGTGAAGACTTTCCAGGTTTCCCCTTCGTTTGTGCTGTACCTGCAGAAAGGAGATTGGGAGAGGTGTCAGGGGCATCTCCTGCCCGCTGCAGGGCACTCTCTGCCATCCCCAGCCCAAGCACCAGGGGCAGTTCCTGTGCCCTGACACTCACTTGAGCTGGTCGGTCTCGGTGCCTTGCGCGATGGCCACGAGAATTCCACCGTGGTCACCCCAAGTGTAGTAGTGGGGTCCAGACAGTGCCTGGAAGAGAGACAGTGCTGAGGGGTGATCAGAGCTGTGCTGAACGAGGGGAAAATGGCTTTGTCAGAAACTCTGCCTGACCCAGGCTAATGCTTCAGCCTTGGCCAAGCCAAGCATGTGGAGGCACGAGAAATTCGAGTGTTTGTGGGACACCATCTGCAGGTGAGAACAGCCAGCCCATTTCCCCTTATGGCTGTGGGTGAGAGCTGCCCTGAGCCCTGGACTCTGCTCCTCCTGTGCTTTGTGCATGGAAAGAATCAGTGGAAGAAGCGCCATGACACGAAACCAGAGCCCATCACTCCTCCTCTCATCTGTCACGTCTGTGAGGCTCTCCTGACACCCAGCTGCAACTCGTGGCCTTCCCAGGACTGCAGAGAAGGGTTGGTTCTCAGGCTGTGGAAGGTCTCGTGAATGTTCAGAGAGAAGTGGGGCCATGGCATGCAGAAACAAGCCCTGGAGACAATTCATCCATGCATCCCGTGGAAAGAAGCTTGGATTTCACGCTCACCTACACCTCCAGCACACAATCAGCTTTGCTTTCCCATCCAGGGAGCCCAGAGCACTTCAGGATGAAAACAGGGAGCTTGTCCATGCCAGACCCTGCTCACAGGATGTGCTGTCACACTTGGGGACATTCTTACACAGGGCACTGAATGCATTGTTCCTTTCTTCTCTGGGCTCTGAAATCACCCCAGTGATCTGCAGAGCAGGGAGCCTCCCAGCCTGCTGCTGGCCAAAGGCGAGGGGAGGGAGTTGTGGTGCTGCCTCTCAGCTCCACTGCTGGGTCATTCTGCACCTCTGCTCATGATACAAAGACCAGTCAGTGCTGGTGACTTGGGTCAGTGCTCCCTCATCATGTTTTAATTGCACTTCAAGGCAAACCTGTGCAGCTTGGCACCTGAAAGTCTCCATTTTTGGACACCCTGCCCCATCTGTGAGCTCCTGCCTGGCTGCAGGGTCCCCACGGCAGCTCTCCAGCTGGGTTTTGGAGCCAGGAGCAGCCTGTGAACCACCTCTGGCAGCAGCCAGACCTGTGGCGTGTCCCCACCGCCGCTGCAGCTGCCCAGACCTCACCCCGACCGCGCAGCACTCGCCGGGGGAGAAGGAGGCTGCTCAATTCCCGGGATTAAATAGCTTGCAGATGCTGGAATACCACATTACACCGGCTGCAGAGTGCACAGGCGGACCACAAGCACTGCCACAGACCAGAACATCCACTCAGTAAACAGCAGCAAACTCCCCATAAACCCAGGGACAGCATCCCATTTTTCTGGAAGAAGCCAGAGCCTCTCCAAACCCTCCCACAGATGAAGTCCTGGCTGTCAGTCCCATTTAAAGACACCAAATGACCCGTGCTGAGGGAAAGTCCTGCCAGGTGAAAAGGAGAAATAGAGGAGGGAGCTCTCCTGTGTTTGAATCCACCACCCACACCAGAGGTTCAGCTCTGGTCCTTCATCTAAAGACCTTTTTCCCTCAGTTTTAAGGCATTGAGCACCTTCCAGCTCTTGGACTCATATGAAACCACCTTTAATGCAACTTATCTATATTGCTGCCAACATTCTCCCTGCTCCCCCACCACCCTGGCTGATCTGGCAGGTGTAAGAGCAGCCTTACCTCTCTCCACCTGGCTCCAGCACTGCTCGAGACATAAACATTGGTTTTCCTTGCCATATTCTTGCCAACGGAGCCTGGGAGAAGGGGAGAAATCATCCTCCTTGAGAAATGCAAAGTGATTGCTCAAGAGGAAGCCAGACACCTCCAAACTATTTTTATCTGTGATTGAGGAGCTGATTTTTCACACTACAAACTAATCCCTTCAAAAGCAAATATTTCAAGGGCTATTACAAGTTTTAAAAGCAGATGGGGGGAAAGCCCATGGCTACAAACATGATTAAACCAAATGTGTGCATTCTTCAGGAACAGAGCGAGACAAACAGGAATTTCTGAATCTTCAAGAAGCCCTTCATGAGGATCAGGAAAGAGGATCAGAACAGAGCAGGTTTCTCACATCTCTGTGCTGCAGTGAAATGCTCATGCTGTAATTACTGTACAGGGACTGCAGCAGAGAAAGGACAGCAAAATGCACCACTTAATTGCGTTTTATAACCTGCTTGTACAAACGAAATAGTGCCAAACTCCTCTGTCCTGACAACAACACCCCCCGAGCCAAGGGAGAAGCAGTACCAGTGGCAATGATCAGTCCTGGCGCTGACTCCTTGGAGAGGATGGGCATCCTGCGCAGCTGGAAATTCAGCAGCTGGCTCAGGCGCTGGGCCAGGTGGAGAGAGCAGCCCTGGGACAACTGGGAAAGCAGAGCACAGTGGGTCAACATCCCTCCCTCATCCTACCTAGTGCAGCCCTCTCTGCTTGGAAAGGCGAGGAGGGACTCCTTCGCCGTGGCATCGGCCCATCACCACTAGACCACGTCCCCACTTTTTGGGGGGCCTTGTCCCTGTGCCACCCCAGCCTGCGGTACCTGGCAGTCGATGTGCTCCCCATAGTGGGTCTGTGCCGGGGGCTGCAGCAGCTCCCAGGTGCCGCCCTTGTCGAAGGTGATGACGGAGCGCATGTTCTCCTCGCTGAAGGAGCCGTTGATCAGCGTGGCGATGTAGACGCCCTGCACGCCTTCCACGCGGTGGAAATCCGCAAAGGGCTCGTTGGCAAAGTACCTGTGGGGTCGGTGAAGTGGAAGTTGAGCTCCCCCGTGGGTCTGGGGAAGGGGGGATCGTCAGACAAAGGTAATGCATTGATCCAACCTAGCCAGAAATCACAGGTTTTGGTTGATGTTCTCATTCGCCATCGGGTGAGCCCCATCTTACCTGACCAAGGTGTCGCTGCCAGCTCCCCCTGGGCTGTAGTAGAGCACATTTTCTAGGGACAGGGAGAACTTCAGGCCCTCTGCCTCCGAGATGTAGAGGTTGGTGCGGTTGTTGTCGTGGCTGACACACACAAACACCTGGTCCTCCGAGGCATCAGCGATGTAAAATTCCTTTGGGACACAAAGAAGGGGCTTTGTGTGTGTGTGTGCACACAGGGAGGGTTTACACACAGGCTGGTTTGTATTTCCTCTTAGCTTCCTTCCAGCTTTTTGTATTTTTTCCATTCAGCAGGTGGAAAATCTTCACTTTGCTTTTCCTGTTGTGTTCCCCCCACAGGGATTCCCGTCCTGCGCTCTGCAAAGCCCCCTGGAAGCACCACTGGTTGCCAAGCCCCATCCGTGCTGGATCTCTGGAGCCCCCTGAGGCTGGGAGTGCACCCCACTGCTCTGCCAAGCACCAAGAACTTGCTTCTCGTGCCCTTCTTCATTGCCCCCCCAGCCTGGGGACACCACGGCACATCTGGTCCGTGGATCAAGGACTCTTTGCAAGCCCTGCCTGTGCCCTGGGCTTCCTCAGCCTGCAAGAATTGGATGCTCCAGGCCATGCCAGTGCACCCCACGCCATAGGAAGAGGTAAAGTCCCCAAAAGCAGAGTCAGAGCAGTGGGATCAGCCCCTCTCTGGCATCTGGGCTTTGCCACCAGCCTCCATCCCAGTGCTGGCGGAAGCGGGTGATTGTCCAGGTGCCATCATGTAAACCACAAGATCATCCCATCGTGAGCCTTTGCTCTGCCACCGCCCCCAGCAGGGTCATTCGAGGTCCCTTCCCCCTCCTACAGCATCTGGAGCTGGTGCTGACGCCACAGGGTGTCCTTGGCAAGGCAGGGAGCTGGGAGGCTGCTCGGGAAGCACCACTTACCTTAATTGGATGCTTGGTAACGAACTGTGCCACCCGCATGGGCTTGCGGTTGAAGGAGACCCAGAGCTGGACCGAGGGCGGCTGTGAGCTGCCAAGCAAACGCTGTGCAGAGAACAGGGACACGTTAGCAGGGGCTCTCACCCCCCAGGTCACCCTGATCTCCACTGGGATCACCCAGTGCCTGGGACTTCCCCCTCCCTGCATGTGGGCAAAGCGTGGCAGCTGCCCGATGCTGGGAGCAGTGATCCCCGCTCAGGGTTTAAATTGCCACAGCCAGGGCTCAGCACGGAGACAAACTGCCCTTCCTGGCCAGCTGGGTGGGGGTCAGCAGGCTGATTTTAATTCCTCCTCTTTCCTCAGAGCACACTGTCCTTTCCTTCCTATTTTTACCGATTTGCGCAAAACGAAAGGCGCCGGTGCGAAGCTGAGAAAGCAAAAAAGCTGGGGGCAACCTATTTCATACAGGATGCCAATGGTGAGGACCTAAACCCAGATCTAGGCTCCAAAAATAAGCGGCCTGTTTTTTTTTTTTTTTTTCCCAGGCTCTGTATCACTAAGCAACCGTGCCTCCCACGGAAAGGAGCAGAAGTCAGAGCCCTGCCTGCTGCTGCCACGCAGCCTGTCCTTTCCCCAGCACCGCCCCTGCTGCGGCCAGGCTTGGAGGCAAGTGCCTCATTCCAGACCTGAGGATGTGATTCCCAAATGAGGGGTTTGCAGCCAGCCTCCCTCAGTCTCAGTATTTCCCAGCAGCGTTTGCCATGGTGTGGAATGTGGGTGATTTTATTGATGTTTAGCCATTACAGCTGCAGGAGGAAGCAAGGCGTGCTGCCCGCTGGCCCCTGAGTGCTCCAGAAACAGAAAAATCTCCAAAGCACCCCCAAATGGAGCTCAAACCCTCTTGGTCCTTTCAGGATGCTGTCCCTGAGCTGAGCAGCTTCTCTGCAGAGACACAAACCACCCCCAGCATTTCACCCAACACCAGCAGCGAGCCCTCGATAAAATCTCCTGCAAACCACAGAGCAGGCACAGCGCCAAGGGGCCGGGCCCTGGGAGTTACAGACTGTACTACCTGCAAGAGAGGCTTCTGAGAAACTGAAATTGCTCTGCAAGTGCTTCCTGCTTCTGTCAGACACCTGCTCAGGGGGCCGGAGGTGACACACCCATCACTTACTGCCTAGGAAACCCTCCCGAGTTCTGCCAGCAGTCGCCCCTAAATAAAGGTTCCTTCTTAAAACAGTCGATGGCAGCTGCAGGGGAGAAAAGCATCTTCTGAAAAGAAAGCTGCTCCTTCAATTCTAGAAGGATCAGGACTTTGTGCCTCTGGTGCTGTTTCTGATCCTCTAGAAAGGCCTTGCCCTCAGAGGAAGCACCGACACTTCCTTGCTTCCTTTCAGGTTTGTCCAAATTTGGCCAACAACTGTAAAAAGCACAGGGAGGCTCCGGCTGCAGAGGGACCAAAAGACCCCTTTTGCTCACCCACATCCTCTTTTCTTAGGAAAACAGACTGAAAATCCAGCTTTCCTTCCAGGCTGGAGCACATTAGGCTGCTTGGACCTCGTCCACATTTGATGGTAATCTCCTCTGACAAGCAGCCTCCTATAACCACCGAGCTGCCAAGCCACATCCCCCTTTCCCTGCCACCCCCACCCCGATGTCCTTCCCAGCCATCCTGTGGTTTTTCCCAGGTCCCAGCCCTCTGCAGGCTGACCTACTTCTGCCCAGCCTGCCGGAGGCCGGGGTATGGAAACACCACGGGGAGAGCGGCACGGGCAGCCACTGCTGTGTCCATGACAGCGTGAGCCCACGGGGGTGGCAGCTGCCAGGCAGGCTGGGTGACACCTCTGTGACAAGCTAAATGTGAGCTCTGAAGGCTGTGAGGTGCAGCAGGCAGTGGCGTCATCCCTGGCAGATACTCTTGCCCACCGTGGTTCTGCACCACATCCTCGACCCTCGGCGGTGAATTCCTCACGTGTCACTCACCACAGACTTGGTTGCAAACATGTATTTGTCCCTGAGCTGGAAGTCTTCAACGTCTTCCAGGATTATCTCCTTGTTTTCCCGGCTCTGGAAGAAGTCTGTGCTGCGGATGACCGTGGAGGCCCCGGAGGGCTCGTGCCGCTCGATGTACACCGTGCTGGGCTTGTCGTAGGGCTCAACCCCCCTGGGGAGGACAGGGGACATGGTGGGATTGGAGAAGAAGGCAGCAGGAGCAAGGAGATGGGGTAGGGGGAATGGGCAACACCCTTGGGTGCCAGTGTGGGTGGCTGTCACTTGCCACCCCGCTGTGGCACATCCCCACAGCGCACGGTGAGGGGAGCAGGGGCAGGGCTGGAACACACCCTGGTACCCGGATTCTTGGTTCCCACAGGGCAGCAAACAACGCAAGAAGTGAGGAATGAGAGAAGACAGGAGCTGGGTGCACGCAATACGTACCAAGAAAAGGACTTCACGTGTTCCTGAATCATTATCCAGGTCTGGCCAAAATCGTCTGATTTCCAGAGCTGCAACGACAAAGGTGAGAGATGCCAGTGGGAGTGGGACACAAACAGACCCAATCCTTCAAGAGACCCAATGTGTCCATCCATGACTACTCTCATGACTTCTTTTCATGTAGCAGCTCCTGGAGCAGCAGCAAGCTTTCTAACAGAACACCCCAAACAGCAAAAGACTGGCCTTTAGCCTTCTACTAGCAGGATTTCCCACTGTTTCACCTCCAGGTTTTACTCACTGTGTCTCTCTGAATGTGCTGGAACTATTTTCAATCTTTACCCAATAGCTCCCAAGGGCGAAAAAAGTGTTTGTATTCAAGCAGCAATTTGTTATTCAGGACCTAAAGCCAAACCACAGGCCCACATGAAACACTGCAGAGGTCATCCTGCCTCAGCTGCCAGGGCTCTGTGGTGAGTTATGACCACGATTGTTGGGGTGATGGATATGGTCGGGAGCAGCGTGGATGGAGGAAAAGGAAGGGAAGTAAGACACCCATCCTGCAGGTATTATATCCTCATTCTCCAGAGGTAGGAACAAGAGAGACTGTAGGGAAGGGAGTGTCCTGGCCAATTTGGGACAGCTCTGTGTGCAAGATCAGACACCCTGAATGGCCAAAGCATGAACCCTGGCACAAGGCAGGGCGGCCCTCAGCTGTGGGGGACATGGGAATGTCACAGCAGGGCAGGGGTAGGATGCTGGCTCCCCACCTAAGCAAAGTGCTCACCTGCTTATTAGGGTGAGACCTGTCAAAGCCCAAGAGGAGGTTGGGGTTCCTGCTGTGCAGGAGGAGGTCTGCTGCTCTGAAGGGAATGGAGAAGCCTTGGATGGTGTTGCAGAAGTTGGTGGTGATCCAGAGGTACGGGGCGAAGGCGTCCACAAAGATGTACTGGGAGTGGAGGGACAGACAGGGGAGAAGGGAAGGTCAGAGCAGAGCTCAGGCTGGCAGCGATGAAGACAATGTCCCAGGGGAGCCTTTGGGAGGGCAAACTCTGGAGGAGAAGAATTTGGCTGTCCCAGCCACCCCTCTCCCGCCACACTCTGAGTGTCACCAAACCATACAAGAAGTGCCTGGCACATGCCACCTCTGCCCCAGGGACAGCCCAAGGGGTGTGCAGGCTCACTGTGACAGCAGGGATAAAGCCCCAGCTGCCACGTGCCCTCACCCTCTTGTTGTCGGCCGGGCTGTGGTAGAACTGGGCGATGGCCACCTCGCTGCTGTTCCCCCCGTCAAAGCTGAACCTCTCCGAAATCTTCTTAAAGCTCTTCCCATAGTCATAGGACACATAAACCTGCAAAGGAGAAGCCCCAGAGTGAGAAGCACAAAGTTCTGGGCTCCCTTCTGACAGATTTGGTGGAAACTCAGTAAACTGCAAGGCTTTGAGATTTCCCGACCATGCCTTGAGCCCATGGGGCAACAGAGGATATTAAATTATTTTGTCCCTCTCTACCCAAACTCGTGGGCCTTTTTTTGTTTCTCAGGACACAAGAGCAAGTCAGGCTGTAGCTCAGCAGCCACCATCACCTTGCCTGGCCCAGAAGCAGAAGGTGCACCTGGACAGGGCCAGGGGGTGTTACTTACATCGCTGTTTTTGGGACCCAGCAAGGACAGGCTGTCCCTGGCCAAGGCCACAATCACGTTGCTCTTCTCTCCTGCCCAGTGAACGACCATCTGATTGTGGGAATCGTTGAGGCTGACCTGCAACACCAAGGGAAAGGACACCCTGAGTCACAGCCTCAGCCACAGCAAGCTCCCGCTCGTGCCACCCCTCCTTGGAAATACCAGACTTTGGGAAAACTCATTCAAAGCAGCATCTCTCCTGAACGTGTAGGCAGAATGTGCCTAAAAGGGTACGTTTTCCCCTTATTCTTCCTCCGAAAAACAGGATTCGGGGGATGATGAGAATGAAAACTCACACCAAGGACTGAGAAGTGTTTGCAAATCCAGGCTGATGAGGCCACAGGGAAACAGTGGCAGCTTTCTGCCTGACGGGAAGCAGAGGGCCAGGCACTGATGCCTTCTCTCTGGTGACCAGTGACAGGACTCGAGGGGCTGTCAGGAAGCTGTTTCAGGGGAGGTTTAGGCTGGATTTCAGGGAAAGGTTCTTCCCCCAGAGGGTGCTGGGCACTGCCCAGGCTCCCCAGAGAATGGGCACGGCCCCAAGGCTGCCAGAGCTCCAGGAGCATTTGGACAGCACTCTCAGGGTGGGATTGTTGGGGTATCTGTGCAGGGCAAGGGGCTGGGAACCTTCCAGCTCTGGATATTCCACAATTCCAAAGGCCCTGCCGATTTCCAGCGCACACACGATGCCGTTATTCCCGTGTGTGCTGTATCTGCCAGCAAAGCGCTGGTTTCTATGGGGAAGCTCTTGCAGCATCACCACAGTGGGAGCTGAAGGTGCAGGACAAACCCTCAGTGGCTGTCACCAGCGAGCAGGGACAGGCAGGCGTGCTGGGAGAGCCGGGGACAGCAGCTCAGCTCGGCCATGGATGGGTGCCCCACTCCCTGCAGCAGAGGACGTGCGTGCCTGAGCCCTCGCACGCCACAGCTCAGCCCAGGGCTGCTAACCCCGAGCTCAGGGCCTCGGGAAACTGTAAAAATACAGGGATAAGCCCTTCTTAGGCTTGATAACCTGCAGCTCTCGCTGACCCCGGGATCAGCGAGCAGCACCGCCTGGAAGAAGGGGCTGCTTTAACCTCCAGCAAGAGAAACACTTGGAAAAACAAGGTCTTTATTCTGCGAGAACAGGGAGGGGGGGAGAGCCAAGCAGAAACCCTCAAATCCCTCTTATGCAATAGGCTCACAGGAGGGGAAAGAGAACCGAACTCAGCCCCGGCAGGGAGCAGCCCCCGGGCCCGGTGCCCCCCGGCTGCCCGGGCAGGGACCCCCTCACCAGGCAAACCCCGCCGGAGCTCCGGGCCACGAACGCAGCGCAGATTTAGGTCAGGCAGCAGCATCAGCTACAAAGCCACGCAGCCGGAGCCCTGCGTGCCCGCCGGAAAAAAAAAAATTAAAAAAAAATGAAAAGGAAGACACTCTGTTTGAGGATGCAGGGAAACAGGGCGGAGAAGGAGGAATTGCTGCTGCCCGCTGAGACAGCAGGGAGACAGCCTCGGGTGTGGAACCAGCGCAGCTCTGCACTCCCGCTCCCCCTCCCCTCCTCTGGAAGCAGAATAACCCCGTTTAAATCTCCGACATCTCTGATGGTTATTTTGGGTGCAGCTTTTTTGGGTGCCCAGCTGTGCTCGGGCTGGAGTTGGGCACTGTTAGGAACACAAAACTTGGCCCTTTGGATCCTCTCAGTCAAGAGGGGTTTGTTACTCAGTGTCACTTTTAATAGTACTGCTCGTTTGGTTTGGTTTTTTTTTCCCACAAGAAATCAGACACTAGGAGTTTGAAAAGCAGGAAAACCAAAGGAGACTCCTATCTGCACCTTGATTGAACTTCAGCAGTAAAACTCTACAGCTATTCTTCTTGTAAGATAAAGCAGACAGTGGAACTCCTTTTGGGAGACTTCGAAAGAGCAGTAAAACCCAAAAACCAGGGGCAACGTGTTTGGGTTCAGGAGAGCCAGCTGAGCTTCGTTAGTCCCTGAGGAGCTGGGTGAGCTCAGGCAGCCTCACTATGGCAGGGCCCCTATTTAAAGGCAAACTGGAGGCAGGCAAGGTTTGGCTCCCTGGTAGGAGGGAGAAAAAAAAAGAAGCTCTTAGTAGAGGGTGTAAAGCCGGAGAAGGCAGCACAAGGATGCTGTAAGTCTCCCAGGAAGGGGTTGTACAGCAGTGGCTCGGGTTTAGGAGCTGTGCGGTTTTGTGTTTGCTGCCTTGCAGCCCCTCAGAGCTCTGTGGGGACCCCATGGCTCAGGGGAGCACCAACCAGGACCCCACAGACAGCAGCTGGTGTCCCTTTAGCCAGGATGGGGTTTGTGGAACAGCTTTGCAATAAGGCTGCTGTTAGGGACCCTGCCCTGCTGCTGTGGCACTGTCACAGCGTCCCCACCTCCCCTAGCAGGGGACACCTTCCTGGGGAACTGGTGTAACCTCTGAACAGGCAGTGACTGGTGCTTAATGGAAACAGCATTTAGCATAAATTCCACTTAATGGGGAAGCGTTTTGGTCTTTGCCAAGCCATTAAGTGTATATGAAATATGCATGAAATTCTAATTCGTCCTCCTAATATGTAAGGTGCCAAATGAAGTCCAGGAGGGGAAAACTGGAGCCAAGACGTAGCAGAGGCTGCTTGTAGCTGTAGTTAATGTAGTTAATGTTTCTAGCTTTGCTATGTGTTTATTTCTTTGTCAACAGCACCTTCCAACAAATGAATGCCCTGCAGGAATGGGATGGGAAGAAGACAGCCCCTGGAGCTGCCCTCCAAGAGCAGGTACGAGCTTCAGGGGTGCAGCTCCAGGCTGGGCTGGCAGAGGGGATGTCTGGGAGCTGAGATGGGAGGGTTGCCCTGCTGAGCCTGGAGAGGTGATGGCTGTCAGTAACTGAGGGGACCTGGGTGGGTAGAGTGCAGTGCTGACTCCTCGAGTGCCCCGAGCTGGGAGAAGAGTCCTGATCCGTGTTCTTTGGCACCTAAACACCAGCTTCCCTTCTGTCACATCCTTCTTGGTTGCCTATGCCCAGCTTTGGAGTTTGGAGGATTTTGGTTGTGGAGGTGGCTCACCCCTGGCACGCGACAAATGTGAAAGCCGGGGCTCCAGCGTGGTCAGGGGATGAGAGACTGGCAGGAACAGCTCCTCGGAGCTGCTCTCAAGCCCTTCCCTCCCCAGAGCACTCTCAATCCCAGCCTTGGAGCCCCTGCTCTGCATGGGAAATGTGACTTCCCCATGCAGAAATCCCACCGCTGGCTGTGGTGAGCTGCCAGCAGAAACATCGTGTGCTGGCTGATTTGTAACAGCGGTGACAAGTGACAGGACAGCATTAGGGGCTACTCCTGGTGTCCAGCGGGGCTGGGAGCTCACTGTGTGTATCCCTGGTTTGCTTTGTTGAGGATTAATGCTCCAGCTCTAGGGCTGGGACTGCAGCTCAGGCCGGGCGCTCACGATTCCTCAGGAGGTGATGCACTGTGACAGCTCAGGGGCTGAGGCTCAGTGCTGTAAAACTGAGTGCAGAACAAAGATTCCTAGGGATCACTGGGGTGTTTTCCCATCCTCCAACTGACCCACAAACAAATGCAGTTCCCGGGGAATTTCGAAATAGTTAATAAGTTATTACTACTGTTTGATAAGTGAGGCTGGCAGGGAGCAAGGGTCCTCTGCGGCTGTGAGCGGCTGCTGAAACCATCCAAGTGTTGCCATCAGCTCGGATCACAGCTTCAGGGCTGCCAGGACACGCGTGGAGAAGGGGAATGGGCTAAATATTTTGATCCCAGCAGCTGGGGGAATGAGGATGGGGCTGAAGAAGGGGTCAGAAGCAAAGCTGCTGCCCGGATAGCAGAGGGTAGAAAAAGAAAAGGTGCTCTGACCGTGCTCCTCCTCATTCCAGCTCGCTGGAAGCTGCAGAGGACAAGTGCCAGGCCTTTCGTCCCCATTCCCTGTGCCTCCCCCGGCAGGGCTTACGCAAGATCCCGGCCCCAGAGTGCCATGGGTGGCTCCTGCGTTCCCGGCACGCCGCGTTCCCCGCGCGCTCCCGCTAAAGCTTCATTACGGCACCTTCTGCTCTGCTCCCGAGCATCTGTTTCCAGCCCTGCCATGATATTTTAAAATACAGCCTGTGCCTGCCGTGGCGCTGCTTGTGGCTTGGACTGAAAATGCCAGGGTCTGAAATCATTGATATGAAACACGGGTGACTCATTTTGGAGAGCGCCAGGCCCCGCGTTAATTTAGTTAATACTGAAATCATCCGCTCGCAGGGCTGTTTTCTCTCTGCCACCACCAAGAGAGCTCTCCCTGAGCTGCTGTTTCCAGGAGAATGGAAAAGGTAGGGGAGGGGGAAGATTGGGGTCAGGACAGCAATCCAGAAACAACCCCAAAAACAAGCTGGGATCTCCTAAATTGATAGAGGGACAGGCATGTCATGGGAATGGAGGCTGCCCCAGCAGATTTGGGAAGGGCTGATGAAATCCACTCCCCCATAATGAAGGATGAAGGTGGCAGAGAAGGTCTAAAGTGCGCCATGAGCTTGTCATTCCCGCTCTGGAAAGCTTGAGCGATGCCCCTGGGACACCACAGCGCTCACAGGATCTGAGAGGAAGCTGCTGGAGGGGAAAAACAATGGATAAAACCACAAATACCTCTCCCAGCCACCACGGTGCCAAGAGCAGGAACTGTGTGGCTTCCAGAGATCGAGCTCTGGCAAAAAGCAAATGCCAGGAGCGAGGAAACCTTCTTAGGGTGGCCACAAAAGACCCAGCAACGGGGAGGGGGACCTGCTAACACAAAGGAGGAAGAAAGGGACATGGCTGGGACATGCTGTCACCAGCCAGGGCACCTCCAGAAGGTTAAAGTCTGATCTGGGAAGGGCTCTGCCAGGCTGGCAAAGTAGGTCAAAATTAAGTATGGTTCAGTTGCGATGCAGGATGCAGCGTGACTGATGTCTGCGCTCCCAGGGCTGGATGGCATCCGCCCTGCAGAGCATCTCTGTCTCCTGAGAGGAGCAAGGCTCTCTGCCAGTTTTGCACGTTTGAGAGGAGGTTATCTGAGGTCTCCATCAGCACAGAGGGATTGGCAGTGTCAAGGTCAAGTGGTGGGCTGATAAGAGGTCAGGTCATAGTAAATAGCCTGGAAATGATGAAAACTTGGTGCTTTCCTCAAAGGCAGGGTTGGTTATCACCAGGAAACAGGAAGGTTGGGAGCAATGAAGTAGCTCCCCCCAGAAGGGGAAGAGAAAAATGATGCTAGGGCAGAACCTGACACTGGTTCAGGGGACAGGAAGGCACAGAGGTGACAGCCACACGAAGGTTATGGGCACAGGGAGAGGCTCAAGCCTTGCAGTGGCAGCAGAGAGGGGAAGTGGCTGGCCCAGGGGCCACCAACACTTAGAGAAGATGTCTTTTGTCCCAGCGTAGTTTAAGGCAAAGACTTCTTGTGAGCTATGTGCTTTAGGGGGTGGCTTTAGATAAACCCTTTCCAAAGAAGGGCAAAGGATGTCTGCAGGTAAAGGTCAGATCTGTGTTAGCAGTGTAAATGCTCTCATAACTCCCTTCTCCCCCTCAGGACCAGCAGATCCAATCTGGGCTCCTGCCCCAGCATTTTTCCTCTCTGTCTGTCACAGCCATGACACAACACTCGCCAGGTAGCCGTGCCCATGGTCACCCTCCAGCCCAGCACATACACAGGCAGCCAAAGTGGCTGCTTTTCTCTCCCCTGTTTGTTGCAGCCCATGTGGTTCACCCCCGGCAGCCGGGATTTATGTGGGATGGTGGGGAGGTTCCATGGAAATGGAGAATCCTGGAGCCAGGCCCTGTCTCCAGGTCTGAGCAGGGATATGTAGGCAGGAGCACAAAGGTTGTGAGGGGACAGGAGGGTGGGGGGCAGACCAGCCACTGTGGTGGTGACCGGGGGCTCGTGCCAGGAGCAGGAGGGCAGGGTGAGGTGCCGTGCTTGAGGAAAGGGTTCAGGGAGCCCTGCTGGCCCCCAGGGGGTGAAGTTTTCTTGCCCTGGCGATGCTTCTCTGCTGTCAGTGGCATCCTAGAAAAGTCCTGTCTCGTGTCAGTGCCTGCTTCAAACAGTCTGTCCATTGTAACCCTCACCAACAATCCCATGGAGGTGAGGGCTGTGCAAGGGAACAAAACCCGCTCTGTCTCGGAGCTGACGGACACCAGAGTCGGGGTTTCAGTCTCTTGATTGCTGCTGCTGCAGAGTCAGAAAAACCAAGGAAAAGCCACAGAGGGGGTTAGGCTGATGGTCCTGCTATTTGGTGATGTTCCTGGAAAGTTTTGCTGCAGCCTGCCCGGCAAGGATGTGATCAGCAGTGAGGGTCCAGATAAAGAATCCAAGCAACATCCTGTGCTTGCGCTTTGGTGTCCAAGGCAAGAGGGCTCCAGGCCTGTTCCTGACAGTGCTGAGTAAGCAGAGTTTGGCTGCTGAGGAGCTACAAAGGGTTTGGATGTTCTTCCCCTGCTTGGTTCCAGACAGAGCGGTGCATGCCTCCCTCTGCTCCCCTGATGTCATCACCCACACCAGCAGCAAACCCCGCTCTCCTGCACCCCTGAGCTGAGCCTGGGCCCTCAGCTGAACCACCAGCCTGTTTCAGGGCCACTGTCGAGAGCCAGGGAAGGGCAGGGAGTTTTGGGGCACAAGCCAGAGCGTAGCATATGGCCAAGTGACCTGCCAAAGGCACGGGAGTGGGATGTGTCCCAGATAAGGGACTGCAGTGACACGGCATGAGGATGCTCGGTCCAAGCACTGCCCCTTATGCTGATGTCCCTGAGAGAGGAGTGCTTTGACTGCATGATTTTCTGCTGGGATTGGAGTGCCGGAGAGCTGGGGGAGGGAGGTCATGGGGCTTGTTGGGTGCTTGTGACCAGGCACGAGACCCCTGAGCACGGTGCTGCACAGCTTTTCCGGCTTCCCGGGCATTAGTGACTTGTGTGGTCAGATCTGTAATGCAGCCTAGGACACACGGGCTCCCTCTGGTCCCTTTTATTAAAACAGACCCCTGATTTAAAGCACTGCAGCACTTGGGAGAACTCAGGACTGTTGTTTAATATCAAACAACTCTTCCTGGTGATGCATCTGGGCTGTAAAATTTGCCCCAAAGCAGAGGAAGGAATGGGTGCTGTGTGCTTTGCTGCCAGTGAGAGCAACTCCACTCTCCAGGCAAATCCCCTCTGGAAGCTTGAGGCAGTGAGAAAAGCCCAAACAATGGCAAACTGTTGAACTCCCACTGCTTCCTATTAGTCCTGTCCCAGATGGAGACAGGGTTACTGCACCCTCCTGGATCTGCAGCTCCGTGCCCAGGTGACAGGGACATTCCTGCCAGAGCAGCCCTCTACCTGGCAGGTGGGCTGGATGGAAGGCACGGGGAGACAGAAGGGAAAGTGCCACCAATGTCTCTCCATAGATAAGAGACAAGTGTCATGTTTTCTTCTAAAATGGGGTAGCTGTGTTATGCTAAAAACAGCCAAACGCTGAGGAGGTAGAGGAGGCGAAGCAGATTTTCAAGGGGAGGAGGAGCAGCTTTTCCCTAAACAAGGGAACAGAAGGGCTTTAGGAGCAGCACCAGCCCTGCATGTGCCCCTCCAGCAGCTCCAGGGCTGGCCCTGCCTCATGACCGGCTCCTTCTCATCCTACGAGTAGCTAAAAGGGGAAATTATAGAGCACCCCGGGGGAAAGCACTATCCTTCAGATGCCACTGAAGGCTCGAAGCCTCTCCTCAAGTGTGCCATGTCCCTCCGTGGGCTGGTTCCCCCCCCCCCACCAGCATGTTGGGCACGTGATGGGGACACAGGCAGTGTCAGCAAGGAGGAACAAGTAGGGCAGCGAAATGTAATCCAGCATGTGGGGACATCAAAAATCAAGTAGAACCTTTAAGGCTGAAGCTTTCCACAGCTGAAAGTCCGAGTGTAATTTGTCATCCCCCCCCCCAAAAGAGATGGAAAAGAGGGGGTGAGGGGGAGCCCTCATGGCAAAACTTGCCAGTGAATCGAGCCCGAGCAGGGGTACTTTCAGAAAAAGCAGTTTCTGTATTTTCCTGCAAAGAGCAACTCCGCTCCCCTTCTTTTCCAAGGATCAGTAGAGGATGGCTCAGACAAGCAGAGCAGCCCTTCTCGCGGGGAAGGACGCGGTGCCTCGCCAATAGCCATGTCTTCCCCGGCGTCCCCTCTCCGTGCCCGGCTCCCACCGCGAGCATCCCTGGAGGCGCCGCTGCCCCGGCGCTCGCCCGCGGGGACTCG
>NW_008238838.1:4188381-4195555 GCF_000691975.1 Corvus brachyrhynchos
TCCCCTCTTCTCCGCTCCTTCTTCTTCTCCCTCTTCCTATTTTCCTCCCTCTCGTTCTTTTTCTCCCTCTCCGGAGGATGCTCGGGTGCCCGTCGAGATGGAGTGAAATAAGTTCAAGTGAATTTCTGTGAAATGGAGTAAAGTGGAATGAAGCAGCTAGAAATCGAGTCAAAGGGAGCAAGAGGGAATGGAAGGAAACTGTGTTGAAGTCAATGAAGCTGTTTAAGGGGGTGTGGAGTGACAAGGCAAAGGGGAAAGGCTTCAAACTGGTAAAGAGTAGGGTTAGATGGGATGTTAGGAAGAAAATCTTCCCTGTGAGGGTGGTGAGGCCTTGGCACAGGTTGCCCAGAGCAGCTGTGGCTGCCCCATGCCTGGAAGTGTCCAAGGCCATGTTGGACAGAGCTTGGGGCAACCTGGGATAGTGGGAGGTGTCCCTGCCCATGGCAGAGGGTTGAACTGGATGGGCTTTAATGTCCTTTCCAACCCAAACCATTCTGGGATTCTATAAAATAAACTCAAATAAAATAAAAGCACTGCAGCTGCTTCTCTCTGGGGGAGGAGTGAGGTTTTCCCCAAAAAAGCCGAGCCGCATTTTTCCTCCCACTTACATCCTGCAGGTGTGTCCCCCAGCCCGGGGTGGGGGCCTAAAACACCCCAGGACTGGTGGGAAGTGGCGGAATTGTCCGGGCTGAGGTTTGATGGAATCACAGTGGTGTGAACCATAAAATCATGGTAATGGGGGTTCAGGTCCTTGCTGCTGAGTGTGATGAAGAGCTAAGTCCACTTCTGGATGGGAAGGTGAAGGTGTGGATGGATGTCAAGTGAAAAAGGTGCAAATTATTTCTCAGGTTTTTGTGACAGAGCATCCCCATGGTACGATTCTGGCAGCCCTCCAGAAGCCTTTATCTCAATTTCTGCCATCTTCTTACCTGGGCAGAGTTGGGAAGGTGAGCGAGACATGGTGGGAGTGGGAAGCCAGAGACCCTCAGGGTCTCTCCAGGGCTTTCTGCCACCACTCCCACCCATGGGGGTGGGTTTGAGCTGTGCCAGTGGCTGTGTGCTTCCCATAAAACACTGGCATAGCTGACATGCCCATAACTCACTGGTGCAGGAGATGATGCTTGGTTGGTTATGCAGGGACAGCACAGGACTGATGCCAGTGGCCATGACTCTGATTTACTGGGGCAGCTCAAAGTGCTGGACTCCCAGGTGTGGGGATTCCCCTGGTTCTGCTCCCCTGGTCACCGTGCATCCCTTTCAGAATGCAGCTTGTCCCATCGCTGCCTGGGGCTCCGTGGGTGTTCTGGGTGTTCCAGCGCAGGGGTGGGAAGGCGGGGCAAGGATTTGAGGCAGGAGACTCAAATGACACTGGGAGATGACAGGAAAGTGGAGCTGTGCTTGTTGCTCAGCCCCAAATTGTCTCTCTTAAGCCAGAGGTGGTTTTTATGGGCATGATTTTGCTGCTAAGAAAAGGCTCTGGCCTCTTGTGTCTCCGAGGTGCTGAGAACAGACTGATGGCTTTCAACCCCTCTGCCTCACATGCTGTGCACCATTCCAGCATTTCCATCAAGGAAAATGGATGTGGCCCAGCAGTGAAGGCATGGGAGCCTATAAATCCCATGGACAGCCCCGAGGCAGTCTGGCTCCCCTTATTTCACTTGCCTTAACAGCAGGAACATTGTTCAGAGCTTTCCCCGAGGTGCTTTCACTTAGAAACCCAGTTAGTGTGTTTCAATTATCGGGTCAATACAATTATAAGCCCTCCTAATAAAGCTTTTAGAGGTCTTGACTCAGGGTAATGTCCCCCTGGAGGACAGGAGGTCACCGTGGGTATGGGCAGAGTCCATGAGGGAGTCTCACTGTGTGGGAATCCCTGTAGCCAGTTGCTCTCTGGGCCAGATGTGGTGGGCAGGTGAGAAGGACTCAGAAAGGACCTGGAGATGAGGAATAGAGTAAGAAATAGGAGGAAATGAGGAACTGCCTTTGCTGAGGTGCTAAATGGAGGAAAATGGTGTGGGGCAGTTTGCTGTCCCTCTCCCAGCCCTTGTGTCACACTTCTTGCAGGGTCCAAGAAGGGTCCCTGTCCCCCTGTGGGCTCCCTGTGGTGGCACAGGGAGGGAGCTTTAGCCAGGATCTCCTGGGTGACCCCAGCCCTGGTAAATGCTCACAGATGAATGGCTCTTTCTTTGTGCAGGGAAACACACATTTCCCTTGCCAAGGTATTTTTTGTTTCTTGAGAAGAGACGTAAAGGGGAGAGGGGAACAGTGCAGAGTTTATTTTAAGGCCCATCTGGATTTCATCAGCAGCAAAAGCTGTGAACTCCAAGAGCAAGGCAAGGAGCCCCTGGCCCCCTGGTTTTCCTTCCCCTCTTCCTCGAGACCTTTCCCTGTCTCAGCTTTAGAGGTCCCAGAGGGTTTAGGGGACTGAGGGGCTGCAACAGCCATTCCCCACAAAGCCTCACTGAGACAGCAAAGCTGCTTAAAGGAACCATTGCTTGTTGCTGGAGATGAGTCAGGGAGCAAAAGAGGGATGCCAGGGACAAGAGCCAAAGACATCACCCCATTCATGGCCTTGGTCTCAGAGCCTTCCTCAGAGGATGATGATGGTTGTAGGGTTTCCTGCAGGGCTCAGGGCTGTGTCAGAGGCACCCGGTTGTTGCATTCACACCCCAGGGGTCACTTTGTGTGCTGGGGTCTCTCTCAGGAGGATGTTCAGTGTGTGGTACGAATGTGCCCTGCCCTGATGCGTGGCAGAGCATCGTGTGGGGGCTGAAAGGAGGGAAGAAAATGCCCCGTGTGGGGTGGGACAGGGAAGATGTTGCAGACAAATCAGCAGCAAAGGCTCCGGTGTCAGGAAAAACGTGGGGAATGGGCTCATGGAACGGGCGTAGGGACACCCCGTGTGTGTCCTGTAAGAGAAGCAGCGGCAAAGCTGCTCCTGCCCCACGCTGGGGGAACGAGGAGGAGGAGGAGGAGGAAGGGCATCCACGCAGGTGCAGCTCCAGCGATGGCTGTCGTGAGCAACATCCCCATCTTGTGGCAACAGCAGCATCAGGGGAGCAGAGCCAGAGCTGCTGCTCTCCGCGCTACAGTGCCCCAAGGCCACGGCGGGGGACGCGTCCTGTGCCTGCAGCCTTGTGTGACCGGCAGGACACGCTCTCCCTGTCCCCGGGCTTTGGGGTACTGCAGATCCATCCCGGTGGGAATGCCAGGTGCCCAGCATTAGGACCGTGGGAGGGTGCACTGGGCACCAGGAGTGATGGCATTTCATCCATTGGATTTTACTTCCCTGCAAGGACCCAGCTGCCGAGGGTCAGTGTCTGTCCCGAAGCTGCCCAGGATGGGGTGCCCAGGCATTAGGCTCAGCAAAGGTGAAAGGATGGGGTGATGAGAAGCCTGGGGCTCTTCCCAAGGGTCTCATGTGGATTGGGAGTCAGGCCCGTGGCTGGCCAAGGTCAGTGATGTTGTCACCGTGTTTGATCGGGGCCCTGGGCAGCGCTCCAGGCCCCAGGTTAATCAGCAAACAGAGGTCAGGGGTCCTGTCCAGGTGGGGAGAGCGAGTTGGGATGGGCAGATGAAAGTAGAGCATGGCCCAGGCGGGGCACTGTGCTGGCAGGACGTGGGACAGGTGTCCCTTGTGCTCACCAGGTGCCACATAGTGCGGTGGTGTGGCCTCGGGCCACTCCTGCCTGGGGACAGCAGAGACTGGGTGGGGAGCACAGGGGCTGTCACCACAGCAAGGCACTCAAAGAAGGGCCTCTGTGCCCAGTAAGGGCAGCAGGGCTCCAGTGACTGGTGAAACTGGGGGACCAGGGGATGGGAAAGCACAAGTGCCACTGGGACGTGGTTAACCTAAGGAGGTTTGGGGGACTGGAGGTGGCTCTGGCCACTCCAACTGTATTTTACCCATCCTCTGCTGTTTTAGCCCAAATTTGCTGCCAGCACAGCTCAGGTCTGTGACAAACCCCTCATGGGTGCTGTAGGGCAGAAACAGGCTGCCCCAGGAGGCTTTGAAGGAGCCAGGGAGAAGGGACCAAACAGCAGCCAAGTTGGCAATTGAGATTTATTGAATGTGGGTCAAAGTCGCAAAATTCCAGACGGAAACACACAGGCCCTCAAGGGGGGAGCCCTCGAGTGAGGAGAAGCCCCTGCCCCTCACATCTGGGTGCCTGTTCCTCCTCCGTTCCCCCTCAGAGTTCTCAGGAAGCTGAAGGGACCCACAAGACTCAAAGTACACCTCTGTCCTACAGGCATTGATGTTTCCATGGGACATCCCCGGGCAAGAGGAAGGAGGTTGAGTGCAAGAAGTCCCACCAAGGGAGCCATCAGGAGAAGCCGCCCCACCTCCAAAAGGTAAGGTTTTTTTCCAAAATACAGCTCGTCCCGATGGACACCACGATGGGAGCAATGAATCATCGACAAAGGGGCGCAGCAGACAAATGAAGACCCTGCCACGAGTCACGGTAATTTGTGCCACGTTACTGTTCTATTTGTGCCATGTTACTCTTCTGGTAAAGCATCAGCACAGCACTAAAGCAGCGCAGGAACCTTAGCAGAGATCCAAAGGGAGCTGGGAGGGGAAGCAGTAGGAAAAACAGGGCAGACCTGTGGTGTGGAGCGAAGCCGGACGCCGCCGTTTTGGGATCGGGGCAGGTCGGACGCTCACCAAAAATCACCCCACGCTGGTCACATCATCAGGGACAGGGGCTCTTTGTCCGTGGAAAACAGTCTTGGGTGGCTGGTGAGGGATGTGACAAGATCCAGCCAGAGAAGGGACACACTTGGAGGAAGCCTACTCGGTCTTGGAGGCCGCGACGCCGTTGGACGCTCCCTGGTCTTTCTTAGAGGCCACGACGCCGTTGGACGCTCCCGAGTCTTTCTCTCGGAGCTTGCGCAAGTAATCGTGGGGGCCTTTGCCCTCGAAGGACGTGGGGCTCTTGTAGGAACCCCCAATCTTGTCCCAGAGGGTGAAATACTGCCCGTAGTTGTAGTCGAAGTACAGGTGGTGGTCGGTGTGGTGGGCAGAGCCGTTGATGACGTGCCGCAGCAGCCGCGGCACGCGGTAGTCGCCGTCGTGGATGGAGATGGTCCAGACGTTGACGAAGATGTAGAGGCCCAGGTAGGTGACTTTGTGCAGGGGGAAGAGGAAGGGGTACACGTGGTAGGGCAGGCTCTGCATGAAGCCGTCCACGGGGTGGAAGGCGTGGCTGGCGAAGGGCGTGGCGATCTTCCACAGGTGGTGGGGCTTGTGGAAGCGCTGCGGGGACAGGGGGCTGTCAGTCAGGGTGGACCCTTTCAGGGGGTCCTCCAGGCAGATTCACAGCCCCAGGGGATGCTTTTTGGGCCATCACCACCCAAACTGAGCAGGGGACATGAGCCCTAAAGGGCTCTCAGCTCCCATCACATGGTGACACCTGGTTCAGCCATTCCCACCCGAGCATGCGTTCCCTGGGAGGAGCATCTTGGACAGGTCCCCCAGAGTGGGACAAGGACTCTTGTCCAGAGCCCCCTGTCCTGTCCCATACCTTATAGAACAGCTTGTGGTGGAGACCACGGTGTATCCAGTAGATGCCCATGTCGGTGAAGAAGAGGAAGGACAGCATGCTGAGGAACACGCCAGACCAGCCTGGGGGGAGGGGGACAGGGGTGTTAGAGGTGGCACATGTGGGCATCAGGAGGCTGTAAGGGCCTCCACAATGGTCCTCATGGTGGGAGACATATCTGAGTCGTGTCAGGTTCTGCCCCACTGAGGTGAGAGCGTCAGGCTTTCCCCTGTGACTCAGGGCAAGTGAGTCAGGTTTCACTGGGAGTCACTGGGAGCCATGCCCAGGGAAGGGAGGGATCTCTTTGGCGGAGGGAGGAGTGTGTCAAGCAGGGGGACACAACCCCCAGTGAGGGTGTATGGGTGCCTGCCCTAAAGAGAACTTGGGATTTTGGCTGATAGCCTGGGACAGGATGTACCCAGGAGGATTTCTTGGGGTCATCACTGGGAGAAATGGGGGTTGAGGGAGGTGGCCCAGGTGGGGAGAGGGTGCTGCTGTGGCAGGGGGTGCAGGGAGGTCACTCACCATAAGGGGAGTCCTCGATGTTGTCGTAGAGTTTGCTGTAGCCCCGCACCTCGGCGAAGAACAGGGCGACGGTGGGGACGCTGATCCAGGGCAGGGAGCGCAGGGCGTAGGCGATCTCCCGGCTCACCTGGTTCTGTGGGGCATGGCAAGAGGGATCAGGGGCACAGGGGACATCTGAGAACCCCAGTGCTCCTCATGAGGCAGAGAAGGATGGCATCATGGCCACCCCTTTGTCGTGGCATCCGTGCCATGGTGTGGGATGCAGCGTGCTGCTCATTTGGGGACAGCTGTGCTTGGGGCAGGGCTCACACTGGGTTGTGGCACTTGTGTCTGGTCAGGGATGGTCAAGGGCAACAGCAGGCTGAGAGGGCTGGTTGTGACAGTAGGGACAGCCTGTGCCACAACACTGGCACGTGACATTTGGAGTGGACAGGAGGATGGCGAGGGGGATGCTGCCACGACCCCTGGGCGAGGAGTCCCCAGGGTGCACCCACCTCCAGGAACTGGGGATGCTTCTTGAGCTCGTGGTCGAAGATGAAGTAGTAGCTGAGGGTGCCAAAGAGCAGGTAGAGGGCGAGGGCCCCCAGGTTGGTGATGACGAAGAGGCTGAGGAGCTGACGGCAGGGCTCGCCCTCGGGCCACCCCGCCGGGTACACGTAGGGCGTCAGGAGGTGCCGGTCAGCGGCTTCCAGGACCAGATCCATGGTGGCTCCTGCAGGAAAAAGAGTTGGTGCGACTGCTCAAATACGTCCCTCTCTGGGGCCATAGGGGCACGGGAAATCGGGTGCCCGCCAGGTTGTGGGCAGGGGGGTGGCAGGGTGGGGATGTCGTCCATCCCTCTGGATCACCTTAGACGGGACTGGGAAGCAAGTCTGGGAGATGCAGGTTGTGGGTGTAAAGCCAGAAGACGCAGAAGTGGGAGGCTCGCCTAATTATGGGCTCTGCTGCTGTGGGAGGGGGCATTTATGACAGGGGGCAGCAGGATGTGGGTGGCAGCGGGACGGGTGACAGCGGGATGCGGGTCTGGGGAGCAAAACCCCTTTTGGGGCAGCACTGGGTGCTCCGTTCCGTGCCCCGCGGGGCGATGCCTGACGCGACAGCTGGGT
>NW_008238838.1:4196464-4200562 GCF_000691975.1 Corvus brachyrhynchos
TGGGAGGGACCTTAAGGACCGTCCGTTTTCACGCTGGACACGGGCGGGGACACCTTCCGCTATCCCGGGGTGCTCCAGCCTGGCCTTGGACCCTCCCAGGGATGGGGCAGCCACAGCTGCTCTGGGCACCCTGTGCCTCCCCACGCTCGCAGACAGTTTGTAACCCTTTTTCTTAAAATTACTGCTTTTTTTTCCCCATTTCCCCCCAGTTTTCTCTGCAGCAGCTTTTACTCAGTCTCCAGACCCACCTTCTCTCTCCCACTCCAGTTTCCCGGAGTTTTCCCCTGAGTTTTCCCCAGGTAATGCATCTCTTTTCCTCCCTCGAGGTCACACCTTTCCACCTCCAGGGCCTGGGATGGGGACTCCAGCAGAGAAGCACAGCAAGGCCTGGCCTCAAATCATCTCCTGCTCATCTCTCTACCCAAATTCCTGCCTCCTTGGGAATTTCCTGCCTGCACAGCGCTGGGAAAGCTGGGACACGGTCTGTACCAAGTCTCCTTGTGGAATTCTACTCTAAAAATCTGGGAGGGAGGGATGGAGTGATTCACCAAACTGTATTCCTGACATTGCCTCAGCTACTAAAATCATGGGATTTTTCCCAACACCAGCAAATATTGTACCCCCCATGCTTATTTTTATTAAGATACAGTCAGTTCTTTTGACTGTTTTCCCAGTAGAACTTAAGGAAAACTTCAGAATAAAAAAGTCAGTCCAGAAGATTCTATTTTGTTGAAGTTATAGGTGTTAAAAGCAGAGGTTTTTGATAGAAACTCTGATTTGTGAGGAAATCTGAGTCCCATCTGTTATTTATGAGCTGCTGGTGGCATAAATACAGACAGACAAGTGTAGGACAGAGACCAGGGGGAAAACAATTTCCAGCGGGGCTTTTTGGCAAGGCAGCTGAATAAAAAAGTTATATCTTGACTTAAAGTCGTTTCCACTGGTAAAGCTGTAGTTATTCCTGTTATTTCTATACTAACCATGTTTACAAATGGAATTTCAACAGAAAAAAAATCACCACCAAGTCCCTGTGGCCACTTTCTTTCAGGGGCAGCACAAACCATTTCACTTGGCTTTAAACCTTGTGCTGTTTCCCTGCAGTGCTTTAAAATGAATAAACACAAAACAAAACTAAAACAAAGGCCAGGGTGGCTTGGCTGGTGCAGGGACACTGGGAGATGTTTGAGAATGTATTTTCTGTCATCATCTCTCCAACAGGTCCAGGTCTTTCCTATATTTGGGGCTCCAGAAGTGGATATTCCACATGTTTGATGCACATTTTTATCCATCTGGGACAGATGCAGGATATTGATATGGAAAGATGGTGGAGGAAAAATACGTGATTGCTCGATGAGGAAATCCAGGCCAGAACTTTCATTCCTTCTGGAATCATCTGTATTTAACCATTAAAATAAAATGGATTTGGGCTCAGGTGGGGGAAATATTTTTTCCAAGTTAAAAAAAAGCAGGGGAAAAACTTACACATAATTATTATTTCTCAATAAAAAATAATATGAATCAGTCTTGTTTGCCATTCTTATCAGAACACAGAGATATTTTTATTGTTCTTGATGCTGGTGTGGCTTCCAGCAAAATAAATGGTTTTTTTGATGGGGTGATGCTGCTGATGTTCACAAATGTAGGGTGAAAGTCTGAGTCAGAGAATGACAGAAATCCTAAATTTGTTGTGGAAGGCTGATGGCTCAGAGAGGCTGGATGAGATGTGGAGAGATGAAACGACATTTCCTTGAATCCCAAAGCAAGAGAAATGGTAAATCCTAAAAAAACCCCAGCAGTTCAAATGAGAGGAGGAATCCTAAGGAGAAGGAATCAGAGAACAAACCAGAGGGGGATGGAAAGGATCAAAACTTCTGAAATTGGCATGGGGGGAATAAACACATTGGGAGAAGTGAAATGATCAAAGCCGGTCCCCAAAGAGGGAGAAATCGATCCCAAGTGATCCCAGTGATCTGAAGTAACCCCAAAGTGCCCTGGAGGGAGCAAGTTTGAACTCTGGTAACCCCAATGACCTAGAATAACCCCAAATCTTAATTGGCACCCAAAATAACCCCCAAAATGACCTAAAGTAACCCCAAAAATGATCGAAAGTAACCCAAAGATTTCTGGAGAGAGTGAGTTTGACCTCTAATAACCCAAATGACCTAAAATAACCCCAATGACCTATAGTAACCCCAAATCTTCATTGCTGACTTCAAGTAACCCCAAAAATGACCCAAAGTAACCCCAAAAATGACCTAAAGTAACCCAAAGTTTTCTGGAAAGAGCGAGTTTGACCTAGAATAACCCCAATGACCTATAGTAACCCCAAATCTTCATTGCTGACCTCAAGTAACCCCAAAAATGACCTAGAGTAACCCAAAATTTTTCTGAGACAGTGTGTTTGACCTAGAGTAACCCCAATGACCTTTAGTAACCCCAAATCTTAATTGGTGACCTCGAGTAACCCCAAAAATGACCCAAAATAACCCCAAAAATGACCTAAAGTAACCCCAAATTTTTCCTGAGAGAGTGTGTTTGACCTAGAGTAACCCCAATGACCTAAAATAACCCCAATGGCCTAGAATAACCCCAAATCTTCATTGCTGACCTCAAGTAACCCCAAAAATGACCTAGAGTAACCCCAAAATTTTTCTGAGACAGTGTGTTTGACCTAGAGTAACCCCAATGACCTTTAGTAACCCCAAATCTTAATTGGTGACCTCGAGTAGCCCCAAAAATGACCTAAAATAACCCCCAAAAATGACTAAAGTAAACCCAAAATTTTCTGGAGACCGTGAGTTTGACCTCAAGTAACCCAAATGACCTATAGTAACCCTAAATCTTAATTGCTGACCTCAAGTAACCCTCAAAATGACCCAAAATAACCCCAAATTTTTCCTGAGTTTGACCTAGAGTAACCCCAATGACCTAAAATAACCCCAATGGCCTAGAATAACCCCAAATCTTCATTGCTGACCTCAAGTAACCCCAAAAATGACCTAGAGTAACCCAAAATTTTTGTGAGACAGTGTGTTTGACCTAGAGTAACCCCAATGACCTTTAGTAACCCCAAATCTTAATTGGTGACCTCGAGTAGCCCCAAAAATGACCTAAAATACCCCCAAAAATGACCTAAAGTAACCCCAAATTTTTCTGGAGACAGTGAGTTTGACCTCTATTAACCCCGATGACCTATAGTAACCCTAAATCTTAATTGCTGACCTCAAGTAACCCTCAAAATGACCCAAAATAACCCCAAATTTTTCCTGAGTTTGACCTAGAGTAACCCTAATGACCTATAGTAACCCCAAATCTTAATTAATGACCTATAGTAACCCCCAAAATGACCTAAAGTAACCCCAAATTTTTCCTGAGTTTGACCTAGAGTAACCCTAATGACCTATAGTAACCCCAAATCTTAATTAATGACCTATAGTAACCCCCAAAATGACCTAAAGTAACCCCAAATTTTTCCTGAGTTTGACCTAGAGTAACCCTAATGACCTATAGTAACCCCAAATCTTAATTAATGACCTATAGTAACCCCCAAAATGACCTAAAGTAACCCCAAATTTTTCCTGAGTTTGACCTAGAGTAACCCTAATGACCTATAGTAACCCCAAATCTTAATTAATGACCTATAGTAACCCCCAAAATGACCTAAAGTAACCCCAAATTTTTCCTGAGTTTGACCTAGAGTAACCCTAATGACCTATAGTAACCCCAAATCTTAATTAATGACCTATAGTAACCCCCAAAATGACCTAAAGTAACCCCAAATTTTTCCTGAGAGAGCAGTTTGAACTTTAGTAACCCCAATGAGCTCGAGTAACCCCCGAGTTTTAATTCTTAACCTCAAGTAACCCCCAAAAATATGAAAAGTAACCCCAAAGTGCGCTGTAGGGAATGAGTTTGACCACAAGAAACCCAAAATAATTAAGATTTGGGGTTATTATAGGTCATTGGGGTTATTTTAGGTCATTGGGGTTATTAGAGGTCAAACTCACTCTCTCAGGAAAATTTGGGGTTACTTTAGGTCATTTTTGGGGTTACTTTAGGTCATTTTTGGGGTTACTTTAGGTCATTTTTGGGGTTACT
>NW_008238838.1:4200859-4220920 GCF_000691975.1 Corvus brachyrhynchos
CTAATTAAGATTTAGGGTTACTATAGGTCATTGGGGTTATTATAGGTCAAACTCACTGTCTCCAGAAAATTTTGGGTTTACTTTAGGTCATTTTGGGGTTACTATAGGTCACTGGGGTTACTTGAGGTCAAACTCACTCTCTCAGGAAAAATTTGGGGTTACTATAGGTCATTTTTGGGGTTACTCTAGGTCATTGGGTTACTTTAGGTCAAACTCGCTCTTTCCAGAAAACTTTGGGGTTATTTTGGGTCATTTTTGGGGTTACTTGAGGTCATCAATTAAGATTTGGGGGGTTACCTGAGGTCATTGGGGTTATTAGAGGTCAAACTCACTCGCTCAGGAAAAATTTGGGGTTACTTTAGGTCATTTTTGGGGTGACTTGGGGTCAACAATTAAGATTTGGGGTTACTATAGGTCATTGGGGTTATTATAGGTCAAACTCACTGTCTCCAGAAAATTTTGGGTTTACTGTAGGACACTTCGGGGTTATTTCAGGTCATTTTTGGGGTTACTCGAGGTCAGCAATGATGATTGGGGGTTACCTTAGGTCATTGGGGTTACTTGAGGTCAAACTCGTTCTTTCCAGAAAACTTTGGGGTTATTTTAGGTCCTTTTTGGGGTTACTTTGGGTCATTTTTGGGGTTATTTGAGGTTACCAATTAAGATTTGGGGTTACTAGAGGTCATTGGGGTTATTTTAGGTCATTGGGGTTACTTGAAGTCAAACTTACTGTCTCCAAAAAACTGTGGGGTTACTTTAGGTCATTTTTGGGGTTACTTTAGATCATTTTTGGGGTTACTTGAGGTCAACAATGACGATTTGGGGTTACTATAGGTCATTGGGGTTATTAGAGGTCAAACTCACTCTCTCCAGAAAATTTTGGGTTTACTTTATGTCATTTTGGGTTTACTTTAGGTCATTTTGGGGGTTACTTGAGGTCACCAATGAAGATTTGGGGTTACTATAGGTCACTGGGGTTACTTGAGGTCAAACTCAGTCTATCAGGAAAAATTTGGGGTTATTTTAGGTCATTTTTGGGGTTACTCTAGGTCATTGGGTTACTTGAGGTCAAACTCGCTCTTTCCAGAAAACTTTGGGGTTATTTTGGGTCATTTTTGGGGTTACTTGAGGTCACCAATTAAGATTTGGGGTTACCTTAGGTCATTGGGGTTATTAGAGGTCAAACTCACTCTCTCCAGAAAAATTTGGGGTCACTTTCGGTCATTTTTGGGGTTTCTTTAGGTCATGAGGTCACCAATTAAGATTTAGGGTTACCTTAGGTCATTGGGGTTATTAGAGGTCAAACTCACTCTCTCCAGAAAAATTTGGGGTCACTTTCGGTCATTTTTGGGGTTTCTTTAGGTCATTTTTGGGGTTACTTGAGGTCAAACTCACTGTCTCCAGAAATATTTGGGGTTATTTTAGGTCATTTTTGTGGTTAGTTGAGGTCAACCATTAAGATTTCCAGTTACTATAGGTCATTGGGGTTATTATAGGTCAAACGCACTGTCTCCAGAAATATTTGGGGTTATCACTTTCGGTCATTTTTGGGGTTTCTTTAGGTCATTTTTGGGGTTACTTGAGGTCAAACTCACTGTCTCCAGAAATATTTGGGGTTATTTTAGGTCATTTTTGTGGTTAGTTGAGGTCAACCATTAAGATTTCCAGTTACTATAGGTCATTGGGGTTATTATAGGTCAAACGCACTGTCTCCAGAAATATTTGGGGTTATTTTAGGTCATTTTTGGGGTTACTTGAGGTCAACCATTAAGATTTGCGGTTACTATAGGTCATTGGGGTTGTTAGAATTCAAACTCACTCTCTCCAGTAATTTTTGGGGTTACTTTAGGTCATTTTTGGGGTTACTTGTGGTCAGCCATTAAAATGTGGGGTTTCTCTGGCTCATTTGGGTGACTTGGGGCCACCATAAATCATTCCTGACAATTTTAGCTCATTTAGGTGACTTGGGGCCACCATAAATCATTCCTGACAAAGCTCCCTGGCCCTGCCCTGGTCATCAGCTCCTCCTGGGCCCGGTTTGAAGTGGGGATGATGAAATCCCTGTGCCTTTGGAGCAGGACAAAGCTCTCCAGCTCCATCTCTTCTGGCTGAATCTCAGTGGCCCTCTGTCCCCCACCCCTTCACGTTCTGAAGCTGCAGATTTTGGATGGATTTAAAACACCAACACAGTTTGAAACTTGAAGGTTTTATTGGGCTGGCAATCATTAACAGCACACAGCACCCAGGGTTAGGTTTTAATCATCGTCAGTACACAACTAAATAATCAGTCTTTAATAAATTTGGCCTAAATTAGCCAAAAGTCTGAAAAAAAACCCCATAAGTAGTTGGAATGTTGAGTTTAGGGAGAGTTTTGGGGTTTTTTTCCCCTTGTTTTGCCTTTTAAACACAGCTGCAGCATTTGAAAGCCTTGAAGTCAGGTTTGCATCATCCCAACTGAGCCCACATGGCTGGATTTACCCTGGGCCATCTGACAGTTGCTAATTAGGCTTCTGCATGTGATTAGGTTGATTTCAAAACATTAAATTACAACCTGAAGAGATTAAGATCAAAGAGAGTTTGACGTCCAAGGCCCGGTCTTACAGACTAGTCTGGATTTCAAGTAGCAAAAGCCAGCTCTGCTTCAGGGTAAAGTTGGCAGAGTTCAGTGGGATTTTGGGGAGAAATTCTTCTTTGTACAGGTGCTGAGGCCCTGGCACAGGGTGCCCAGAGCAGCTGTGGCTGCCCCTGGATCCCTGGAAGTGTCCAAGGCCAGGTTGGAGCACCCTGGGATAGTGGAAGGTGTCTCTGCCCATGGAAGGGGTGGAATGAGATGAGCTTTTAGGTGTCTTCCTCTTCCACCCCAAACTGTTGTGTGATTCCATGATCGTTAAGTCCCATGAAGCTGTGGCCAGTTCTGTGGTCAGTGCTGTGGCCAGTGCCGTGGCCAATTCTGTGGTCAGTGCTGTGGTCAGTGCCATGGTCAGTGCCACGGTCAGTGTGATCCCCACAGTCAGGCTCTCCTCTCACCATCGCTCTTTGGACAGTCTGTCAAACCCTATAAAGATCCAAGGAAGATCATTAACACCACCATAACCCCCTCACAGTGCTCCCCACCACCCCACTGTGTCACCACATGAGTTTTTACCCACCTGCTCACCCAGCAAGGGCCAGCCAGCCCCATCAGCACCTCCAGTGCCCTGGGGATCCTCTCCATCCTCGGGGTGTCCCAGCACAGCCCCAGCACCCCCACAGTGTGCAAAGACAGACCCTCAGGCCACAGTCAGCTATCTCAGGTCAGCACACCCACACTCCTGTCATCCTCCACCAGTTCATTAATTAACGCCGAGATAAGGGCAGGAGACGTGGCCCGGGGCAGGAGGAGGCAAAGAGAGACTGGAGAGAGAGCTTGGAGACCTGGAGAGCAAAGAGGGAGATGCAGAGGGATGGGGAGAGGGCACAGAGGCAGAGGGGGCAGAGAGTAAACATGGGGAGAGATACAGCAGACCCAGCTGAGAGTGAGCACAGAGACAAGAGAGGGATGGCAAAGAAGCACAGAGAGGCACAGAGAGAGCAGAGAGTGAGGACAGAGCAGAGACAGACAGCAGAGGCACAGGCTGGGAGCAGAGAGGCACAGAGATGGGGGACTGAGGCAGCAGAGAGGCAGCCACAGGGAGAAAAGAGGGGTGAAGGAGAGAATTCGGAGCTAACACACACACAGAGGGCACGGAGGCACAAAGAGGGAGCTGAGAGGCAGAGAACATGAAGAGACCACATCCTGCTACCCACCTCTTCTCTTGGGGCAAGGGGAACCAGCTGCCCTCCTGCTGCCCCAGAACCCCAATCCCCTCTGCTCCTTCTGCCCTACATCCCAGCCCATCCCACGGCAAACCTGCCAGACACACACTTCAGCCCTGACCCGTGCCCTCAGCTCTGGTGTGCCCCTGCCTGGCATCCCACACCTCCCTCCTCACCCCTCCCAGGGACTCTCTGCAGCCTCTGTGTCCTTCCAGCCCCTGCTGCTGCTCTCCATCCTTGCCCCATCACACAGGAGCCGCTGCTTACCAAGGATTACAACACTTTTTATTCCCACGCAGCCGTTTCACAGAGTACAAACACAAGACAAGACACCAACACCGACAGCCCCCCCACACCCACCAGCACCCCAAGGCTGCTCCCCACTCTTCCACCAGGCACCCCAATGCTGCCCTGTGCCCGCAGACCCCAACCCTGCTCTGACCCTCAATCCTTGTGCACCACGCAAACACGGCAGGGAATTCCATCCCTCCTTCTTCTGACTCTTGTTCCTGCCCACCAGAAAGCACCTCTTTCCAAGTATTGGCACCAGCTTGTCACCACCAAGCACAGTGCCAAGATTTCCAGACCCCCATGGATGAGTTTGGCTCTCTGAACCAAACCTCAGCACCGCCTCTGCTCCGGAGAGTCAGAGGGTGACACGGTCCCAAGGTGTCACAACATCCAGTGATGGCAGTGCACTGCTCTGGCCATGACCTGTGCCCCCACACCTACCTCTGGTTGAGTCTGTGAGCTCATAAGACCCTGGTGGCAGCTCCCAAGGACAGTGGAGACCCACAGCTGTCCATGTGAGGGGACAGCGCGCGCTCCATCCTGTCCCACGCTACCGACAGCGGCATGGGCCACCTACAGTGCACCCCACAAGGGAGAGCCCAGGGAAAAGCTGCAAAACCCCTCGAGTCCACATCAACGATGGAAAGCTGCAAAAAAACCCCAAACCCCAGTCCCACATCAGTGCTGGCGATCATCCAGCTCTGTCTCGCCGTTGCTGCCGCTGCGCCGGCCGCGTGTCCCCTTCACGTCCGGGTCCGCATCCCATCGCTCTCCAGGTCACGTCCCTTTGCCTCCTCGCAGCGTGGCCGGGTTGGCAGCAGCGTGGCCACTGCGGGGGGGGCTGTCTCCTACCCTACAAAGACTCAGGCTGACGCGAGAACAGTTTTTGGCTGGGCGGCGGGGCCGTGCCTACGAGGTCAGGTGCCGTGGAGCTGAGCGCAGCCACAGGCACAGCTGGGCTGCCAGCAGCAGGGTCACTCGGGCACGGTGCTCCCCTGAAGAGCTGGAGGCTGCCAACACAACAAGACCCACATGAGCTGGGGCTCCAGCACACATGCAGCAGGTGCCTGTCTCCCAGGTGCCCCTCAAATCACGCCAGTCTGGTGCCCACCCAAATGCCCGACCTCACTGCTGGGCCCCCAGACTCTGCCCATGGTGTTTACCCCACCCTGCACCATGCAGGTACCATCACCTCCCTTGCAGCTGCCTGCCCGCTCTTCAGAACCTGCCAGCAGTGGCCCCACAGCCCTCAGGTGACAGGGACGGCACACATCTGGCTCCCTGCCCTCCACACCCCTCCTGTCTGCAACGCATCACATGTCCCAGCCACCTTCCCCACACTGCTCGTCCCACAGCCCCTCGGTTTAGGGGTGGCAGTTCCCTGCTGTGCCCACCCTGACCCCGGTACTTGCCCCTGCAGCTCTTGCCGTCCCCTTGCAGTGTCCCTGTCACACAGCTGCACAAAGGCCCGTCCGCCCGGCTCGTGCAGATCTGCTCACAGCCTCCGTTGTCCTCGCACCAGTCCGATCCTGGGCACAAAGAGCAAAGGGGGACACCTCAGCCACGCTCCCAGATCCCTGATCCTTGGCTGCCAGAGGCTGGGATGGCAGAAATCCGCCCCCAGCCTTCCCTGGGGTCCCACACTTACGCTTCCTCCTGATCGGCCCCACTGAGAGGATCTGCTCCTTGGACTCCTCGGTGAAGGCACTGGCCATCCTCGTGTGCTGAGGGCAGTTCTATTCGGGGATAAACACCATCTCTGTCACCCTCAGCCTCTGCCCGGGCCCCCTCTGTGCCCCTCCAGCTGTCCCAGCTCCCAAAGGGACCCTGCAACCAGGCTCAGAGAGCACAGGTCCTAAGGTGAGCTGCCCGTGATGGAGCATCTCCTCCCCATGCCTTGAGGGACACACAACCCTCCCATCTCACCCCTAGGACTACATCTCTGGTCACCTCTCTGATGCCACATCAACAGGGCTCACTGCACTCTGGAAGAGCCCTTCAAATCAAGCAATCCACCCCTCTGCTCTCGCCCCACTCACGATTTTGCAGGAGTATTTCTCGGAGTCGCAGAGGGACACGGCGCAGTGCAGGTGAACCTCGTCATAGTCGCCGATGAACTTGAAGACGGTGACGTGGAAGCGACAGGTCAGTGACACCCCGTTCTCCTCTATGCCGATGGTGTTGTCCTTCATGTTTTGGCACCTGTGCAAAGCACTGATGCTCAGCACCACCCTCCTGTGACTGCCACCCTCCCTCAAGGGGTCTCTGCCCCATAAGGTCCCTCACCCCAGGTACCACAGTGGGGTGCTTAGACCCTGCCATGGCTTGTCTATGGTGTCATGCCCTGCCTCTGTCACCTCTCTGGCATTCCCAGCTTGTACTCCCACTTCCCAAAATGCCTGTGCCATGATCCATATTCCCTCATCTGCTGCGAACAGGAGTCGCCCACAGCATTGTTGACACAAGGAAGGTGCTTCTCCCTGCACCGGGTGCTCTGTCACACGCAGGGCTTCTGGCTGTGTCTACACCGAGCAAATTAACTCCTGCTCTAACAACACTGCTCCTCATCCTTTCCAGATTTTGACCATCTCATTGGCCAAAAGGTCCTTGTCCCAGCTGATGCCACCACCCTTCGAGCACCAAGAGACACCATGAAAACCATCGGGGCTCGTGGTCACTCACCCTCCCTCGATGATGAAGTAGCGCAGTTTGTCGTTGCTGTCCCGCGAGGGAGTGGCGTAGCACTTGTTCAGCATCAGGATCAAGTGGTTGGAGTCAGCCCCCACCACAAAGACCCCCACGTAGAGCACGTCCCGGGTGGTGAGCACCACCTCGCCCTGCCGGTACGGGTGCTTGTAGGATGAGTTCTTGTACAGGGCCATCTTGGTGGTGAAGCTCCCTTCCTGCGTCGGCACCGTCAGGTTAATCACGCTAACGATGGCAAAAAGAATGCTGGCTCAGATGGAGGAAAGGTCATGAACCCCAAAATTGCTGCCTTGCTTCAGAACCAGCACTGCCTCACCCATCTGTGCAATGGGCCCTGCTCCTACCTGAGCATCGGCCGCACCACTGAATCCAGGGAGATCTTGATGTCCAGCTCATAGGCACAGGAAAACTCCACGTTGATGGTCCTGTCCCGGGTGATGATGTTGCCCGTGTTGTTGGCGCTCTCGATCCACACCGTGTTCTTGTACACTATGTGAGTGCTGTTGGACTGCAGAGGGAGCACAGGGCACTGCTTAATTCCAGCTGTCCCTGCTTCCCTGCTCCTGATGAGCACCTATAAACGAGCTGTGTGACAAGGGCCCTGCTGCTCCTCCACCTCTGGCCAGAAAGGGCTTGGAATTGTATCCTTATTCTACAAAACCTTCCTCTGTTCTCCTTGACCCCCAGCCCATTAAAGCACCTCCCAAGCATCACTTGCACTGACCTGCCCCAACCCTGGACTGTCCCACACTCCCAGCCCTGCATGCCCCACATCCCAGCTCACCTGCACCAGGTTGCCACAGTTGCCTTTGGTGTTGTTGATCTGGAAGGAGATGAAGTCCTCCCCCTCGATGCCGGGGCAGTGGCGGTCGTTGACCCGCACGCCCTCACGCTCAAAGCCCAGCTGGAACAGTTTGCACTTGGAAATGGACACCTCCATTTGGGCGGCCTTGCAGGTCACCTCCGCATCAATGATGTCGTGGGTGGCTAGAGGAGGAGATGAGACAACTTCAGATCACCACAAATGGCCCACTGACATTTCTCTCCACCACCAGAAATGGGCTGGGATCTTCTCCTGTGGTGTGCCCTGCCCATCCTACATCCCTGCTGCTCAAAGTGTTCCCAAAACAGAGATGCCCATAATGTGCACCCCAGAAAAGCTGTTCCCTGCTCTCTGCTTCCCTCCTGAACTGTGCATGGTCAGGAAAACCTGTCCTGGCAGAGGTCACAGCCCTCAGCATGTCCCTTCCCAAAGCCCCAGTGGCACGATGGCCCAACATGGAGCTCGGCACTGATCCCACAGCCAGGAGCAGGGGACTCCCTGTTCCCACAGGGCCAGGAGCAGAGGACTCACTGTTCCCGTAGGGCGGGGGCTCGATGCAGCCGCACAGCTCGCCGCCGTTGTCCAGCTCGCAGGTGCGGTTGGGGCAGTCGGCACCCACGCAGGGATCTTCCACCACTCCTGCTAAACAGCACAAGACACAGCACAAACACAACCTTTACCCTCAGACTGCCGAGCAGCCACCTCCAGCCCCTCTCCCCAGTAGGACATGGTTCCCCTCGACCTGGACAGCCCCAGTTCTCTTACAGCAATTCTCCTTCTCGATCCACTCGGTGCCCAGGATGCCGAAGGTCCGGCAGGCCTCTCCGTAGGCAGCCAGCGAGCCGCACAGCTGGACCTTCTTGTGGTTGTAGCAGCCATCCAGAAAGCAGGACTCGTAAAAGGGCAGTGGGTCCAGGAGGCCGTAGCAGGGCTGGAAGAAGCCCTTCATGTCGGTCAGCTTCAGGCAGTAGCTGTCACTCTGCAGCTGCTGGATCTGGACGTTGTCACACGAGGCGGCGTATTGCGAGTACTGCAGCTCGTTGCAGCTGTGGGCACCGGACACGTCGTGGGGGCTCCTTTCATGGCCAGCCCTGCTCCCATTCCCACTCCCACCTGGTGGGAAAGGGTTGTCTGTCCACTCACCTCTTCTGCATGCCATTGGTTTTCCAGCTCTGTGCCAGCACCACGCTGCTGACGGCCGGCTTGCCCCGCAGCGTGGCGTAGTCGTCGGTGGGGTCGCCGTTGAAGTTGCCACAGAGGCCGCACACCTTGTTCTGCAGCCGCTCGCCGATGGTGATTTTGATGACGTTGAAGCCGTTGTAGCGGATCTGGATGTCGGGGCTGGAGTCGATGACCAGGAAGCCCTCCTGGCTGAAGATCTTGGTGGACAGCCCCGTGACAAAGGGGATGCTCACGTGGCTTCCGTTCACCTGGCGCAAGAGAAGACACAAAGCTGACGTCCCTCCCATATCCTCTGCCCACAGATGAGGGTGAGCCACTTGTAAATGATTCCTTTGCTGCTCCCCACTATCCCAGCTGTGAAAACATCGAGAGTTCCCTGGGGCCCTAGTGGAGACCACTGTGCAGCCTGGACTGCCATCCCCCATTCCCTCCCCGCCCACCTCTGGAGGGGCCAGACACCCATGATGAGACCTCACCTTGACAGTGTTCCTGTCACTGATAAGGATCTGCTCCTCGTTGATGTAGAAGTACACAGGGGAGATAATGGTGAGGTTGGGCGAGGACCACTTGTCGAAGTTGATGATGAGCTGGAAGGAGAAGTCGGGCAGCTTCTGGCAGATGGTGGAGAGGACGAAGGCGCAGTTGGCGGGGAAGCGCAGGAAGGCGCCGTCGAAGGGGCGGAAGACGCCGCCGCCGGCCGCCAGGCAGAAGGAGCTGCGGGTGCTGAAGCAGCCGCGGACGCCGTTGCGCAGCGCGCACTCCTCGTCCGACTTGCAGTGCCGGGGGTCGCACTGGATCAGGTTGCGCCGGAAGCAGCGGCACCGCCGGGTGCAGTCCCCGTTCCAGAAGAGCTGCTTGGGCTGAAAGAGGGACCCATCACCGGCTGTCCCATCGCCCTCCAAGGATGTCTGGGACAAGGTTTACAGCCCTCTGTCACACGATAAGGAACAGCAGGCAACGAGGGCAGAGGAAAATGTGCAAAGAACGCGCTGGCAGCTTGCACCTCCCTTGCAACATTGCTGCTACCCACACTCACCTTTGCACTGCCACCGCAACCTCCCTCACCTCTTCTGCGCGCACAAAAACCACAGTGCTAAAAATACCTCCTTGGCCTCTTTCCTGCACTCTGCCAGCCACCAACCCATCTGCAAGGAGCCCCATTTGACAGTAGCCCGATACTGGCTCCTCATGGAGCAAAGGCACCTTCCACAGAACAGTTGCACTGGCACAAAATACAACCCACTAAAACATGAGCAACGCTGTAAGCACAGCACTCTGCTGCATCAAACTCCTCAGTGACATGCAGCAGCTACGAAAAAGCAAATTTCATGTGAAACAGTAAATTTACCATGTGTGGAATACCTAGAACAATGTGATCATAGAGTGCTGGACTTTGGCATTCATCAAAGAGTCTTCCCAGTCACCAGCCTTTCCTCCATCCCACCTCCACCAGTGCCCTCCTGTGCTTGACACTCAGGTCACCTTCAACCAACAACTGCTTGATGGGTTTTTTGGATAGAAAGACTCCCTGTGCAGCACACCATGCAAGGACATCCCTCTCCTCTCTAGCCCTGCAACCAGCCCAGCCTGACTGTCATCCCCGCTCAAACTCTGCCCAGAAATATCATCCAGACGGAGGGAGCAAGCCCCGAGAGCCGCGTACCTCGTAGTATTTGCCATCGGAGTAGCAGCCACAGTTGTGGGGCAGGATGCAGCTCTTGCCATTGAGGACGTAGCCAGGGTCACACTGACAGCCCTCCACGCAGTAGTGGCTGCAGTCGCTCTTCAGCCGGATGGCGGCACATCGGGGCTGGCACAGGGACACGCAGCTCTCGTAGTGGCTGTTGGGGGGACAGCTGACAGCTGAGCAGGGGACAAAACAGACACAGATTAGCTCCATGGACAAAACCAACCTGGCTCCCCACCAGGGACTGACTCAGACCTGTCCTGCATGGTGCCAGTCTGTGGCCTCACCACCCTGCGAGAGCGGGGCCCCTGAGCCATGAGCTTGCTTGTTAGAAGGGAAGAACAACACAAATTTAATTTTCAGTCTCGTTAGCAAAGACAATTACTTCCCATCTGATTTGCCAGACAGATTGGCTGCCAGGGAGGCATGCAGTCCCCATCCTCAGGAGCCTGATTGAACAGCACAGCGTCATCTTATTGACAAGGTGCTGCAGCTTCATTAGAGCAAACACGTCCTGCTGGCTCTGAGGCTGACTAATACAACCCCTGGTTAACAACGGGGGGATTGCTGATTCCTTCTGAGCTTGAGGCTTCTCCTTTTCCATCCCTGTTCCTGCTGTACCACATGCAGTTTGTAACAACTCCAAGAGACTTCACCCACCTCACCCAGCAACTGTGGGAGGGGTTGGCTGCCAGGCCATCAGCCTCCCCCTCCCTGGCACCCCAGGAAAAGAAGGGTGGCACTTACAGCATGAGGTGAAGTTCCTCCAGCCAGTGATGGCAATGCCCTGAGTCTGGCACGTGCTGGCATAGTTCTGCAGCCAGCTGCAGGCTGTCTGCATGGCTCCCCCATCCACACACGTGTCGAAGAGGCAGTTCTTGTAGAAGAAGCCAGGGCTGATCTTGCTGTGGCACTTGGCAAAGACGCCACTTTGGCTGGGGATGAGGCTGCAGAGCTGCTGGGGCTTCCAGAAGCCTTCCACCTTGCCGCAGGCCGGGCAGCGGTCGCCGCAGCCCACGCGGCAGAACGCGTCCCTCTTGGCCCAGCTCTGCACGAAGTCACTGATGCTGGTGGCCGGTGTCCCCCCCGCGGCCACCAGGTCGTCCTCGGGGTTGCCGTTGTAGCGGCCGCAGAGGCCGTAGGTGAGGTTCTGGAAGCCCCGTGGGATGGTGACAGACAGGAAGGTCTTCCAGTCATACACCACCTTCAAGCCGAAGTCGGTCTCCACCACGATGTGGAAGCCAAAGGCAAAGATGTTCACTTTGCCCTGGCCCAGCTTCAGGGGCAGGTAGAGACGCTCGTTGTTGATCTGCAGGGAGGAAACAAGGCACACTGTGAGTGGGAATCATGGTGGGAGCTTCCTCAGAAGGACACAAATGAGGGCGTCTCAGCATTCCCAGAGCACGGCCCCTGCTGACCTCGCCTCCACACCCAAAACAAGGCAGCCGAAACAGAAACCCCCTCCAAAAGCTGTGCCTGGCAGCACCCTAGGACGAGCCCAAGCATGACCTGACCCCCAGAAAACCTTGCAGGCCACATCTAGGGAATTGCTCCGCAGTTTGGGAGTCACACCTGCAGAAATAACCGCAGCCCTCATGGTCCTGCACTCACCAGCACGGTGTACTTGTAGGCACGGTGGATGACGATGTTGTAATTAAAGACCTCCACTTCGACCTGTTTCACCCACAGGGCCAGAGAGGTGTCCCGATCCTCGTTCTTGGCCGTGACAGTGAACGCTGGGAACGTATCTGAGCGCTCCACCATGGGCCGGGAGATGGTGGTGCACAGCACCAGCTCACAGCTGCTCTGGAAGTCGAAGGAGTAGCCATCAAAAGTCAGGTAGTGCCCGTAGCCCGAGATGATGCAGGAGGCGTCGGTGCGGACGTGGCAGTAGTAGAGGCCGTTCTCCTCCAGGCAGTACTCGTCGTCCTTGCACGACACGTTCTCGCAGTACACGCTGTTGTCCGAGCCGTTGCAGTAGCACAGGAAGTGGCAGGAGATGTCCATCCAGAAGGTCTGGTTGGTGGCCAGCTGCCGGCCCTCGAAGTTGCAGCCGCACTCGCGGCGGGGGATGCAGCGGGTGCCGCGCAGGGCGAAGCCCTCGTCGCACTGGCAGCCCTCCGAGCAGGTGTCCCTGCACACGGGGCCCGAGGCCAGGCTCTCGCAGGTCTCCACGCAGCTCATGCACTCCTCGAAGTGGCTGTTCTCCGGGCAGGAGAGAGCTGCAGGGCCGGCAAACACAGAGCCTGAGCCCCCAGCTCCGACAGCACAGGGTGAGGAACAGGCAAAAAGCAGGTGGTGACCGATTCAGGGGGGAAAAGGGGAAACAGTCCCAGCATTTTGTGGCCACTGGCTCATCCCATTCCCTTTGCAGCCCCTTCTCCCCTCAGCCATCACCCCCCTCACATCTCAGCCCTGTCCTGCCATGTGCCAAATGATGCCTTCTCCTGTTATTTCCCAAACAAACACCTTCCTGAACACTCTGAGGCAGAGACAGGCACAGCCTTCCCACCACCTACTTCCACACTCGGGATTTTTCACATTTGCTTCTGAATTGTGAGTGTTCTCCCATCCACGGCAAGTTTACAGTGGCAGCTAAAACCCAGTGTTATTCAAATTATCCTCTGGTGGTGGCGTACAGCACCGCCAGACACCATCTGTGGCGCCAGAACGCTCCTACAGTGCACCATAAAACTTCTGCTGCCTCCTGAAATGCCACCCTGAAACCACTTCCCTGGGAAATCTGTCTCTGCTGGCACCAGAAACTACTGCCTGTGATTCCAGCATCTCGCACGAAAAGCTGCTCCGCCTCTGCGCGCCCACAAATCCCCAACAAAAAGTCTCTGCCTAGGTCTGGTGGGTTCCAAACCCCCTTCTCCCCATCCTGGGTGATGAAAAGCTTTGGTGGACTCACGGCAGAAGCTGTGGCTCCTCCCCTGGCCGATGTCCACGTCGGCGTTCTTGCAGGCACTGGCGTAGCGTGCCACCGAGTCACACAGCTCCGACACGTTGCCCCCACTCTGGCACAGGCGGAAGAGACATGTCCTGTAGTAGGCTGAGACATTGACCACGCTGTGACACTCCAGGAAGGAGCTGTTGGTGGGGTCGTTGATGATGCCGCAGCTGGAGCGGCTCCTGTAGGACTTGAGCAGCTCCGAGTCATTGTTGCAAGCCATGAGCAGGTCCCCACACTCCCCGTTGCAGATCTCGTCGAAGGTGGTCCAGCTCTCCAGGAAGAGCTCCAGGTTGTCCGTGAACTTGCCCTTGGGCAGGCTGAATTCGTCGCTGGAGTTGTCGTTGAAGAGGCCGCAGAGGCCGCCGGTGCAGTTGAAGTAGGAGGTGGAGAGGCGGATCTCCAGGAGGCCAGAGTCATAGTAGCTGATGGCCAGGAGCCCCTCAGACTCCATCACGGTGCTGTTGTCAGTCTGGTAGATTTCCAGGCGGCCAGAGGGGTGGAAATAGGGCAGCCCCACATCATAACCATTCACCTACAAGGAACAAGGTCGAGAGGCTTCAGGAAGGGTGATGTGGCTTTGCCCAACCACACCCTGCACGTTAAACACTTTCTGACCCATACCCACCCTCCAAGGCCCAGAGCCTCCTCTGAGTGAGGGCATGCAGCTGTATCTTTGCTTTTTGCCCCACAAAAAGCAATTTTTCTTCCAGGGCAAAAACAATTTGCAGGAGAAGGAGGAGGCAGGAAAGCCTCCTCAGCAAACAGGAGGAGCAGTGCTGTGGCAACAACTTCACAGGCACCTCAAGGGCCTCCGTGTCATGGCTCAAGTGCCACTGTGGTGTCCACAGCCACAGATCCATGAGCTCTTCTTCACTGGATCACAGCACAAGCCACCACCTCCCAGCCCATCCCTAGGCCGCACTTTTACCTTAATGTCTGACAGCCTGGTGCCTGCAATCTTCACCTCTTGGCCGGCCGCCTGGACCCGCACAACGCGCGGCCCGTTGGGAGCGGAGCCGGCCTTCTTCTGGCTGATGTCCACCTCGATGAAGTCCGGCCTCTCTGGGCAGGTCTTGAGCAGCGTGTAGGACTGTTCCAGCGGGTAGGGGAAGGTGATGCCATCAAAGGTCTGCAGCACCTGGTCCTGCCCCACCAAACACACGGTCTCCCGCTTTGGGTAGCACCCCCGGTAGCCGTTCTCGATGGTGCAGATCTCTCCCTCGGGGCAGGTGGTGTTGAAGCACCTGGCCTCCCTGCCAGGCTCGCAGTGGCACTGCACAGTGCAGTCTGGTGACGCCCAGAAGGACTCCCCGATGGCGTAGTAGCGGCCGTTCACGTCACAGCCGCAGCCCTGGACGGGGACGCAGCGGTCGGCGCTGAGGACGTGGCCCTCGGGGCACTCGCAGCCCTCGGTGCAGGGGGAGGTGCAGGCCAGCGGGGCCGTGAGGTCCGAGCAGGTGGCAGGGCAGCTGCTGGCACACACCGAGTACTGGCTGAGCTCTGGGCACTGCACGGCTGCCACTGTGGGAGCAGAGGGGTGACAAACAGAAGGACCGTGTTATGGCACAATTCAGGGTCAGCTGCCACCTTCTCACTGGCCACAGCAGAGACAACACAGAGGGACCCGTGACCCCCTCAGTGGTAGGACTGGCCCCTCCATTTCCTTCCTAGGCCTCCCTGGCCGGTCCTGGGCTTCTCCAAAATAGCCCCAGAGCCACTGAGCCACCCAGAGCTATTTAAGGCTGCAAGGATGGTGGACTGACCAAGCAGTCCCCATTCCAGTCCAGCCTCCAACTCTCCTCATGGCAGCTGATGATCTCCAGGACAACATGGAGCTTCCACCTCATGCCTGGCTTGTGCCACACTTTTGCTGGAGCAAGGGTGTGATGCCACGGAGAGGAGGGACCGATCAGTTCCCTCCCGACACCCTCCACTTCAGGCAATTCCTTCCCTTGGATTTCCTCCCCCTCCTGTCACGCACTCCTGGGCACACAAGCAAACCCCGGCACCGCTCCCCTCCTCGCAAACACTCACCGCATCCCGTCTGGCTCCGCCACTCTCCCACCGAGATGCCCAGGGCCTGGCACACGGCAGCGTACGCCTGGATGGCCTGGCACAGCCCAGTGCCATTGTCCCTGGCGCTGCAGAGGTCGTAGACACAGCTGTGCACGAAGGCTGTGGGGTCCACAACGGAGCCACACTCCCAGAGGGGCCCCCCGCTCTTGTTGATGAAGCCGCAGTACTCGGGGGTGAAATACAGAGCCTCGGTGGCGGGGTCGCAGAGGCTGCAGTTCTCCAGGCAGCCCGTGGAGCACCTGCGCTCGGGATGTGGCACCTGCCAGCTCTCGCCCAGCTCCGGCACAGACGTGGCCACCCTCCCGTCCGAGCGCAGGATGTCATCCTCCGGGTCTTTGTTGTAATTGCCGCACAGCCCGCACGTGGCGTTGATGTACGAGCCCGGCACGGACACGGAGGCGTAGTGCTGTCCGTCGTAGGTCACCAGCAGGCCGAAGTCAGTCTCCAGGGCGGTGGACAGGCCGCTTTGGTAGACCTTGATTGCACCCAGTTCCAGGGAGATGGGCAGGGACACCACCAGGTCGTCCACCTGCGGGGACAACACCCGGCGGCTGAGCCAGCGCGTGGAACAGCAGAGCCCTCGTGCTGGGACACAGACAGGACAGTCCTGTTGTGGGGTTTTGGGATGGGGACACGCACAGAGGGCCAGCCATTGGGAAGCCACAGGCATTTCCTGTGCCCCGTGCCTATCCCCAGGACCCACGAGGCCCAGAAGTGCCATCCCACGCTCTCCAGGTTGCAAGCGCGGTCCTGCTGCCGCCCCAGAGGAGCCGACCTGGCAAGTTCCCTGCTTCCAGCAGAGCTCTTACCTTTGCCTTCCCAAAGCCGCCCTTGGGGAGAACAATCTTGTGCGAGTAGACCTCCACAAAAATATCCCTCAGCCAGGAGACGGAGGAGCCGCCTCGGTTCTCATTCTTGGCCTCCACGTTGAAGTAGGGCAGCTGGGAGCCTGGCCAGCACTGCCTGGCGAGGAGGTAGGAGCAGGAACCCTGGAAGTGAAAGAGGAAGCCGTCGAAGGTGTGGTAATGTGGATCTCCGAACACCACGCAGGTGCTGCTCTCCACCGGCACGCACTGGAAGAATTTGGTCTTCGTCTCACACGCCTCGAAGGGGCCACAAGCCATGTTCTGGCAGAGGATCTCATTGTTGAAGTCCAGGCAGCGGCACTTGGTGGTGCAGTTGGCGTTGTCCCAAAAGATCTCCCCTTGACGGAGAAACTGTCCTAGAAAGACAGAAAGGGAAAAACCTACGCTACATCACTTCTTGAAACAGAAACACGCTCTGAGTGCACCCTCGGGGGGGTCTGCTGCTCCTGTGATGGGGACCACCACCACCGTGTCCTGCTGCTGGGCTTCTCAGCTGCTTTGTTTGTGCAAACTCCCAGCAAGAGCCGCTCATCAAACCCCAAGCTCCGTTTCCAATGGGTGGTGCATCCTCTTCGAGTCCTACCCACGCCACGAGTCCCTGGAATGCTGCGAGTGCTGTCACAAATCCGGGGTCAGTGCTGCAACAAGCAGGCTGGAAAACTTGAAGGCTGTTCCACACATTTTGGACACCCACCACTCTGGCTCTTCTTCAGTATTGCAGGGCACAAGAGGCATTTGTGCTGTTTTCCCAAAGGAAAAGACCCATTTGGAGGCGCCTTCCAGCACTTTTGCTGCACTTGCAGCATCCTCCAGCCTTGCTGCCATTTCCATGATTCCCCTGCTCACACAACTGTGCTGGTCAGAAAGTCACTCTGTCATCAGCAGCCCCAGGAGCAATTTACTCCCATTCAGGAAGAGCTCGTAGTAATTACAACACCAAAGAGCTGTTGACAAGCAACTTCCACCCCACACACGAGCCCCAGCGGGAGCGCCGAGTGATCGCACAGCCCCAGACGGAGCAGACGTGTTACACCACCAGAGAGGAGCGGGTTTGGCTGGTGACAGACAGGAGAGGCTGGGAGAAGGCTGGAGAACAAGGATGGCAAGTCCCCGTGAGGGATTCTGTCCCCTCCATCTGGCCATCTTTCACACTCCTCCGGCGCGTGGCTTCTGCCGTGCGCTGCCTGAGTTTACCTCTCCTAAACTTTTTGTTCTCTTCCCTGCCTCCTACAAAAAAAATATGCTATTTTCTGCTTCCCCGCAACAAATGTCTCCTCTTGGCAAGGCCCACGCTCCAACCATCCTGGCGTGGGGAATTTGGGAAAGGGGTGTCATTCGGATCCAACACCTCGTGCTGTGTCTCCTCTCGTGGAGGGCAATCAGCCATTCGCTGTGAAATTTAAATCCAGTGGCGGGATCTACTCGTGTTCCTCTTGTCACCTGCAAAGCTGAGACTGGTTTCCAGTTTCTCTTCAAAGTCCAGCCTTTCCTCCTGGGGTCAGCAGCTGGAAAACGCTGGAGCAGCTGGACCCAAAACTCTGCTGGAGCTGCAAGAGCCTTGGAGTCTCGTGGACCTTCAGTACCATCCTAAACTAGGACATAAAGAAGCCACATGACTCCAGTGTCCGTCAGCAAATGACAATCCACTCTTGCTGGAAAGACTCCTGGAGCACAGTGGATGCTCCTGACAGTTTTATTTGTCAAATGGAAATGCAATAATCTTTCAGCAGCAGAGTCCCTGTGCAGCCACTGTGTGCATCGATTAATCCCTTTATGGCCCCGCGCTGTCAGGGACACAGGCACAGACTCTGTAACTGCTGCAGACACACGGCATTTGTCCTGCCTGGAAAACCTGCTATTCCTCCTGCAGAAACGAGGGAAATGGCACCACAAGATCAGCTTCCCTAATTTATGGGCAGCAGGAAATTGCTGTCCCCGGGTCTTTCCTGTTGCCACCAATTATCGCAGGAACTCGGAGATGTGCACGGACTGAACCCTCTCTTGTGTTTCTGTCCCTGCAGCTGCAGCTCGTGGGGATGCCTTGGCAAAAGCACAGATCATGCAGCACCCCAACAGCAGCACCTTTTGCTACACTGCACCCCAAAATCTGGGGACAAACAATGCCATTTCTGCCTTACCTCTCAGGCTGCAGCCGTTGGCCGGGTCTATTTCTCTGCCATCTATTTTGAAAGCCCAGCGCCCAGGGACGTTTACGTTGGTTGTTTCCTCAATATTGACAATGTCTGGGGTTCTGGAGCCTGGGATGCTGAAAAAGTTGGTGAGATTTCCACCATTGAAGCCAGCCTAAACCAGAGAGAGAGAGAGCAAATTCCATCACCCATCTTGGCAACGGGAAAGCGAGGCTGCATTTCCTCACTTCTCTGTTCCCTGCTGAGTGCATCTTCTTTAGTTTTAACAGCTCTTTTTGGAGATTTCTGCTTTCAGATAGCCTGAATTTCTTTTTTTCAGGTGGTTTGGATGTGAGTGAAAAGCTAAACAGGCACTACAAGCAGAAGGGATGTGTATTTACAGATTTATGTTTGTACAGACACATGTCTGTATATACATATAGATCTGAGGCTGTGTGAATTGAGTGGCCAAAATAAAGTCAGGGAGCAATGTAGGGAGATTCCCCTTATTCAGGAATGTCCCCCTCTCCTCAGGCAGAGGGACTGGCTGTGGCACTGCTGCCACCACCAAATTTTGGAGTGCTCATCCCACCATGCCCAGCAGTTCAGTGCAAGGCCAGTTCTAGGCCTGAGCAAGCACGGCCACCTTGGGAAAAGCCATAGGCAGTCATCCAAGAGCCCAGCAGAGGTGGGGATGCGGGAGCAGGAGTCTCACCTGTGCCATCACCCCGCCGAGACCAGTGAGGGGGTCCCCTCCGCTGGCCGTGCCCGTGGTCCAGCTGATTTCGTGGTAGTTAAACAAGGCAAAGGACGACACCCCGTCTGTGATCAGGACAGCCTGGAACGTGTTCACCTGTGCAAAACCACGGGCACATTCACAAGGTGATACTGCTTTTCTCCTGCCCTTCTGCCACATTGTCTGGCCTGGGTGAGCCTCACAGTGAAGACCAGAAGGGGAACGAGACCCCAAAATCCTCTTGTTTTGAGCGTGTGAGGACGATCTCAGATCCAAGGGAACACCAATAGATGGCAGCATGAGAATAAGCTCACGGGGAAGGAGCAGCGGGCAGGATCTGGGTGGTTGTGATCTGTTATCTCCCATTACTCCACCTTAGCTTTATTCCTGCATTATCTTTCCCTGTTCCCTTCCACGTTCATATCCTACAACGCTCCTGAGGGTGGATTCCATCCAAGCCAGCCGTGTATATCCTGCACTTTGCTGGCTGCCAAATCCCCTCCCTACCTGCTCAATCCGCTGCTCGTGTTCTTCCTTTCACTTGAAATGACTCTGCATTTCCAGCCCCACACACTCCAGGCACACTCCAGCCTGGAATCCAGCTGGGAAGAGCCCAGCTTCCCTTTTAGGGCTGTGCAGAAAGACAGAAGCAGCTCCTTCTCCCCCTCTATCCCCGCAGATGAAGCAGCAGAGCTCCTCACTGGGAACTCAGTCAGTCCCTTCTCTCAGCTCCCTGCATTTTCCTGTCCTTCCCATCCCTGCCCTGGGACCACGCCATGAGAACAGCTCCTCCTGCCTCTGAGCAAGCAGGACT
>NW_008238838.1:4221212-4228805 GCF_000691975.1 Corvus brachyrhynchos
TTAGCAGGGCACAGAGTGTGGCCTGCCTCTCTTTTAATTAATCTAGAGCAACCTTTCGAGCCTGGCTACCTGGGCACTGCCCACTGGGGAGGAAGCCACAGCCACAGAAACAATTCCCAGGTGATTGGGAAAGCCCATGGATCGAACCATCTCCCACTGGGAAGCACCAAGGCTTATCCTGCCAGGAGCCCTGAGCACTGCAAGCAGTCGGTGGCTGCTGGAGGGAGGGAGGGGAGGGCTGGGGGTCACTTTGCACCACATCCCATCCCCTTGGAGCAAACCCACTGGCCCTGAGGATGCCTTAGAGGGGAGCCCAGGGCTGCTCCCGCCGCCTGCACGCCGCAGGGATGTCACTTCCAAGGCACATTCGGCCCCTGCCAGGAGAAATCTCGAACATGGAGGTGAAGCAGCTCTGGGAGCTGTCACGAGAGAGACAGAGGTGGGCAGAGCTGCCTCTCAGCAGCTGCACATGGCACAGTTCACACCCGGGCAGGCAGGGCAGGGAGCTACAGCAGAGCCACTTTCACCCCTCATCCTTTCCTTGGGATTCTTTCTCCCGTTCCTGGTTTCCTCCTGCTCACCTTTGCCGAGCCTTTGGCTGTGCTGGGAGATCACAAACATGTCACACATAAAGGCAGTGGCACTTGGAGAGTGCCACAACAGCTTTTCCACACAGCAACGAACCCTGCTCTGCTCTGGGAGGGTGGCAGGAGATGAATCTTACACCTGGATCTCCTCGAGAGGAGAAATTCCATCAACCCCCAAAATTCCCCTCTTTGGAGCTCCTGCCCATGGAGCACCCTCTCTGTCCAACCAGGCCCTCAGGAAATGAACCCATTTGCTCAGGTGACATCTCCAGGCAGCAGCTGCAGCCTCCCCGAGGCCACATTCCCAAAATGGTTTTCTGCAGCTTTTCTGCATTGCGATGAAATTCCTGCTTAAGTTGCATGGTGCTATTTCCTTGTGCCAACTCCAGGCCCTGGCTGCTGCTGAGCAGGAAGGCTGCTCTGTAACAAAATAAATTGCATTGTGTTGCAAATGTAATTCTTCAGGCAATACACGGATCTCTATATTGCTGGCTGTCTGGAAATATATATATATATAAAAATATATAAATGTGGGGTTTTTCTGCAAGTGCTGCCAGGACTGGCAAAAAATATGCATCAAATCTCAAGCTTCTCTAGCTGAACTGTTTATCAGAGCCAACTCCTCGAGACAGAAGCAGCTGGGTTTTGGCACTCACAGCACACAGGCTAATCCTGAACAATCCAGACAATAGCTGGGATCCCTCACTTGCTGTTCAAGAATGGGTTGGATGAGGCTTGGAGCAACCTGGTCTAGTGGAAGGTGTCCCTGAGGTGATCTTTTCCAACCCAAACCACTCTGATTCTATCTTCACCCCAAGCTCCAGCACGGACCTCCCGCCATCAGCTGCAGTCACAGCTCACAAATTCACCAGATATTTAAAGCTGTCCATGCCCTGACAAACACCGCCCTGCCATCCCCCTCCTGTGAGATACAGCTCACACACTGATGGCCATGTGACACAGCCACGCTGTTGGTGTGACTCTGATCAGCGTGATCAGTCTCCCGTGCAGGCAAGGAGCTGCCATCAGAAATATCTGCATTTGTATGCAAGAAGCGCATTATGATCAAGGCAAAAAGCCCTAATTGGTGTCAGAGCCTTGCTTAGATCCACTGCCTACAAACACTGCGGAGGAGATGCTTTCCCTGGAGATCCAAAGCAGGGAGCGAGGCTCGTACAGGCTCCCAGGGGAGAGAATGAAAGGGCCGCGCTGCTCCTCTGCCCAGAAGGGAAGTGAGCAGCAGGAACACAACGTGTCTCACTCAATTTCACACACGAACGATGGGACAAGACACGAAATACACCCGTGAGGAGCACAGCTCTTACCGGCGTCGTGCTGCTTCCCCCGTAGAACGTCACCTCCTCCCAGGTGACGATGAAGACCCAGAGGGCAGAGAAGGAGGCCATGTCCCTGAAGTGCCTGCGGATGTCCCTGGAGGCTCTGCGGAGCAGCTCTGGCTCCGTGCTCTCCCTGTAGTAGATCTCCCCGCGGATGCCGTTGTGCACGTCCGCCCAGAAGGGCGCCACGAAGGCGCGGCCGTCGGTCAGCGGGAAGGCCTCCGGCGTGAACTGGCTGACCAGGGCGTTGAAGGAGATCACGCCGTTGTTGTTGACCTGCGTGGAGACCCCCACTCTGTCTGAGCAAAGGTGGTTTAGCAGAATAAATCAGCACAGAGCTGCTGGTTTGTCAGGAAATGTGGGGTTGGAGGGTTTGGGTTTATACACAGACAGAGGGTGAGCAGCCCAACCTTCTGGGCACAGATTCACTTCATCCTACCCATGGTGGCCAAGGGTTGGTGCAGGAAGCCCCAAAGGCAGGACAAAAGCCTGAAAAGTCTTCAAAATAGGGTTCTGCAGGACAACACGGGAAAGGCACCCATCAGAGCAGGATGGCACCCAAATCTACTGAGACACTGCCGTGGGCCCCTGGGGTCACTCAGCCTTTGGAGAGCAGCTCTGCAGCACTGAGGGGTGTGGATGGTGATGACACAGGTGGCTGCATGGAACAAAACTGCCTTTGGCTTCGTCATCTGTGGCAGATCCTCGGGCTCCCCGACAGCAGGGAGATGCCATCTCAGCCTCCCCAGAGTCTGCTGAAGGTGCTCCCCAAAACAACATCGTGGCAAAGCGTGGGCAGCAAATGGCTCTGCTGCCCTGGATGCTGGGATTCCCCACCACACAAGGGCTTGAAATGGTCCTGCTGTGCCCGTGCTGCTGTGCACAAATACAAACTGGGGAACGGATGAGGCTTTGCCTCTCTTCTGATCCCACAGTGACCACAAGACTTGGGATGTGGCACAGTCACGCTGACTTAGGCCCTGTCTAAGGTTTAGGTGAGCTCAGGTGACCCCTCTCAGCCCAGCCCTGGTGTCCCCTTAGCCAGGCTTTTTGGGAACAGCAGCAGCCTGTCCTTCTCCTGGGCACCCATAAAACTCTTGCCCTTTTTCCCCCCCTGCAGGTCCTGCATGTTCTTGTTTTTTGTCATGGAGCAGGAATAATGTCCCTGGTGTCAAGCCCTTCGCTTTGCTGTGCCATTTAATCACCCACAGAGAAAATTTATTGCCTTTTAGATTCCTTTCCCATGAACATTATCCCATTAAATATACCTTTGACTTTCTTAATCATAAAACCTATCAGTTCATGAAATCTAAGAACTTGTCAGGTAGCTGCTAATAAATCTTCCAATTCCTGATGACAGGCAGAGCGTGTTTAAAATGCAGCCAATAATGGCAAGAAAAAGGATGAAGGGAAGATCTGCTTTCTCCACTTACATAAATGCTTCTGTACGGGGCTCCAAAAAAGATGAATGGCACAGAGATCTTGATTTCAGGTGAGCTCCCATCATCGACTTTGGGGGTTTTGGTGTCATTCTGCCAGAATGGATACAGGCTTGCCATGCTGTGAGCTGGAAGGAGAGGGAGAAGAGTCCTCAGGGCAGTGTCAGGACAGCCCTGACTTCAGAGAGGCCACAGGAAAACAGCACCAAACCCAAAGGGTGTTTGAAGCCAGGGCAGAGCTGCTGGCTGGGGGACTGGCTTTAGGACAGGCTCTGGGACAGGCTCAGGAGAAAAAGCAACATCCAGGTTAGTCAGGGCACAGCAAAGTGACCACAGGATGCACCAGAGCTGCGCTTCTGCCTCCCCTGGGACTGTGCCCAAGTCATACCCCCTAAGTCTTTTCTTCACACGAGGACAACAGGTCCATCCCTGCTCCAGGACAGGCAGGACTGGCTGTTCCACGTGGTGAGGTGCTCAGGAGAGCAAACAGCCCCAGTTCCAGCCCCAGAGCCACGTTCCTGGCAGTGCCCACCTTCCTCCTGCCTGTTTTCCCCCTGCCGGGGCTCCTGGCCTGGGGAACAGCCTGAGGGGTCACAACTGCTCCAACATTTCCCGACAAAATTCAGCTTCCTGATAAAAGGCACTGCCAGTAACATAATTGTCTCTCCCAGAAGTGCTTCAGAAGATGGTTTTGACACATTTCAGCCGCTGCTTTTCTACCAGCCTAAAACCCATCAGCCTGAGGCACCAGCAGCCGCTTCAGGCCCCAGGGAACACGTCCCCTCCTGTCCCAGCCGCTGCCAGACCTCCGCTGCCATTTCATGTCCTGTTCCTCCAGCCAGCTCCTCACAGAGCAAAAGGGGATTTCTCTGGGTTTGCCTCCCCCTTCTCCCCTCTTTGATGTAGGAAAGCCTCACGACATTCAATCTGGGCTGACAGAGCCCCAGGCTCGGAACAATCCCGGCTCTGTTCACCTGGATTCAGGACATTTCCGGGGATTTCATTTCCTGGGCCCTACCCTGAGCTCTTGAGGGGCCTCCAGCTGAGGCCAGCTTGCTCTGTGTTCCCATGGACAGGGAAGGGGCTCTCCTTGATGCCCAACCCTGAGGATGCTCCATGCTGGGCATTAAGGAGTCACTGACTGACCCTTCACAGGCTCCAAATTTCCCTGGGGAAAGGGAGATTAGGGGAAATCTGTCCTAACCCATCCTGATTTCCTAGGACACTTGTGTGACCTGAGTGCCCTGCTGGACATCAAGGGAGGTGGCATTGACGGTGTCCAAACCACAGCTCTGTTTCCACAGACAGATCCAAAGGGCCACTGCCAAATTCCTCCTGCCAGGCAGTAAAAGAAATAATTTCACAGCTGTTACACACCTGATGAGTTATCACAGCCAGGGCACAGCTACAAGACATGGATTTTATTCACTTTTTAAACAGGAAGCTCAGCAGACACTCCTCAACTCTTCTTCAGCTCTACCGGTGCCACACCACCACACCTGCTCAGCAGCCCTAACACAGACATTTCCCAAACTCCTGCTTCCTCTGGAATGCTCTGGGTGCACACACAGCCATATAAATGATAAACAAAAGCACCCCTTAGGATTCTCAGTCCCTCCATCCCTATGGGAAACACTCAGTTCACCCTGCTTGTTGCTCTTGCTCCAGCCAAGGAGCTGGGGGTGTTTCTCAAGCCCTCTGGGGTTGTTTCCCAGCCCTCTGGGGTCATTTTCCAAGCCCTCTGGGCTCTCTGGGCACAGCCCAGCTGGGGAATGTTTTCCTGATGAGGGATACTCACCTCTCTGCCAGGCTGTTATCACCAAAAGGGCCACCCAGGCTCCCAGAAATGATCTCTTGTTCATCCTACAGGAAGGAGACAAACCCAGCCATGCATCACATTGGTAGGAAAACACATCCTTGAGGCGATTCCCAACTGCTGCCGACACGGGGATGTTTCAGGGCTGGAGGTCCCTCACCTACCAGGCAGCACTGAAATGCTGTCCCATGGATTGGTGTGAGGAGAATTCCCTGGTGATAAGAGCAAATCACCTGTAGTGCCAGAGGGAGCCCAGAACCTCCTGGAAGAGCTCATTTCATGCTGAAAATAAATAAAGCCACGGCTCTCCATGGGCTCTCTATTCTCCTGAGGGTTCAGGAGCAATGTCCTGATCCACTTAGTGCAGGGATGGCCACTCCTGGCTGATCCCAGAGGGAGCAGCTCTGCTCCAGACAGGAGACCTGTGATGTGCTCTCGTGGTCCAGGGGCTTCAACTGCAGCTAATCCTCTGCCCTGGCTGCCACCACAACCATCGCTCAGGGGGCTGGATGAGCATGGAAGGAGCACATTTTACACAGCTGGGCAGCTCCTTGCACAGGAATCAATGAGAGAGAGAGAGAGCAGATACAAAAAGGAAGCGAAATCCTGTGCCAGCTCTAATTCCTTCTGTGCCTAATGCAATTTGTTACTCGTTATAAATCCAATAGAAAATATTGCTCAAACACCTGCTTTGGTTTCTTCGCCCGTCAATTCCGCTTGTGCCGCACGGGCACGGCTCAGGGAGAGCTCCCAGGAAGGTCTGGGGTGCTCCCAGCGTGCTGGGGAAAGATGTGGCCAGCTTCCCACACCAACTGTGTGCATTATGCCCAGCCTGGGTGTCAACAGCAGCCTCCCCACCTTCCCAGCTTTAAAAACCTCCCTACAAAACCCAGCGTCTCTGTGTGCTCTCCCCATGGATCTGGTTTTACGGAATGCGTGGATCAACAGATCCAGCTCCTTCTAAGGACACTCACAGGGCACAGGATTACATCCCATCATCTCTCCCACATCACTCCCACTTGATTCCCATTTCCTGGGAAGTTTGGAACACAGTGGAAGGGAAGTTCTTCGCTCACACCAATGCGACCGCATTCCCCATGGGGAAAGTTCATTCCACCAAGGAAAAGTTTTAGCACATTCCCTGTCTTGGAAAGGTGAAAAGAGAGTGACAGAATTTTGTGTAGATTGTAAATCCGAGTCACTGCAAGGAGAGACCAGGCAGAGAGCGGCCAGTGGGGACGGCAGCAGTGCGAGGACAAGAGCGGAACTGGAGGGACAGCGAAGAACAGATTATTTAACACATCCCATCCAAAACTACAAATTTTTAGGTATGGAAGAAAAGAATTACCAACCTGTTTCGTAGGCTAGAGGAGCGACCAGCTCTGAAATTTTAGACCAGTCTTGGTAGAGCAGGGTGAAATCCTATGTCAATGGAGAATGCATGCCCGTCCTCCCGTGCCAATTATTGCTGACGACTGAAACGATGGCTCAGTCCTTTGCTCTCCCAATTGAAAACTCCGTTTTCCTCAAGGCTCTTCCAGGGCTGGAGCAGTGTTGAGTTGCAATCACAACTGTTGTTCCTCTATTGATAACCAGCAGGCTAATCTGGAGATCAGATTCTGGCCTGGAGAAGGAGAGAAGCCTCTTTCTTCCCCAAAAGCTCACCCCCTTCAGGTGGATTCAGATGGAAATGCCAGCGAGACAGAGCTGGGCTCGCAGCTCTGCTGCTCAGGGAACAGAAAACCCAACCCTCGGAAGAATTGAGCCCCTTCCTCCTTTGTGTAAAGGGGGAAAAAAAGCCCATCTGTATAAAGTTACAGGATTAGCATTAAACAGTGCTAGGCTTAAAGCGCCGTTCAAAGGCGCTGCCCTGGACTTTCAATGGAGCTGCTTTCACATCCAAGTCTTGCTTTTACAGGTGGAGAAGGAAAAACTCACCCAAGAGAGGGCTTCCTTGCTGTTCCCATTCCCACCCTCTCTGGAAGAACTGGTGGTAGTGGGGAGTTTCACTGGGGGACTGCTGTGAGCGTTACGATCCTTTTCACTCGTACAATTGCAGTTTCCACAGGGATTTTCCCTGCCTCTGGCATCTGGGCTGGCCACAGCTCTTCATTTGAGCCCAAAATGTACCCCAAAAATGATTTCAACTGCTTTGAGCTGGTTCATATCCATGTTGGATGAGAGGGAGAGCTGGAGCAGCAGCCGAAGGGTGAAGGATTCCCCAGCAGAGCCACATTAGAGCTGATTTTTCAGCCTGCAGCAAGGCTCAGGTCAGACAGGCACTGCTCCACCCCAGCAGTGGGAAAACAGCCTGGCCTTGGCTGATTTTCCCTTCTGACATTTTGGGTGGGGGCCTTTTACTCCCTATTTTCCCTGCTAGGAGGTCTTTATTCCTTTTGCGCTCCTCACCCTGT
>NW_008238838.1:4228870-4244189 GCF_000691975.1 Corvus brachyrhynchos
CTGGCAGTGTGTTCAGCAAGTTTCCCCCAAAAAGCTGTCTCTTACCTCAGCAGTCTCTTTTAGCACATACGGGCACCAGGCAGCTCGCTGCCTCCACAGCAAATCCCGGAATTTGCTTTCCCTCCATCCTCCAAGCAGGAATCTTTCATTTTAAAATTTATTCTTAAATTTTTAAAAATTTATTTTAAATTTTTTAAATTCATTTTTTACCCTTTTCTAAGCCAACAGCTATTTTAGGAGGGCAGGGGGATATCAGCACTGACTGATATTCCAGGGGCAGATTACTTCCAGCCCGCACCCCGGCTCTTCCCTTCCCTCCCATACATTTTAAACACGACCAGCTCCAGGAAAATCAATTGACTCTCCTCATTCTGTTTTGTAGCACAGAGAAAACTGGTGAAAATAGGTTTCCCTCTGCTCCTTTGTCAGTTTAATATTCTGGTCCTGTTTGTCCTCGGCGAGTGTACACTGATGAAGTTTGATTAGGTTTCACCAGCTCTTTGGGGAAGACTTTGTCTTCCAGCCTATCTTCTTCTGGCAGGGGATGTTCCCATCATGCAGTGCTGAACACATTGGAGCCCAACAACCAAACACTTCTTTTTTTTTTTTTTTTTTTTTAATTTGTTCTAGGAGAAAACTTCCTCCCATGCCTGACCTGAAGGAAAAACAAGCACTCAAAGATGCCACAAGGGCTTCTGTGGCTGGGTGTCCTTGGCACAGCAGCCACAGGCAGTCCTGTCTCGTTCCCATCTCAAGGACCTGGCACAGCCCATGGGAGATGCCCTGGCAATGGATTTACCCAGGAGATGTTTCCCATCCAGAGGGGCATCTCCCTCCTCCTGCCTCCTCCTGCCTCCCCCAGGGTTGTTTGGTGCAGGCCATGAGGCTGAAATTTGTTTTAACCCCAAGGCCAGTCCCAATGAGGAGAGAGAGCGAGCTCGAGCTTTATTCCTCACCTGCAAGTGGGGATGAGTCCCAGTCATGGGGAAATACAGCCCAGGAGAGGAATAGGCCTTCAGCTCTGTGACTTCTCCTTTTGACAGGTGGCACCTTGCACAGGTGAGGTGGCTGTGCCCAAGCTCATGGACAGACAACACAAAAAAATCCTGGCAGTTTTCACTCACACCTTTGGGGCGACAGCAGGAAACATTTTTGCTTCAGGGGACACCAAAGTGCAAAGCTCAGGACACTGGGGTTTTTTTGTGTAAAAACTTACGTAAGTTTATTGAACTGATCCAAACCAATGACCTATTTTGGCCTGAATTCCACCGCTAAGTCTGCGAGCAAACCAAAGGCAAATCGTGGGAGCGGGACGTGTATCCCCCGTGAGAGAAACCAGGATAAAAAACCAGATGGACGTACAGTTGTTTTTCTTTGAAATTACATATGAATGCAACACTAATAGGGAGCAAGATAGATCTTCATGTTTAAATTATATTTGAACTTTCCAGGAACTGCAGAAAAGCAATCACAGAGGCAAAGGCCCGAGATGGCTGAAGCCCCTCTAACGTTGCTCTGGGGAAGGCGTCTCTCTACTGCCTACAAAAGTGCCACATCCAAACGAGGCAGGCACAGCTGCCAGGAATACAAATTTTAGCCTCTGGGCTGCTTTCAGTGCCTCGTTTGCATTCTCCAATCTTGCACATGCACAGAACCCACAGAATCTCACTGACAAGCGAGGAGGCAGAGCCACCGCGGCGCCTCCGTCAGACCGCAGACCCGAGGAGGCGCGGGCACAGGGAGAGCCTGGCCCCAGCAGCACTTCCTCCGAGTCACCACGGGTCACACCTGCCACCAGCACGCCTGCAGCTCCCAAAAAACAGGGTTACAAATCCCAGCCAGGGAGCAGAGGCCAGCCAGCACCCTGTGCATATCCATAACACCGCTCGTTACGCGATCCGCCCGGAACATCTGGCCAAAACCACGGATATTCAACAGGAACCTACCCAAAACCACAACAGCACAGCGTCTGACTCGGCACACGGAGCTGTGTGACACTTTGGTTTATAGCTGGCACCCAAGTCCTCGTGGAGCAGGTGCTCTGCCCGCTGCACAGGCTGCCCGTGGCAGACTTTTATGCGTGAACTAGCAGGAACAACAAAACAGCTCTCGACAAAAGTAGCCCTCGGACAGAAGGACACCAAAGCCAGGGAAGCTTGCAAATCTGTTTTGTTTTCTCAAGGGGATGTGGCAGACGCAGGCACCTTTAGCTGAAGCGGGTACACGCTGGCAATGCCTGGACATGGCCCCTCCCAACACAGCAGCGGTTTAAATCAAACCCCCTGCCACCTCTGCACCCTCACTCAGCACCCAAACTCCCTCTCCCACTCAGAACCTTCTCCTCTCTCCCCAAGACCTGGTCCCCTCTTGGGTGGAGCACACACAAGACCCCTCCTCACCAGGTATCGTGAAGGGAAAGTGATCTGGGGTACTTTGCCACATTGCTGTGTGCCATTTGGTCCCACTTTACACAGCTGATCAGCTGCACACATAAACTCACTCTGGGTTTTGGGGCTGAGTCCTTCTCCTTGGGAAGCCAACCAAGATTTTTGGGTTCTACCATCCCATGAGTGCTCCACTGCCTGCACCCAAGGTGAATGCCTTGAGAAAAACCTTCCCCTGAAGAAGCAGCAGAGTGGTGATTTCACATCCTGACCTGAACAGACCAGAGGAGCAGTTTTGGGTGTCAGCACCAAACCTCCAGCACTTGTTAACCTTCTATGTTCTCTTTTTCCTTCTTCCAGTTCCCACCAGGTCTGCCACAAATAAAATCAGGATTTACTGCCAGTTCTGAGCCGGTGACAGCACCGATCCCTCCAATTTTTAGTGGGCAAACAAACTTAAAAGCACATACTTGGATCTTCTTTATCATCCCATTCCACCCTTTAATGGACTTTGTTTATTCCCTTCTCTGAAACGCAGACACTTAATTGTGCTGAGGAAGTTGGTCAAGAGTTACAGCATCTCATTAATAGCAGGTACAATGCCATAAATACACCCACAGAGGCAATTACTGCTCTGGAGAATTAGGTCAGAGATATTTTGCATCCCACAGGTCGCTTGCCTCGGACTCTGCAGCCACTCTGGGATAACCTACTTACACTGGAGGTCAAGGGCTGAAATAGGCTTCTAATATTAAACAACCATATCTTCATAAAACTTTGCTTTATAACAAAATATCTTATTAACCACAACTTTTCCTACTGGTAGGTATGTATATATCATACAGAAGTGTTGGCTTAAGGGTTCTGCTATCAGGCAGCAAATTATTTTCGCTGCCCAAATGGAAAATACATCTTCAGTAAAGCTCTAGCTTATAAAAGCATCATTTTCTGTTACACTGCCACTGTCTCCCTGCTGTTTAGTTTACAGGTACCACGGATCTATGGAAAATCTATGCTACCTATGGAAAATCTCGCTCCCTTCCCTATTGCTCATCTCAACGGGGCCAAGAAATTGCTATTTTTGGCAGGGGGATGAGGCACAAATTAGTAACTTGTTTTAAATCCTCCCATTTTAACTCTTGCTTTGGATAAGGAACTAATCCCCTTTGAATAATCCCCACATCCTAAACCTGAAGACTATGAGATAATAATACTTCATGCCCTCCCCACTGATCCCACCCCACAATCCACGTAAAATGTGAAGAGAAATTACACAACTCCAAGAATACCAAAGGAGCTCGGTGATGCGGGCAAAAGCATCCTGGGAAAGAAAGTGCACGTGGGGATAAAGGGAGCATTTCAAAATGAAGGTCAGGAGTTCATGTGTAACTAGAGCCCTCGCTGCACAGCTCCAAAAACTGGTGTGCAGCTGCTTGGAACCAGGAAATCGGGAAAGTCTTGAACTTGGAGCAGGGAAGACACAGGAAAGCGAAACGAGAGAGAGAGAGAAAGGAAGGAGGATTTCACGGAGCAGGCAGGGGCCTCTGCTCTGCAGTAGAAAACACGGACTACGAGAAGCAGCAGCACACGATGCCTACGAGGGGAGCGTGGGGAAGCCAAGAGAGAGAGTGAAACCTGCTTAACACCCAAACGTAAGTCCAGCGTCTTTGCTCCTCCACTTCCAGAGGCTGATCCGAGCCAACACATCCTCCGAGTTCGGACCCTACGCAGGGACCCCGGCCAGGGGCCCCGGGGAAAGTGCTAGGTTTGAACTGGTGCAACAGCAACAAACACAAACTTCAACTTGACTCTTCCTCTCTGCCAGGAGAGGAATTTTAGCCATCCCACTTGCAGCACCCACTGGTACAAGGTGAAGTGCAGGGGGGAGCTCTTCAGCATCAGGATGGATGACGGCCAACGGGGGAAGCAGCTCTTCAACCCTCGTTGATCTGTTTCTCTGAAAGCCCTTCCAATGCAGCGCTCATCCACCACATCCCAAAATTCACTTTCCAACACACCTTTTATCCCCACAGGCTGCAGACACCATGTGAGATGGGTACAGCAACCAAAACCTCTTTTTTCTGCCCAAAACCAGGTGGATATAGAACGTGTGCTTTGAAAAGAAAGCTTCTTCCTAGGAAGTTCTTTATCTTTCCCCCATTTTGTGCACTCACAGAAACCAAACCAGCGGGGTGAAGTGGATGCACTAAAGTACCTGAGCTCTGAATCAAGCAGAATACTGATGGAGATCTTTCCTGTGAACTCGAGCACAACAAAAGGTTGAGACAGCACCAAGCTGCAAGAAAATACTACAGCAAGCTCGAGCCACAGTTGGATAGCGAGGCCAAAGGGAGCTCTGGTGGAGCAAAACACCAAAAAATTTAGGAAAAGAAAACAGCAGGTCAAATTCGGCACCGAGCTGTCTCCTCCCTTATGGACCCTGGCATTGTTTAGCTTGAACAACTGACCATTCATGCCAAATCACGAGTATACCGGAGCATCAAAGGAAACATCAAGGTATTGCCCACACTGAAACACATGTCCTGAAGTCAACTGTCACCTCAAGGTCACCTGCAGTGGATGGTGGGCATGGTTCTCAGATCAGGGCACTTCCTCCGGGCTAAGAAATCACCTGCTACAGAAACACAACCAAACCTCAACCAACCAACCAAAATAAAAACCTTGCAAAAACTCCTCAATGCATGTGTGTGGGTGTGTGGGGGTGTGTGGGTGTGGGCAAAAAGGCTATTTCATTCTGGGCTCCACGTAAATTTTATCTCCATCCCGGATGCCGTAGGAATGCAGCGCCCGCGAACTGTATTTCATCTCCTCCGGACCAAAAGGAGCTTCCTGGTCCAAGTAGAAGAGCAGCATGTTGCTTGTTGACAGCTGCACCACAGTTTTTAAGTGCTTCTTCAGCTCTGCCACAGTCTGATCGAGGCGGATGGACATCTCCTCCACCTTGTCCTGGAAGTGAACCTCCACCTTGGCGCTGCTCTGAGGCCGCAGATCCACCACTGCCAAGGGCTCCAGCTTCCCGTACTTGGTGACCAGCTCGTGATACCTGGAAAATTCAACAAGGCCAGAGTTATGGTGCAGCCAATGCACATTTCCCAGGTCTCAGTGCTCCTCACATGACACGACATCCGTCCTGATTCCAGCTGATGGCCTGAAGCCCCAGAAAGCCCAAGCACTCCAGTCAGTTTGGCCCACAGTCCCCAGGCTGCATCGTGGCACTGACACGAGCTCAGTGTCCCACTAGGGACGAGTATTTTGCTGAGGAAGGTGAAGTTACCACCAGCCTGAGATGTTGAAGCTGACTGGGCTCAAAACAACTTCCTGACAAAACTGAACAGCACAGTTTGGGCTCCTACAATTTCAGAAATCCCAGCTGTGGCTGCAGTGGGATTTGGAAGAAAGAGAGGATGCTGCGCTCACAACTCTATGCCTCCTGCTCCAGTGAGGAGTGCCAGAACCAAGGAGGAGTGCCAGAACTCACGGAGGAGTGCCAGAACCAAGCCAGGGCTCGCAAAAAGGACACAGCCCTCAGTTTAGATTCCCAGTATGTGTGGCTTCACGACTGATTATCAGACATTTCTGCTGTTTTCCAAGAGGCCATCTAGGTCCCAAATGTTACACTCCTCTGAGCACACGATCACTGAGATCGCCGAAGCAAGGTGAGCTGTTGCACAGTTTGAGAGCTGATAACAAACAGGGCACTTCTTGCCAGCTGATCCCTCACACCTGCTCTAAAACAAGATGGGAATTTTCCTAGCAAGAGGCGCACACTCCACTGTCACCTTGTCTTTGCAGCCAAGTTCTCTGAGTGTCCTTCGCAAGGCCCCCGCTACGGAAAGTCTGTGTCACCCCCGCCCCCTGCTCCTGCTGCCATCGGGCCAGGCTGGATCTACAGGTAACGTTTCAGAGCCCCTGCACAGAAAGCGCTTTGTGTTCCCAATCCCCAGAGGAGCCGAATGCGATCGGCGCGGTGTCCCAGCCCCCGCCGAGCTGCGATGGGATCTGGCAGGCTGGGTGACCCCAGGGAGTCCTGCAGGAATGTTCCTGGAGAACAGCAGCCCCTCTGTCTGCTGGGCACTGAGGTAAGGACCACAAGGCACTAGGGTTTCCCCAGTCCCACGGACACAACCAGAGCGTCCAAAGGCGAGACGGTGCCCTGCTCTCACAGGCACTGGGGTGGTAGATCAGCCCCATTTATCTGGGAAAGCCATTAGTGCTGAGAGAAAACAACACTCTCCCCACATCTAACCCACCTGCAGGCAGAGCAAGTGCCAGCCAACGTGGCACCAGTGGGGAGGGTTTCTCTTTCTCTGGAAGGATTTGCCAGCAGCAACATCCGACGGCAAAGAGGGAGAGAGGAGCCCACCTCTTGCTGCTCCAAACCCTCAGTCCCCTTTGGGACATCCCTTTAATTGTCAGCATCTCTGCTGCTGCAGACCAGCAACAACTTCTGTACCAGCCACAATTACTGTCATGATTCATGCACGAAGGGTGAACTGGGCTGATGGTGGGGAGAGGATAAAGAGGGGGACAAATTTCAAACAAGCTGAGAGAGAGAACCACTGTGAGAGAGTCGAGATTATCCAAATATGTGCTGTAAATACATGGAAGGTCAGGCAAGGCTCTCTGAAATTTCCTTGTGTTGAGGAAAGGCAGAACGAGCTTTGCAGCCTGCTCCTTGTATGTGAGCTGCAAAGAAAATGGGGAGTGGGAGTGACTGGCTGCCCTCAAATCAGTCAGGACCAAGGCACACATGGTTCGTTTTGGACCCCAATAACAGGCACCCTGGGGACTTTTCTAATCACCCCTTGCAGCCTGGCAGACGCTGAGGCTGCTGAAGACCTGAGCCTGGCTGGAAGTGTCTGTGATGCTCTGCAGATAAACAGTGGAGCAGACAGGCAGAGGGCTCATTAAAACCCCCCAGACACGAGGACGTCACTCCACAAGACAGCCAATATTGGATTGTACACCCGGCGCTCCCTTTAACCACGACATCCAGAGAGATAAATTGTTCCTTCCACTTCCCTGCCTGCCTGATCCCTTCCAGCTGCAGACAAGCAGAGGGGTTCTGGTGACAGAGCTTATCACAGGCTGCACCTTGGCAGTCTGGAGAGGGGCTGCTCCCACTGGGAAGTTTTCTGTGCTCAGGTTGTGCTCCCTCTGCTCCAGGCAGCACTGCAATGCAGATGTCAGACCCCAGCCACAATATGTGTGTCCTGATAAGTTTCTAATTAGAAACCACCTTTGGAGCCACCACACCGGATTTGGGAGCAAGGAAGGGGAAGTTTTAGGAACAAACAGACACAAAATCCCCCTGCAAGGAATGCCAGGTCTCCCTTCCAACAAGGGCTGCTGCTTGTGGGTCCAGGAACTCAAACCCAGCACTAGGGACACTCAGCCATCTGCAGCCTCACTAGAAAGGAGTCTGCAGTGGCACCCAGCCCCTCCAGGACAGAAAAACCCTCTCTGGTAGCTGCAGAAGTCTCCTGGAAATGCTGCACAGATGAAGGGATTCGGACAAAGAGGCCATTGACCATGAAAAAGGCAGTACCAGTGTTTAAAGGCTAAGAAATCCGAGGGGGAGGTAATTTTTCTAGCATAAAGCTGGCGTGTTGGCCAAAACCAGCCTGGTTTTCTTGAATGGGTGAGATGTCAGTAATCTTTTACGTGAGATCCCAGCTGGAAACTGATCCCAGTGGTCTGTGGTGATGTGTAACACACAGCCTGTTCCCAAAACCCATGTCCTAGGCATCATGAGTGCCTCAAGCTGTACCCCACTGTGTCCTTCCCAGCAATATATGGATCATGGACATTCTGTCACCACCAAACACAAGAAATAGGAAGTGTTATGGAAATCAATCCCTTTTGGGAGCAGCACCATGAGCTCACAGTCCCTGTCTCCCCTTCCTCTCTCCTGCATTCTCTGCCTCTGCTGTTATCCCTTCCAATATTTCCTTCAATTTTTACGCTTCAAGGCCCTCTAAAATTACAAGCCAGGACTTGTCCTCAGAAAAAGGACCAGCTGTCTTGTCTCCCTGACTACATGAGTGCCCTCTGCCTCTGAACTGACCCCAGCATGCCTTTAACAAATATTATAATCACTGACCCTATTAATACTCACACAAAATGCCATGCCCTCATTGCCCATTCCAGCCTTCCCACCCCCTTACTGGATTGGCAAGTCACATATCCAGTGCTTTAGAAAAACAATTTTAGCTGAGAGTTAAGCCAAGGAAAACACTGACCAGATTCCATTTGTACCTCTGTCATCCATACCAGGCCATACCTGTGACCTTCAGTGTGTCCCCACCCCTGACTGTGCCCTCAGAGTCACACACACACTCCTGTCCTACCCCTTTTCTGTAAAAAAAGGACAATAAAGCTTTGCTGTCCAAAAGCACATGAGGGTTTTAGGGCAGAGGGCAGGTACAGGCAGTGACCCGATGCTCCATGATCCCTCCTCAGCCCAGTAGAAGCGGTAAGTGGATGCTGGCACAGAAAAGATACAGACTGAACAGCATCTGTCTGAGTTCATTAGTTTACCAAGATGAACAGATCATTGGATGGACACTTTTGGCAAAGAAAACCCATCAGACTTGTGATTTGTAGGCCTGAAAGTGAGGGGACAGCTTCCCACTGCCAGCCACATTGCACACACCAGATGGTGCAGAGGATTAGCTGCCCTGGCCTGGCAGCAGAGAGCACGATGTGTCCTGGCTTTGGGCACACAGGTGGGTTATGAAGGGAGCCGTGGGAGAGGCCAGGAAACAATGAAGGTCATGAACTGAACAGTCCTGTTGTTTAATGGCACTTGACACAGGCACTTTCAAGATCAAATCTGACTTGGGAGTGACCCTACAAATCATCAGACACCAATAATATAACAACTTCAGCTCAAACAGATGGAGGGAGCCAAGGCCAGAGGAAGGTGAGGGACGGTTTCTTTCATGGAACAGCTGGCACATATTTCCCATCTCCTGTTCAGTCACCACCCTTCTGTCCCTGCTCTCCACTGCAGGACAGAGAATTCCTACCTGAAAGGGACCTCCTCCTCAGGGAACTCCATGTAATAGCGGATGAAGAACCGCTCCGAGTCCTCCCGCTCCCCGTCGGCCACGATGCTGCCGTTGAGCTTGGTGATGGATGGCAACCTGCAGGCACACACCAAGAGCCACAGTCAGCCCAGGAGGGGAGCCCAGACAGGCTCATCAACAAGCCAGTCACACCAAAAGTGCCCCAACTTTAACACCATGAGAATTCCTGCCAAGGAAGCTCAGGCCTCGGTCCCTTTGAGAGAGCAGGAAAGTTCCATGTAATGTCTCAAGCACATTCAAAATTAAGCATTTTCATTTCACCACATGTGCACAGGCTTGTGGGAGACTCGCAAAATTCCTTGAGAAGCAGAGCAGTCAGATTTAACATTTCCACTACTCTGACTTTTCCACAAAACAAGCTCAAATCTTGCTGCATTCACACAGAACTTCATTTCCTACCAACCTCTTCCTCTGACGAGCTGCTCCCACCCAACAAATCAAGCTCCAGTCTTTCTGCATTCACACAGAACTTCATCTCCTGTCAGCCTCTTCCTCTGATTACCTGCTCCCACCCCTTCCTTGCCTTGTCATGTGTCTGCTGAGGAGAACAAACCAACAGACCTGGCTATTAGCAGCTTCCTGCGTTCCTCGGTGGTGTAGGACTGCAGCAGAGGAATTCCCAGCAATTTCACTTCCTCGAGTTTGGGGAAAGAATTTAACTTGTCAATGTCTTCCCAGCAATGCAGACCTGCTCAGAAGGAAAGACTTGTGTTAACAAACACAGAAAACACATCATGGATCCAAGATAATAAGTCACAGCCAAAGAACATATGTGACAGGAGAGTGTCACTGCTGTTCCTTTGAGAAGTTGGCTTTTTGCTCACGATGTGCTGCTAAAAAAGCTACATTTGCTTACGAGACAGAGGAGCTGAAATTCTCTTGTGCTGTTTTCCAAGTCTGGAAGGATGCTCTCCATGGCTTTTTTATGGAGCACCCAGCCTTTGGCCTCTCTGCTAGGGACTGACCAGCATCCGTGATGTTGTGCCTATTAAGGGATGCTGCCTTCAGAGTGTTAAAGTCACCAGCACTTCTTTCATTCCAGGCATCACTAAGCAGCCATCAAACAGCTTTACCTCACACACATGACCACCTTGGGTCCCATTTCTGCTCACAACCCGACGGTGAAACAGTCCCAGAAGCCATCCAGCCATTTAATGAAAAAGGTTTTAACTCGTTTTCAGCCCCCTCAAGACTTGACATTTGGGATAACAAAGCAAGCAGGGAGGACAAAATAAAGCAAAGCTGAGGATTGAGCACCAGCAGAGCCCTGATTGTGTGGTGAGATCAACACAACTCATCTTGGAGTCTTCACCTGACAGAACTTCAGAGTGCAGCAGCTTTCCCTAAAACCCCCAAAAAGTTTTAACAAGCTCCTTGGGATTCCTGTTTGACTTTCAGCTCCCAAAATATCAAAATGCAACACAGAGCCTGGAGTGCTTAAGCACCTGGCAACGGAACTGCAAAACTACTTACCACAGGAGCACTTGAAAGCTTTCAAATGCAGCTTAACAGGCTTTTCCTCCCCTAGTTAAGCTTTTGTTACAGGGATTCCTTGATGCTTATATTGTAGGGCATGTTAATAAAGTCCCTTCTACCTGCCTGACACTTAAGCAGCACTTGCACAGCATATAAAGCTGTAAAGAACAAAAGCTGCTGGTGCATGAAGCGCTCCTGCAGATGAATTTCTGGTGTATGTGTCATACACAAGCACGTCACAGCCCCCACGAGCTGCCCTGCAGCTCCTTCTCTCCCAGCACAGGGTGCTCTTCCCAATATTCCAACTGCTCATTCTCTCTCTGGAGCGTTGGCTGAAAATTCTCTGGGGCTGGAGTGTAAAAGCAGCTTCCAGCATCACTTGTGAGGTTGTAGTGCCTGAGCACGGCTGACAGACAGCTTCTACTGCTGCTGGGGGATGCTTGATCCACGCTGCATACCTGCACACGCCCTCATTTTACCTGAGATAAAACAGGGAATAAAGGGAAAATGGCATTTTTTCATCCCCTTCACTGCCAGACATTTATTTATCCTTCTCCAGCCAGGAGTACCTGAGGCAGGGATGGGAAACAGAGGGAAACCACCAACATAAAAAACCTTTCCAGCTCATTTTGATTAACTGGTCCACGCTGCTCTGACTCATCTTTTGATAATGACTGACTACCCAAGGCAGCAGGAAAACCCCACAGATGAGCAAGTTCATTTCTTGTCATCTATACAGGAGGAGAGACTGATCAACCAACAAAACCCATCCCTGCTTCCAGACTCTCACCTGACTTGTGCAAGTTGATGGATCTTAGGTTGGGGAAGAGCCTTGCCAGGGAATCTTCTGATTCTTCAATGGTCGTGAGGTTGTTGTTAGCCAGGATGAGTGTGTCCAGTGATGGAAACATAATTCCCAGCTTTCGAATTTCAGTCCAGTCTTGAAGATTATTGTCAGTTATGTGGAGTAGCTTGAGAGACTGACAGCAAACTGGAGAACAAGACACTGTTTCATAGTCGTTAAGGCACAGGAAGAGCTCCTCCAAGCTGCACAGGGCAAGAAGGATCATGTCATCAATTTTATGGGATTTTACCACAACTTTCTGTAACAGCTCTGAAAACCTTGGTGTAGAGAAGACCTTAGAGCACTCCCCATGGAGTGTTTCAACTACATCTCTGCTCCCATCCAATTCAGAGATTAAACAAAACCTTTTAAGTGTTCCCTGAGTCTCTCCCAGTATTGCGTAACAGACTGGTTGGGGCTGTCTTCCACATTTGTGCCACCAACCCAGCAGTGACTGGGAGCTGGTCCCAGTGCTCTCAGCTTAAATTAAAATGGGGTTTTGATACAACACTGACAATGATTTTTTCCCCCACATCACTGCCAAAGATTCCCATTAAAGAAAGAAGAGATCCCATTAAAGAAAGAACAGGTCCCACTAATTTTTCAGGCAACTGAACTTTCCCAACCCCAGAGAAGGGTAGGTTGGCTACACTGGACATTCTGTTGTCACCATCTCTGCTTACAAAGCCACACAAAGAGGGATCTGTCACCAAAATGAAGCCACTGAGGACATCCATGGGAGCAGAATGCCAAGGTGGCCCATGGCCAAACCACAGAAATCAACACCTTTGCAGAGAAAAGCAGGATGAAATATTCCCTGACAAGTGGCCAGACCCTCAGAGTCACATCCCATTTAACAGGTGTGCCCTGCACCATTCATTGCACAGTGACTCAGAGGGAAGTGTGACCCTCCTACATTTTTGGGGTCATTATCCATCTCTGGTATTTAGGTCTGGAGGAGGAGAAGCCCTGGGCTTTGCAGCACCACCCAAGTTTGGTTTAAAGACAATGCAAAGCACTCACCTAGCCAGTTCCCAAACTCCCAAAGGAAAAAAATCCCTTTTTCTTTACTGACGTTTGCATCCTCCCAGCCCCACTCATCCCTCACCACACGATTCCATAACCCAGCCTTGACCTGAGTGCAGCAAACCCCCAGCTTCCCAGGCTTACTCTGGTAACTCCTGCAGGATGGTGTGCACAGTTTCCCAGGAAGCTTTGCTGTTGTTGAGCACAAGTTTGCGGACGCCAGCGAAAGACCCAGCGCAACTTCTCTCTAAAACGGACAAACTGAGAGGGTTGGAACTCAGGTTTAGAAACTCCAAGTGGGGGACGTTGGACACAATTTTACTGACCTAAGTGGGGAGGGAAGGAAAAACAAACAGAAAGAAAGAAATGTGTATCAGGCAGTAATCGGAGCTCTGGCATTAACACCCCACCTCCTAAAAGGGGCCCTGTGGAATCAGCACAAAGAAATAATATGGGAAAAACACAGGGATATCTACCTGGAATTCATTCTCCAGCCATTCCTGATCTAGATGGATTGGTGAATTGCTCATTCTCCTCAAGAGTTCATTTAATTACGCTCTAGGAGCAGCTTGATAAGAGAAAGGCAGACCCTTGGGACAGGTCATAAAAACCACCTCAACCCCAAGGCTGAGCAGCAGCACGTTCCAGGAGCCAGACCTCGCTCATGGGGGGCCATGAACACCTCTCCTGCCTCCATGGCCAACACTGAGCCCTTGTCCAGCTTCCCACTGCTCCCCACAGAGCTCAGCCAATCCCTAATTCCCTCCTTGACTGGGAAACTGAGTGGGAAGCACGTTCCAACATCAGTGGAAAATAATTCCGAGTCAGAGAACACCTGGCTGGAGATTTCCACTCTACAGAGCTTTGGGGTGGGCAGAGATGGGGCAGACCATGGCACACAGAGGTCAATAAATGGCCCAGCTGTTGGCAAAGGGTGATTGTCTCCTGCAGAGGTTGAATTCAAGTGTGGCAAACACGAGGTAATGTGTCTGCCTCGCTTCACGCCTCGTCTCAGGTGATGTCACGGTTTGGGTGCTACACCTCAAGAATTAAGCAGGCAAACTGGATGACATCAGTCCAGCAAAAACACAGGATTTAGAAAAAAATGGCTTTTGATGAACGATTGGAAGAAGGGTATTTTTTCAGTATTATATTAAAACAAGGAAAGGAGGCATTAAAGTTCTCCTTAGTGGGTATAAAAAGCTGTTGTATAAGGAGCAGTGATGATGCTCCTCCTGCCTGCTGAGAACAGGGCAGGCAGAAATTGGCTGAAATTGCAGCACAGGAGACTTAAATGACACAGTTTAGCCTATGAGGCTATTAGCTAAGCATGGGAACAGGCTACCCAGGGTTCTGGAATCCCCAGCAGGGGCAGGTTTTAGGAGTGGGGAGATATTCATCTAGTGTGGATGGGCTGTGAAAACTTAATCCGGTCTCAGAGGAAGGGACCAGCACACACAGAAACCTTTCAGTTCCAGGGCAGCCTAAAGAGACTGAACGCAGAGCGGGGTGTGAAATGTGCAGCTCATGAGTGACCAGTGAATGACCAGAGCTGAGGTCAGCCCCACTGAGCTGGGACACTGCAAACTCTGCATTCACTCCCTGCTTAAAGACATGAGAATCTGATGGCACAAAACCCCAAGAGATCCTATTTTTTCCACGTATTTCTAACAATAAACACTAATATAAAAGGAGAGCATAATCCAGTGAGGAACTTAATGACACTTGAATGGATTGAGACTGTTTCACTCCTGTTACATTGCATTTATTGAGCATTATTTCATCCAAGCACTTCAAAGGATTTTACAACAGCATTTAGCATTAATTAATGAGGCTGCAGAAATACCCTTTGTGGCAAATATTATTAAATCTGTTCTGCAGATAAGGCAACGAATGTGGAGAGGGAATAAATACCTTGCCCACCATCACAGGGACAAAGCTGGGAATCAACTGCCACTCTGTTAAAAATTAAACTGCTCATTAACTTCTTGATGTTAGTAATGCCAGTTCCAGTGCTTTGCATGATGATATAAAACAAAAATACAGATTTTTCACCCACAGGCCAAGACTGTAAGTCACAAAGTACATGGAGTGGAGTGCCACACTGGATTAATTTCACCACATGTATTGCTCAGTTGCTGTTGAAGTAAATAAACATCACCTTCAGAGATGAGAAAGAAGCCACAAAAATGAAACCCTCAACAATGCAACATTTGCAGTCAGTAATAGCTGTGAGAGGTACCCAGAAAGGTGCCCATCACCATTTTACCTCGTGCCAGTCTTCCAGCTTGTTGTCAGAGAGGTCGAGCTCAAAGACGTGGGCGCAGAAAGCGGCAATCTCGTTCTCGTCCCCGGCACAGGTGATGCCACAGCTGTTGAGCACCAGCACACTCGGCAGGTTCAGGCGGTCTGGCACAGGGAAAAACAGAAGCTGCCTCTGCTCAGCATTGCCTTGGAGTTACAGAACCCAGCCCCAA
>NW_008238838.1:4244199-4244912 GCF_000691975.1 Corvus brachyrhynchos
AGAAGTTACAAGACCCCAGCCCAAAGCAGGAATGTTACAGCCAGCAAAAGAAATCTACCAGTAACGCCAGAATTGACACTGATTTCAGGAGCTCAGTTAAATATGGATTTTATGACAGACACCATCGTGAAGCCTGGACTGTAAATATGAAGTACCACTCCTATCAGTGCTCTTCAGCTCCTCCACGTATTCCTGTGTATTTCAGGCCTGTCCTTTGTCATTTATGGCCTGTCTCCTATCAGTTCTTGCCAGAACTTCTGCTCTTCCCCAGGCAGCTGCTGCTGCAGATAGGACACAGGACTAGGGGAGTGTCAGCTGCACAGTCAGACTCCCTTATCCTCTTGCCCTGAGCCCACTTGGGCTTAGAAACAGCCAGGAGGTATTTAAACATTTCTTAGGAGGTATTTAAACATTTCTTAGGAGGTATTTAAACATTTCCTTTCTAAGCTTTCCCTTCCCAAGGTTCAGTGTAGAGCATTCAGCATCCATGCAAAAACTCAGCTCTCTGCTCTGCCTTTCCATTTCTGCTTCGGTTTTGCTCCAGCTCCTTCTCAGGCAGGTAAATGTGCTCAAAGATACAACCAAGGAGTTGGACCCCAATCACAGCGTGCTGTGCTAAGGCTAAAACATGATGAAAAACTGGGGATTTGTAACAGGAAACAATTTCCACACAAGAAATCCATGTTGAGGCAAGGTAAGCCATCAGTCTTACA
>NW_008238838.1:4244943-4249965 GCF_000691975.1 Corvus brachyrhynchos
GCTTTCCCACCTCTCTGAAATACTAAAATCCATTAAAATTTAACCACAAGCTTTTTCCTAAATAGGTGGCCCCTTTTCTCCTTAACACTTGACAGCTACAGGACTGAAAAAGGATTCTAGCAGCAAACAGCTACCTGGAGTCATCTGAGTTTCCAGGTTTTCTGGCTTGTAAGTGTTTGGCTTCTTTAAAGGATGGTGTGGCACTTTGGGAATTACTCATGGAGTATTTGTAAGTCATGTCTCAGCCACTTTCTAGGACATGGCCTCTTTTCAGCACCCAAACAGCTCAGGTGAGCAGGAGAGAGGTAAATTTACCTGGAGAGGGGGCATTGACTGAACATTCCATCAGGCCAATTTTCTGTTCTTGTTCATTTTGAGAGTGTTTTATCCTCAACTGAACTCAGGCCCTTTGTTCTCCTCTGTCAAACCCAGTTATTGGAAACTTCATCCAGCTGATTTCCACAGCTATTTTCCTCTTTGGGGCTGGTTATGACACAAATTGACCTGATGGATGTTTGGATTACTCCTACAGATCGTGATGGGCAAGATGTGTGACACGAAGAAGAGCTCTGATGGGATCCACGTGAATCTCAGACCCATCCGTACAAACCAAGAATTAAATGCCAACATCAGAGTGTGAGGGAGGACTAAAGGGTGTCACATAGATCTAGTTCAGAGGAGATGGTGACACAGATTCTGCAGTCTGGGACGCTCAAGGACATCCACAAGCAGCACAGAGCTTCAGACACGCATCTGGCTAAACTCCCTCGAGACAGCAAGGTCAGGAGCACAGGAGAGGGGAATTCTCCACTAGGCCACAAAGCATTTGGTGCCTTGAGAAGACAAAGTACACTGCAAGTTCATCTGAGGCACTTGCCACAAAAGCAGCCCGGCTAGAGATTCAAAAACTCATCACTCTGCTTGAAATATGTCCCCTCCTGTGTACACTGAGCTCCTGTCCCTGCAGGCATCTAAGCAAGCTGGCACCACTGGCATGGGGACCAACCTCGAATTTAGGTCACTTTTTATGTATTTTTAAAGCCATCTCTGCCAAAATACCTGTTGCTGCAGCCAATAATAAGATAGGATCAGTGGCCTGAAGAAAACAAGCGCCAGGGACTGCTCAACCCTCAAAACCCAGACTGCACAGGGCCTTAGTTCCATCTTCCACTCATAGGGCTGGAACCTGGTGATCTTGAAGGTCCCTTCCAACCCAAATGATTCTATTCTATTCTCTAATTCTGATTCTGTGACACTGCAGAGAAATTTGGTTTTTTACAGCAACCAGTTCAGTCACTTTCCACCTTTGTTAGATTCCAGTCTCCAGTAAAAACCACATTGTGATGGTTCTTTCTCTGGGCAATTCAAGGTGATTCCTCTTTCAGTTGATTCCTCCCAGCACCCCCCAGATGCTCAGAAAGACCAGAATTTACCTTTCATAGGTGAGCCCTGTGGAGTTGCCGGGACGTGCACCCCCATGCCAGGCCCACGACGGTAGGGGAAGTTCTCAGGGCTGTATTTCTCACACAGAACTTGCATGAAACTCCTTCCACTGGGTTGGTCCATGCTCCCTTCTTGGACTTCTGGTTAAAGAAGAGAAAAACAGAGCATATGAGCAGTCAGCAAATAATAATCACTTCTAACAGTGGTGCTTGAGAACACAGGGAAAGAAGGCAGGTGGGTCACGGGTTTTGTTTCTGAGCTCCAGCTTAGTCTAACAGGTCCTATTTCAAATTTGAGATTAAAGTAAAACATTACTTGAAAAGAACCCAGAACCAGAGGGTTTGGTGCTGTACAAACACAGCATTACAGGCCAAGTTCAAGACCTCCTTACCCCACTTACTCCTGCTCTTCCAGGATAACTCCAGGCTGCAAAAGGTGACTTCTGCACTTGCCACTTCTGCCCCTCCCACGAGGACTGAGAGAAAGCCACAGCTATTCTCAAACACATTCCCAGGGCAGCCAGGAGGGGAAGGAGCAAACAGCTGTTTCTGAGTAAGAGATTGCTCCAACAGCTGTTTGCCAACTTCCCTTTTCTGCTGTGTCACCAAACATCTCCTGGCCAGGCCAAAAGGCACCTTCTGCCAATTCCATTCTGCAGCTGCCTAATGTATCTGGGAGATAATAACTGTGCCCTGCATATCTGGGCATGGCCCAGAACAGCACAGGAAGGAGGCCTTGCCTCATCACAGGCTGCTGAGCTGCCTGGAGAGATACTGAGAGTCAGCTGGGAGGGTTTTTGGCACCAGGATCCCTCCATGGCCGGGGTTCTGCCCTGCCCAGGTGGGACTCAGCCTCTCTCTGTGTCCTGTTTTCGTGTGCACACTCTGAAATCAGCACTGATGGTTTTGTAACACAGGAGCAGAGCTTGGCTCATGAATGAAGAGATTGTTGTTTCCAGAGGTCTCCTAGTCCTGCTGCCCATCACGGACACACCATCACAATCCTGAACGTGCAGGAACCAGAGCAGGTTTCCTACAGTGTCCAATTAGTCATAGGGCAGCTTTTTCACTAATTACTGCAAAATTACCTTTTTAAACCTCAGAGTGGGGCCACGTATACGTGGAAAGCCAAGTTGCTAATCCTGAATTAAAATGTCTGCCTGTTTCTTTCTGTTTCTTTCCTTTACGGTTGTTACAGGCAAGGATACAAATCTAGATTTAAAATTCTAAACAAAAGTGATTTTGCTGAGGCTCCCTTTGCTGAGAATCACCTGTTTAACAAGTTCCACATCACTTCTTTGTGACCAGACTACCTAAAACCCACCAACCAAAAGGACTTGAGTACAATAAGCAGCAGTTGACTGCAGTGTGTTACCATTTTTATATTATAAATAAAGTTTAAATGTCACAAATGGGGGCTTATTGGATTGGTCTTAAAAAAACCCCAAAACCCACCATTTTCATCTTTAAACAACTGGGTTAATTCAGAGCTCAAACTTGACTCATGTCACTATCAAGAATCAAAAAATCCTCAAACCAGATTTGATAGGAACAAGGCATTTAATTTTAGACTAAATCACTCCACATGGTACAGGAACAATTTGCACTGACAGCCAAGGTTTAGGCTGAGAGGCCTCGTTCCAGAGTGCTTTGGGAGCCTCACAGACAGACAGGGCTTTCCAAACACACATTCAGACATCCTGGTCCGGAAATTCTGGAACTCTCCTGTACATGTTTGTCCTGCACGTGGCTTTTCCATCAGCTCCATCCCTCTTTATCTGCTGAACAAACATCAGCTGGAAATTCCATAGGAGAAACTCACTTTAGAGGCAAAAAATGGTGTTTCCAGATATAGTGTGAGAGCAATCCAGAACTGAGAAGAAAAATTACTGACATTTACATCCAACAGCTTTGAATCCCCAACATTTTCTTCCTCAAGCTCTACTTTTGCACGCCAGTGCCATTGTGAGATGACAAAAACGTCATGGAGTGGGCAGTCGCCTTTCCCACCTCCCTTCCCATGGGATTGCACATCCCCTGTAATCATCTGTCAGGCACGTGGCTTCTCGGAATCCCTACAATTGCCTGGGAGCAAGGAGCAGCAGGATGTGCAAAGGGAATGACAGGTTCCAAGGGAATGCTGTCAGCACAAGGGCAGGACAGGGTGGCCTGCAAGGTGCACGTTTCTGAGCGTGTCCTACTGACAGCACGAGGAACAATTCACGTCCCAGAGTAGCTCTGGGTTTCCTAAATGACAGCACAGAGTGCAAACGAGGCACTTGGGCTTTGAGACGTATCAACAAACCGCCTTTGTTGTTATGTTCAAGTGCTCTGCTGGCCCCACTGACAAACAACAGAGAATCCCAGAATGGTTTGGGTTGGAAGGGATCTTAAAAAGAATCTCATTCCAACCCCTTGTTCTAACACCTCCCACTATCCCAGGTTGCTCCAAGCCCTCCCTTGTTCCAACACCTCCCACTATCCCAGGTTGCTCCAAGCCCCATCCAACCTGGCCTGGGACACTTCCAGGGATCCAGGGGCAGCCACAGCTGCTCTGGGCACCCTGTGCCAGGGCCTGCCCACCCTCACAGGGAGGAATTTCTTCCCAATATCCAGTCTAAACCCACTCTCTGACACTTTGAAGCCATTCCCCCTTGTCCTGTCACTCAAAGCCCTCGGAAATAGTCCATCTCCATCTGTCCCTTCAAGGCCACAATGAGGTCACCCCAAACCTTCTCCTCTCCAGGTGAACAATCCCAGCTCTCCCAGCCTTTCCCTGTCACATCAGAGCTGTTCCATCCCTCTGATCACCCTGGTGCCTCCCCTGGACTCTCTCCAACAGCTCCATGTCCTTCCTGTGCTGGGATTCCCAAGCTGGAAGCAGCACTGGGAAGTGTCCGGAAAGAGGAGCACGACCCTGACTTGAGATTCCAGGGAAACCCAGCGTGCTGCTGCAGCTGATGAGTGAAGTGAGAACACTAAAAAGGACACGGAAAACATTTCCATTCCCTGTGCTGTGAGCCTTCGAGGAGAATAAGAGACCCTTCAGGAGAATGACATCATTAATGACATGCTAATGAAATTCCAGTGCCACTCAAATGCCTTCAGGGCACATCCTGAATAGTCACACACCAAACACATCCTGACATGTTTGTACACATGGAAAATAAAGCGTAAGGAATGGATGAACAGCACAAACATCCGTCTGCAAGGAGCTGGAACATCGTTCTCCCGAGACATGATTCAGGGAAATTACTTTTGAGACGATCTCGAGAGGCAGAGAAGTGAATCACAGAATGGCTTGGGTTGGAAGGGAACCTTGAAGATCATCTAGTTCCAACCCCCCTGCCCTGGGCACGGAAATCCCGCCAGGATTTATCAGGAATTGTACCAGGGCAGGGATCCTGACCCTCGGAGCCACCAGGACAAGCCACCCCAGCAGGTGAAACTCTGTCAAGGCCCCCACCAAACCCAGCACGGCTGCTCGTTCCCACACCACAGCACCGTGCTGAGGGGACCACAAAGCACACGGCAGATACCTGAATTATCCTTGGCACGCTCCTGGCCCGACCCTGACCCT
>NW_008238838.1:4254429-4266490 GCF_000691975.1 Corvus brachyrhynchos
CTCCAAACATCACGTGACGCCGCGCGCGGTCACGTGGCGGGGCGCTCCCCCGTTGCCGTGGAGACGGCGACGCCGATGACGTCACCGCGGCCACCGGGGGGGTTTTCCTGGGATGCGCCGGGAACAGCGATGGCAGCGCATCAGCGAGGGGATCCTGCCCCTCTGCTCGGCCCCGGGAGGCGCGCCGGGAGTGCTGTGTGGGGCTCCGGGCTCCTCAGCACAGGAGGGACCTGGGGCTCCTGGAGCGGGGCCAGCGGGGGGTGACAAAGATGGAGGGGCTGGAGCATCTCCCTGAGGAGGGAGCTGGGGCTGTTCAGGGGCTCAGAAGGGACCTCATCCCCGTCTGCCAGTGCCCGCAGAGAGGGCTCCGAGCAGGGCCCAGGCTCTGCTCCGGTGGGCCAGCAATGGCACAAGGGGAATGGGCAGGGACTGGTGCCCGGGAATTTGCACCTGGATAGGAGGAAGAACTTTATTATTCAGTGACCAAGCCCTGAACAGGCTGCCCAGGGAGGGTGTGGAGTCTCCCTCACTGGAGGTATTCTAGAACCACCTGAACACAATCCTGTGCCCTGTGCCTCGGGATGGCCCTGCTGGAGCAGGGGGGACACGGTGACCCGCTGAGGTCTCCTTGCCCTGGCCCAGCCTGTGGTTCTGTGATGCCACACAGAGATGATGCCAAGACCCCTGCAGTGCCAGGGTTCAGCTCTGGGCACAGAAGTTGCCCCAGGGTGGCACCCCCTTGCCCCCAGGGTCCTGCTGGAGCTGGCTACATAAAATTACCTAAAACCTGCAAACCCATAACCACTGCATGTTCATGATGAGAAGTGTGAGCAGCACTGGCTGTATTGGCTCCTGCAGCAGCTACACCCCTTTGCTGGCAGTGCCCACCGGCTCTTTACCAGTTCACCCATTTCTCTCAGTGCTGGCTCTGCCTTTTCTGCCCTGGCTGGTCACAGCCCCAGAAGGGACGACAGAATTTTAGAATCCCGGCCTGGTTTGGGTTGGAAGGGACCTTAAAGCTTATGCCATTCCACCCCTCTGGATGGGCGGGGACTCCTTCCAGTAGCCCAGGTTGCTCCAAGCCTGACCTGGATGACAAATCATGCTGGGAATAAGGACAAATCCACCCAGCCTGGTTCCCCACCTCCAAATCCTTGCCAGGTTTACATGGCAGGAATCAGAAACTGCCTGGAACACTGCCTGTCCTGCCTGGCAGAGGCAGGGGAGCTGGAGGAGAGCAGCATCAGTCATGGCTGAATGGCTGCAGTGCATCTCCCCAGCCTGTAACATCATCGGGACAGCTTTATCCTGTCACCCGCACACCCCGGCTTGTGCACGCTCCTCCGGGGCTGCAGGACACAATGGCAGCATTGTGGGTGCCACCCAGGCACAGGACAACAGGAGGGGCTCAGCACCAGCCCAGGGGCTGCGTTAACTCCTGCTCTGCCAGGAATTCCCTGCCTCACTTTGGGCTGGCGTTGTAGATTTGCACCCACACAACTCATGCCGGGCTAAGGAGGCAATTCTGGGATCCCCAGAGCTAAACCAGTTGCACTGAGCATTTCTCAGCAGAAAATCTCCCTCCCAAGAAGCAAAATGAGACCATTGCCAGAGCTGGAGCCATCAACACATCACATCAGCCCCAGCTGCAAACTTAAAAGCTGTAATAGGCTTAGTCATAGAATCTAATGAGCTAATCAGAGGTGCCCAAACCTATTAGCACAACTAAAACGCAGCTACACTGTCTGCCACTCCCTGCTTCTCCTCGGACTGGGTGCACAGCAGCTTTCTGAACAAAGCACGGGGCAGCATCTTCAAGGCTCTGCTGGAGAAAGCCTTGCCTGATGAGGGTTCTGACAGACTCACATCACTGCTACACATCTGTGGCAAATTTACTGATGTGGAAGGGCTCCGGGCTTTTCAGGTGTCACAGTCCCCCTCACGTGGACCATGTCCATCACAGTTCTGCTCTGTGCCACCCTGCCACCCCCACTCTCCTCCCAGCACAGCAGCAGCCCAAGCTGAAATACATTTCATGAGCCTGTTTGCCCTTTAACAGAGAGAAAAACACTTGGGCGTTCTTCCTTTCTACCCCATTGACACAACATTGGGATTATTTGGTTCCTGGGCAGGCCAGCACAGCTGAACATCGCCCTGCTAACACTCCCTAAAAACCCTCTCTCTCTGTGCTCTGAACGGCTCATTTGGTTCTTTCAATACATTCCGGAGAGAGCTTTGTCTCCACTTGGTTTTCCTTCCCCCTCTGCCTCTCGGATCTGTTTCAGCGAGATAAAGAATTCCATTGCATTCAGAGGCCACGCTCTTTTCCTAACAATCCTCGTGGTCTTTTTGCTCAGCTCACCTGTGCTATTTGGTTGCTAGAAGGCAGACAGAGCACACTTTAGCTGGTAACTGGCACCACAGTTTGATTTGAAACACATTTCAGGGGCAGCTTTCTATAATTACAGATGGGCTGGATAGAGCAGATGTCTGTGTTAACCTCCACTGGGTCAGTGCTGCAAGTGTGAGAAAGTGGCCACGGTACCCCTGGCTGACTTTAGAGCCCATTTCCATGGAGACTGGACAGGGCAGGGAATTGTTAACACAGAACAATCTTCCCCCTCCAGGGACCAGTTTGAATTCAGCCCAAGCTAACCCAGATTCGGAGTGCTTATCACCTTGGCTGTCTCATTGTTCGAGTTTGGTGGGTCTCCATCTCCTCCTCCCTGGCACACAAGTATCCTCTTGCCGAAGCTTTTACCAGCCCTGGCCCCTCCCTGGCAGGCTCCCCTCTTTCCCACAGCCGCTTCCCCAGGGTTAAACAGGCCATGGGAACTGGGAGAACTGGGATCAGCACCTCCTTCCCTCTGCCGGGTTGTGCAGGGGATACCAGCAGTGATACCTCACCCCGTGTGAGGTGACAGAACCACCAAATCCAAGTTATTTTTCTACTTTTAGAGCTCGACCTGATTAAACTCAGCAAGCAAAACATCCTCAATATCTGGCAATAATCCTGTCCCAAGCCTTCCCTCCTTACTCGTGTTTCTAATGCACCACAAATCAGTGTCACCCACTGTCACTGGGGCACTTACCAGGGTCTGGGTTGCACACACTGAGGCCAGAAGGGAATCCCTGTCACATCCAGAATAAAAGCCACAAACTCCCCTAATTTCACCACCATTTGGTCTGAAAGGCAAACAACCCCCACCGTGTATTCCTGAAAAATTACCTGAGATGGAGAATCAGAGCCAGTCTGTGAAAAATCAGTTAAGTACTCACTGTGCTAATGAAAAAAAATAAAGCAGGCTTTATTCCAGTCAGAGTGAGGCGTCTAAACCCAATTAATTCCCAGCTCACACTAATAATGTGCAAAAGGTCTCGCTGCACACAGAGCAGGAGTGTCACTGTCACACTTGGGGACACGGGGACACCGAGGTCACCAAATTTCCCTGGGTCACACACAGAGATAATGGCAGCAGCAGAGGAAGGAGCATCTCTTAGACTCTGCTGCTTATCAGAATACTTCTCCCTATATTAAAAACAGCAGAGGCTTTAGGGGAGGGCGGGGGAGAGGATTTAAACCATGCAATTTTCTATTTCTTTTCTGTAGCTTTTTGATCCTTTCACTTTTGGGTCTGGCAAATGCAACTTTCTTCATCCTTGGAGATTATTCTTCAATTCCTCAAAGAGGCTTCAATTTTCTCACAAATCTCTCTTCCTTTCACTTAATTTAAACATTTATGGCCAATTCGATGATTTAATAATGAGAAATAAAATTGGAGATTTACTAAGTGTGCAGAGAAGACCTTTCATTCCATCTGGGGATTAAGAAGGGAGTTAAAGGTGGGAGCCCTGCTAGCCTGACCTGAGCTCCAGGAAAGCCCAATCCTGATGGATGCTGAGCATTCCCTGCTCCCACCCAAGCCAGGGAATGCTGAGCACACTGCAGATTTGGCCCCCAAAGACTCAAGCAAGCTCATAAATCCACAGCAGAGCTGTTTCATAGATATTTTGCTAATAACTTCAGAGCCTGTCTTCATTTAGCACCAGTGCCAGCTGATCAAGTCCAAGCTGCTCCTCACCACACCATTAATTTAAGGTAACTCTTCACCAGGATCTTCGGTTCCGCACAAACGCTTCCCAAATCGCTTCTTCAGTCTCTGTCAATTATCCGAGACTAATGCACCTTGAAGTTACCTTTTAGAGCAAACATTTCTCCATGGCCATAATTCTAAAATATTATCAGCAGCCCAAAGATCGGGACAATGCCGCTTTCAGCTTCGGAAATTGAGGCTGCACGCTCAAACGGAGAAACCAGAAATAAATCAGCGCCGGTGCAGCCTCAAGATCTATTGCATTTTCATAATTTGGCAATTGCTAGGCATGCTCATTGGACCAAATGAACCTTGAGCCTTTTATGCAGTTGATTTCATTTTCTGGATGGCTACTATTAGATAAAGGCAGCTTTCTCAGGTACCCTGCAATGGCACTGCTGCAAATGAAGTCTGGCAAATCGAATCTCCCCTACTCGGGGCCACACCCGTCAGCTGGCTGCTGTCACCCTCTCCATCACCAGGAGAATCCCCCTGGGCACTCGGTGCAGGATGCAGCTGCCCTGCTGTGCCTGGGAGACCCCCAAAGCCACGTGTGACCTGCTGTGCCAGCCCTGTCCTCTCCTGTGACCCCTCAGTGTGGCATCCTCACATTTGGAAGTGCCACAGCACGGGCAGGAGCTCACTGACCCAGCCTGGGCATGGATGGTGCTCACAGCCCTTGGCCAGCCAGCTCTGGGTCTGTCCCTGGCATGGCACCCACCTGTTCCAGACACATCTCATCTCGGACCACAATTTCCATCCTGTTCACTCAGACAAAAAGGGCACGGGCAGACAGAAATGAGCCCAGACGTGGAAAAGGCTGAGCCTCCCTCTGCCAAATGCCCTGGCTTTGTAGCTCTGATGAGACAGAGAGGTGCCACTGCTGTCTGACTTTGGAATGGGGCTTTGGCTGGGAAAACAGGACAGAACTGAGCTAGAAGCTGTCTCTTCCCATCTTCTGTGTGTAACAACTCCAACACAGGTCTGGATCCCGCTCTGAGAACGATGCTGGCTGCATCTGTGGGCTGCCAGAACTCGTAATAATTAACCAATAATGTTGGCAAACACTTGGCAAATCTCCACCTGCTCTCAGAGCCCTCTGCAAACAGGAACAGATTAAACCTTGCCAGACCCCCTCCAGTCCTACACATTAATCCAAAGATTTTCCTCCACTTCTATTCCCTGACAGGGTATTTAGCAAACAGGGTGAGGTCGGGAAGTACTCAGGTCACCCCCATTTTACAGAGTGGTGGCAAAAGTGACATTTCCAAAGCCCCAACAAGCACTGCTGGTGCATCAAGACTGAGTGTTTGTGGCCTCCAACCCTGCCCCATCCTTCCTCTGCCTGGCAGGGCTTCATCCTTATCTCACTGGCAAGAAAGCCCAAGCAGGAAAGGGATGCAGACTCAGCCCAGAGTTTGTCATGGATCAGCAAACTGGTGCAGAAATAGTTCTGCTTCTGTCCTCGCTGCTGGGACACAGCAGAAAGTGACCCAGAAATACCCCTGAGCAAAGCACAGAGCACAGGGCGCTGTGACAGCAGCTTCTCTTGGTCCTGCTATGGCTTGGTGGCATTTTTGCCACCCAGCGTTGCCATCCTTGCTGCTGTTTCCTAACAGCTTCTTGTGGACATGATCCGAAACAAACCTAAAAGCAGTGGGTTTCACTCCAAAATAGTGATGCCCCCTTGAAATACAGTGTTCACAGGGAGGAATTAGAATGAAATAGATTGGTTAGAGTGAAAAATTACATCTGCTGAAGCAGCAGACTTCCTCCACAAAGACACTCCCCAACAAAACTCCAGTTTCCCACTCAAGGCCCAGCTCCAAACAGAAATACCATCCATTTGACCCAGTCACAGCGTGCCAGGGCCATCAGAAAAGGCCAGCAGACAGACCTTCCTCACAGGGGAGAACAATCTGGCTCCCAGGACCTGAGAGCACGGACATTTGGTGGCTTTCTGCTCACACCTGGCTCCCTACCATGTCCTGACCTTCATTTCAGCTGAGGGCTCAGGGTGCTGTGGCTGAGCAGAGGCTCAGTAAAACCAGGGGCTGTGTGTTCACCTCCTCGTTGCAGTTTAGCTCAGCCAGCAGCAATGAGAGCATCCTCCCTGGCTGTGCTCATGAGCTCACAGGAGCATCTGCTGTAGACTCTGGAAGAACAATCAGTTTTAGGCTCGCAGCTCAGACATCTCAGCGCTCGTCTGGGGATAAAAAGGCCTTTCTTCTTTTCCTCCCCTGGTTCTTTCCCCTCATCTGTGTTCATTTCTGGCTTTGAAAGGAAATTGCTTTAAATCTCAGCTCAGCAAGAGCCGGGAAGCCAGAGGGCTCCGTTCAGGAACATTCCTGGCAAAAGCCAGGCTGAGACCTTTTTTTCCAAGACTGAGCAGCACGAGGAGAAGTATTTAGGGATGAACAGCAAAGGGACAGGTGCTTGGAAGGCAGAGTGTCCCTGCCCATGGAAAGGGCTTGGAACAAGGTCCTTTAAGGTCCTTTCCAACTGAAACCAGTCTGGGATTTGATGAAAAAGATGGAAGAGGTTTGAAAAAAACATGGATCTAAACTGCCTTTTCCTCACCAGCATCGGTGAAAATCCCACTTACCCTGTGAAGAACCTGCCAGGAATGTCCTTTCTCCTGCCTTTACCTCCCAACAGACATCTTCTGTCCCTTGTACCCTAAACATCAAACACTGAAAACAACAGAAAGGATTCGTCTCCACGTATTGATCAAAGCCCGGCAAACACTGCTCCAAACCAGCCTGAGTCAAGGCACAAGAAATGTTAGGCCTTTCCCTTGTAACAGAGCCTTATTTATCACGGTGGAAAGGGTATTTTGGAGAGGCAAATGGCCAACTAGTCCCTTTGATACATGGAGATGCTTCAAGATAGGCATGATATAGAAAAACCTCGGCAGAGATATGTCCCAGCTAATCTGACAGTTATCTCTTTTACAGCCAACTACTGTCATTTCAGTCTTTGAGAACTGCCAGCTAGGCTGATAACTGCAGACCTCAACACAGCACAGGAGAAAGCCTTTGTTAATTAAGCTGCCTTCATTTTCATAGTGCTCTGGCCCTGGCGGGGCTCTCGGGGAGCCAATGCTGTGTGGCCCTTTGTGCTGGCGATGGTGCCACACATCCCCCCCAGCCAGGACAGCTGCAGATCCTCACCCTCCAGCTGGAAAGCTCCCCGGGATGAAATATGCAGCCCTGCCACCACCCAGACTCATAACTCGTCTGGAACACAGCAGATTCCCCCCTCGGAGGGGAAAAAGGGGAGCCAGTGCTGTGTGGCCCTTTGTGCTGGCGATGGTGCCACACATCCCCCCCAGCCAGGACAGCTGCAGATCCTCACCCTCCAGCTGGAAAGCTCCCCGGGATGAAATATGCAGCCCTGCCACCACCCAGACTCATAACTCGTCTGGAACACAGCAGATTCCCCCCTCGGAGGGGAAAAATCCCTCCCTGAAGGATGCACAAACCTGCCCATTGTCCCACAGGGCTGGTTTTCCCAGTGTGGTGTCGGGTTCCAGGGGAGCCTGTTTGTACTGAATTCATGAGAGCCACTTTGTGCCCAGAAGAGTTCAGCTCTGTGTTTTCAATCAGTTAGTGGCCATCAGACCCTGATGGGGTTTCTGGAACTGTGGGTGCTTTATGCTCTGTTCTGCAGGTGTTTGGGCTCACTGAGCCGTTCCCTGAGCTGTGTTCAGCCCCTCACTCCAGGAAAACATGCTGTCCCCTCACTCTTAGATCCTCAGCAGACTTGCAAGTGTCACTCGTGAGCCCAGACCATTCCTGAGGGCAGCTTGCCATTCCTTCTGCCTGATTCTGCCCACGCTGGGGCTATTTCCCTTGCCTGGAGCGGTGCCTCACTCTCCTCCTGATGGCCAGTGCCGCTTTTCCCCCTTTAGCCAAAGTCACTGCAAGAAATTCCATCACCTTCACTGGATGCACAAGCGAAGCAGAAGACAGAAACACCCATCCTGCAGGTAATTAACTGCAGAACTAAATGGAACTGCAGTGATGGAGGGGCTTTGATCACTCATACCAGGATTTTCACAGCCAAGCTGTGACAGCTTCACCCCAAACCAGACCATCTTTGCTTATTTGCTCTTTCTTAAAGAAATGAAAGCAGCTTAGAAACCTCCTTAGGAACCAGCCAGCCTCCAGTGAGCAGCTCTCACCCACAGGTCCCTTCTTTTTTACCATTCAGAGCCATCACCCAAGGACCATCCAAAGCAGTTACCCACATTGCAGTGTCTATCCCAGTTACCCTGCAGCTCCCAGTTCCCTGCCGGCTTACAGGGACTCACATCCCTTCCAGACCCTCTATGAACTCCAAATCTCTGCAAAAAACCTCTTGCCTGTGCATCTCCCTCCACCTTTTGGGTCACTTACCTGGTGAGGCACTTGGGGCTCAAGGAGAAGGGCAGAAGCAGGGAAGATTTCTGTGGGTGTGGAATGGTTAAAAACGTTCCTGCTGCAGGACCACTGAGGGCTTAGTGTCTGTTCTATAATTTATAGCTCAGCATTTCTCTTCCCAAGGTTTTGTGCTCACAGAACAACCCTTTTCTATTTCATGTACACGGCTAGGTTCAGGAAATGCCCCCAGGTTAGTCCAGACCTCGTTAATACCTTCACCCATGCAACCTCCAGGGAGAAAACAGCTTTTTATCATTAGGTGAAAGTGGAACTGCCTGGAAAAAACAACACAAACACGGGTTTTAGCCCACGAGGAGAGATTCCAGGCCTTTTAGTTAGGAAGCTGCCAGGCTGCTGTCGACTGAGCCAGGGCTGGAGAATTGGCTGTCAGGGCAGGGAGAGACGTGAGCCTGAAACAGAGGGCAGCAGGAGGCTCAAACACACTGGTTAGAGGGGATAAAGCAAAGTATTACATTTTAATTGATCTAATCTTTGGCTCCCAGCAGAATTGGCAGAGATATCTTACTAGAATTACTCGGGGTTTATCAGGAGACAGCAATACTGGGAAAGTGCCTTTTGCAAGGCAAGCTACTCCAGATCTTGAACTGCATTAGCATCGGGGCTGGCTGAGCAAAAGAGCCCCCACAATGGTTTCAAAGATGAGAGGAAAGGAAAAAAAAGAACCTGGGGACAGAGGGAATATGTGAGATGTAAACCCATCTGGGTATGCAAACGTGTGTGAGCACAAACCCAGCACACACATAATGCTGCTTGCTCCCTCCAGGGTGGGACCTGTGAGGATTTACCAGGGAGCAGAAAATACAGGACAGAGGCACATTAGAGAAAGCATCTCAATGACAGCAGCTTTTATCCTCCTCGTCTGAGGTCCATTTCTGCTCTGAGTGCAAAGCCTCTGAACATTAAAAGAAAAAAAAAATGTAACATTAAAAAGAGAGAAGAGGGCAAGAGGGACATGAAACAAATCTCCTTAAAATACAGACCCAGATATAAAATACCATGGGTGGAGCAAGCTAACAGAAGAGATAAAAAGCAAAGACACTCAGAAACCAGGTGGCATTTCATCATTTTTTTCCTTGACATCCTCTGTCTGAGCAGATGACTGCAAGATCTTTGGAGCTGCAGAATAATGTCTGGCTCTGTCAAGATTTCTCTTTAATTCAATGCAGGGAAGTGGTGAAAAAAACATCAAGTCTGATAAATGATTCATGGAGCCTTTTCTTCTGCTAATCTGTAAATAAATTTTAAAAAGCAGCTTCCTTTTGATGAATACATTCTGCGGCTTGTGGAAACATGTTGGCCTTTAAGCACAACACAGGCACTCTCAGATGTCTCTAGTGCTGCTGTCAGGACCCTGAAAGCCCAGCCTGGCTCCGTGCAGGGTTGGATGGAGTTGTACTGACTCACCTCAGCTGAGGATCTGCCTCTCCAACCCCATGGCACTGGGGAAGCCTCACCTCACCTCACTGCTCAGTTTAAGTCAGGCGGAGGGGAACGCCCTGTGGACTCACAGATGTGAAAGCCAGGAAGGACCTCTGTGAACATCTCCTACGACATCCTGTAAAACAAGCTCTAAATCCTCTCCTTGTTGTGTGTTTTACAGTCACTGGGAGGCAGAGCTTCCCTTCACACCCTGCTGGGAACAACAGAATGATCCTGCTGTGCCCATCACCTTGGATCCCACCCCATTCCCTGCACATCCTCTTCAGAAACATCTGCTGGAATCACTCTGGATTCTCCCCTGGGCAGCTGGGCTCCGACCAGCAGGTCTGGGAAGGATGGAACTGCATCCCTGCTCACCCTGCTGTCAGTTCTGAGTTCTCTCCTTCCTCATCAGCGGATGTTTGGGCTTTCTTTTTAATTGACCTTTGCTTTTTAACTCCTGTTTTCCATTCGGCTACACCACCAGCAACGCCACAGGTGTGTTCACACTCGGGCAGCAGAGACCTGCAACAGCCAAAGCACCTCTTGCCTGTCAAGTTGCTGGGTTTCTCCCTGAGCAGACGGGCCTCAAACTGTCTCACAACTTTCCTGACTCTGAATAGGGATGGAAAGAGGGGGAGGAAAAAAAAAAACCATGATTATACAAGGACATCTTTTATTTCAGTACATTCAAGACAAAAAGAAAAGAAAACAATTCAAGAACAGGATGTACCTTCACTCAAGGCTTTATCTCCCCTGCCCCTCTCCATTGTCGTCTCTTTCCTTTTACAACCAGAAATTGCATAGAATTTGTTTTTTCAATCAGAAAATTAAATTTGCCAGTGTAAACCCCACATCTGTACCAAGCAGAGGGTGAGCTGCTGCTGTTTCTAGGGAAGTCAGTATTTTCCTTACACGAGATCCCGGGCTCATGGTTTTCTCAAATGCTGTGTGGCTGGAATTCACCCTGAAAGGTGAGGGTGCTTCGTGGGGTCATGGATTTGGGGAGCTCGTGAGCCTGGGGCAGAGCTCAGAGTCACTTCAGGAGCGTGCAGAGCACAGCCAGGGACACTTTGGGGGTCCCAACACCTCCTCCCTCAGCTGGGGGGGACGGGCAGCCTCCCCCAGTGCTCCCCACTCCCTCAAAAGGGTCCCCCCACCCCATCCCAAGAACAGAAAGGAAAAGAAAAAAACAAAAAAAAAGGCAAAAGATAACCCCAGAACAAAACAAAAGACACAGAACCCCTGAAATTCCAGGCGTTTCAAGGCCTCTTTGAGTTCACTGTGTTTGTTGGCTGTTTTTTGGCATTTTAATATATGTATATATATCTATGTATAGATATATTTCTCTATATAAGTAATTTTAACAACTCCTCAGATGGACTTCCAGCAAATGCTGCTTCTCACAGGGAGCGTGTCCCATCCCATCCTCCCCTTCCCCCTTCAACCCACCTGCCACTCTCCGAAAAGGAAGAAGAGTTCAGCACCTGGTGCCTTGGAGACTGGGTCCTGACATACCCAAATTAAATAAAAAAACCAAAATAATGACTCCTCCCTTCCCATATCCACAGCAAATAAAAAGTCCCACCCCCTGCCCTCGGAGAACATCCCCCAGTAAGTGACGGAGAGGCAGTGCCAGTGTCCTTTCTCCTGACCTTGGAGGGGGGAGAAGTTCCAAGAACCCCTCCAGCCCCTGGGTGGGCAATATCTGCTGCACCAGCCACCCACCACATCCCTCCTTCCCAGAGACAACCTCTGGACACCCACCAGCCTGAGGACCTCCCTCCTGCCACGCCAGGCTGCAGTGGACACCAAAACCGCAGCCAGCCCTCCGGCCAGGCCTCCGCCGTTGCATCCACCCCAAGGTCCACCTTGCTCTGGAGAAGCCGGGTAACTGCTATTGATTTAAAAACGAGTTGACATTGTACAAGTCCGTGTTCTGTAAAATGGAACAGGACCCTCTCGTCCCACCCCGACGCCCCCAGGCCCAACGTTACTCGGGCTCGCTGCTGTTGGTGGCCTTCTCCCACTCCAGGCTCTCCTCGCTCCGCGCCGGCGACCCCGCGGCCGGCCGCGCCCGGAGCCCCTGGAAGCGGCGGCACT
>NW_008238838.1:4266533-4273052 GCF_000691975.1 Corvus brachyrhynchos
TCGGCGCTCCTCGGGCAGAGCGGGGCGAGTCCGTACCACCCCCCCTCGCCTCCGACGGGGGTGGAAACTGTCCTTGCACAGGATGATGTTGCGCAGCTCCGTCACCATCTCTTGGCACACCGACACCTGCAGGGGAGAGCAGAGGCGTCCTGCTCACCTGAGCAAGCTCGGAGTCCCTCAGGGGCTCTGGCTCCCGGAGTGGTGAGGCCTTGGAGCCCTCAGGTGTCCCTGACCATGGATCTTTAAGGTCCCTTCCAACCCAGGCCATTCCATGATTCTGATGCCAAGTTTTTATGGACTCAGTGCTGTTGGTTTTAACATCAATGTTCAGACATCTACACTTGATTTAACCCAGCTCTGACTCTCAGCAGAGACCCTCCCCTGTGTTCCTCACATCAACACAAGATCCAAACCTGTTGCAGGTAGAAATCCCATCCCCAGGAAAGGTACCTGGATGCTGTGCACAGCTTTGATCCTTTGGAGCATCCCTACAGCCTCGCTCTGAGTAGGAGTGCACGAGAAGCTCATGGATTTTAGACCCTGCCCAAAGGACCAAGCCTGCTGCTGTGTTTGAGGTGTCAAAGCTAGGAATGCTCCTCCAGCTGGGTGCATGACTTGCTCTAGGACACCCCACAGACAGCAATAAACACACCCTGTCCCCTCAGGACACTCCCAGGTCCTACCTCTGACTGTTCAGAGTGTCGAAGGCTCCACAGAAATTCCAGCATTGCCATAAAAATTGCTACGATTAAGCCACAGATGAGCACCACGAAGATTCCACCAATGTTCTCCATTCCCAAGCCTAAAATAAAGCAGGAGGGACACTCTGGAGAGGCAGAAACATCATCAGTCTCAAGTAGTGCTGCACAGAAATCCCAGGTTTTGCTGTTTTGTTGGCATCGGAGACACCCAGCCAGGGACCAAAACCACGGAGCCAGCAGTGTCCTATTAATAGCTCCCTGCATGACTCAGATGGCCAAGTGAGTGACTTGCAATAACTGCAGATCGAAGATGCCTTCTCAGAAATGATGATTTTGCAGATAAACAGCCAGAACATTGGAGGGAAGCACAAAGCAATTTGTGGACAAACCGAAAACAGGAGGGGAAAAACGCGGGATCAATGGGGCACATTAATCCCTGCAAATTATTCACCGAGCTCCGGTGGCTTTGAACTTTGCAAAGGAAGAGGAGCAAGGTTGTTAAAGGAGCAGAGATGAAGGAGACAGGGAAGGGCTTTAAAGGCAGCTGGCACAAGGAAAAGCTCCTCTGATTACATCACAAAGTGCTGCAGGAAAATGATTCCGGCTGCTTGGACTGCAGTGGGAAAGGAGAGGCTCCAAACAAGAGCAGGATGCTGTGTCACTCTACAGAGTGACAAAATGGGGTCTCTGTTATGGGTTGGATCTCTCTGCCCAGCACCCCTGGCCCATGAGAAGGAAACAGCCCCTTCCATGGGGTGCTTTATCCCACCTCCCTCAGACAGCCTGCTTCCACTGGATGACCACGATGCCTACCCAGCCTGCATTCCAGGAAGTTCACCAGCTGAAGAAAAATCCATCCCTTAAAATACCTGAGTTTTCCATGCTCTGAGGCTGTCACCTCACTTCCCACCACAGCCCTGGTTGCCAAAACTGTGCCTTCATCTGCCTGTGAGATGAGCCAACCTCGACATTCGCTGTCCTGGGATGTGGCTCCTCTGTCCTGTGTTTGGTTTGGGTCCCTGATTGGATTGATTACTAAAAAACACATGCCCTGCACTGGGTTTGCTGTATGAGGCCATTTCTCAACAAGAACATCTATAAAAATCTTCCTCTCCCTCCTGTAGCATTAAATCAAAGTGTAAGAATCGATGATTTATTGACTTAATCTCGGCTTGGCTTTTAGACATAAAAACCTCACCAAAATCCTTGTAAATCGCTGACCTGTTTTGTTCTAAAACTTAGGAGGTCACATTTCTGCCTCCTCCTCCGTCATTCTCTTGGCACCACCCCCAGAGCAATGCAGGGAGTCTGTAAATCAGAGACTTTTGCTTCCTCAGCAGTGGCAAAGCAGAAAACACAGCCTGGAATCACAATTTAGACCCAAAGGTAAAGGCCATCCGCTCCTCCCAGCAGCTCACAAGTGTGAATTCAGGGTTGGTACCTCTCTCTACATCCTCCCAGCATTCTGCCTGGGTGCCACCTCAGACACCCAAGCTCACTGAGAGGTATTTCCTTCCTCCATGCAGCTACAGCCTTCCTCATCTCCCAAACTGAGGAAGTGAGCCATGGCACAGGGAACAAACCAGCAGAAAAACTTGCCCAGGGTCACAGACTGTGCTGGGTAGTGCCAGAAACAGCCCAGCTTCCCCCTTCCAAAGCCATCTCAAAACAGCCCCCAGCCTAGATTCCACCTTGGAGTTGATTTTTGCACAGTTCACAGAGAAAAAAACCAAACTCTTCCACCTTTGAAAGTAACTCCATTAATAGCAGTAACCTGATGTCTTACACCTTCAACCTGGAGATTAGTAACTGGGGTTGCCTGTAGAGCAGCACTGCCCAAAACTGAGCATCACCTCCCAGCCCCACGGGGGTCCCATCAGGAACTGCGCAGACACACACACATCTACACCTGCTGCAAGGTCAAAAACGCCAAAAGAGCTTCCCCACATCTGGCCTGGCTCTTTTCTCTGCCCTCACAAAGGTCACAAGGCTGTGCTTTTAACTGGGGGGCCTGCTGGCCTCCCAGAAAACACTTGCTGAGGAAAGGGCAGCTGCCAAAACTAAAAAAATGCAGCAACTGTGTTAAGCTGGCAACTGCTCTCACGCTGGGACATCAGCCTAATGTGGTGGCTTTTATGGCAATTTGCATAGCATTACCCAAAAGAATTTGCTCCTCAGTTTACAAATGTACTAATAAAGTCCTCGTGCCCCTTCCCCTGGCTGTGTAAAAGATGCTTTCACTTGGAGCCATTAACCAGCGGGCCTGTGGTGGAGATCCATCTCCCTTCAAGGAACCCAGGATTTTGGTCTGATCCCTTTAGCCATCCATTTTCCCAGACATTCATTAGAAGCTAATTTACCCTCCATATGCCTCCAATATTTGTCATTTGGTTGTTCCCGCTATCTCTGCCCCAGGCAAAAACACACAGCGTGAGGCACAGCGGAGCTGTTTGGCTTTCTCCTTGAATTGTGAGGGAAGGAATCTCAGGTCAGAAGAAGGGGAAAAAGTGATTCCCAGGCAGAAAACAAGGCAGACATGCAGCTGGGTGTTCATCCTTGCACCTCTGGCCAGGATGTTTCTGTGCCTGGTCGCCTGGGAGTGCAGGGCTCACCTTTGGCTCTGTGGTCCTCCTCTTTGGGGCATTTCCCTCCTTCCCACCACTTGCGCTTCAGGATTTCCAGGCGGTTGTTCTCCTGCAGCTGGAGGATGGCCAGGTCGAACTCGTCGCGGAACACGGAGCCTGCAAGGCCAAGAGGGACGTGGTAGGGTCCCGCCTTCCTCCCCATCATCATCATCATCATCATCATCATCATCATCATCATCCTCCTCCTCCTCCTCCCCACTCGCCCCATCCCAGCGTGCCCAGCTACCACAGCTCCTCTCCGGGTGCCTCGGAGGGGGTGTCAGTCCATGCAAGCCATGGAAAGCTGTGGCCTCCCCGCTGGGAATGTCACCTGGTTAATGTCACTTGCAGAAGGTGACTCTGCCTGGCCACCACGACCCACACAGGCCACTGGAGGAGGTCCATGACAAAGGGAGCTGTGGCTTTTAAATGAGCAGTTCAGTATCACTGCTCCTGCAGACCACGGAGGTCCCTCTCCTGTCGTTCTACCTCCAATTCAACCTTGCTCTAACGCTCCTTCCCTCAAACTGGCCATGGAATAGAAATCCTGAGTTGGAAGGACCCCAAGGATCATGGAAGCCCAAATGTCCATGGTGGAGAAGCTCAGTCCTGTGCTGGGCGTGGAGCTCTGCTGCAGTCCCAGTGTCTGCTACCAGAGATCCCGAGGAAAGGCCGTGGGAAAGGCTGCGCTTCTCCCAGTAACTCTGCACTATTGTCCCAGCCAGCAGCTTTCTGCTCCTCTTATCTGCTACGGTTTCACTGTTTAACAAGACAATGTCAGAACAAATTTAGCCCTGAAGGTAGGGATTTGTACTCACTTTGATCAGGTTGCTGTGACTTTACAAGCTTACCCATGTTCACTAAACTAGAGAGGCTGTTTGTGTGACGGGGCCTTATGTAATCCACCTCAACTTTGTGTTGCTAAATGCCAGGGCTTAAAGGTCAGGACAAGGCTTCCAGGCTGTCCAAAAGATCAGTGGATCGTTTGGAATAACAACGACTAAACCCTTATTTAGTGGTGATGTTCTCTTGCAAGGAGCTCATGCATTTGAAAGACAAAACCCCTGCATTTGTTAAATGATGATGAGCTGAGATAGCCCCTGAACCGCCCAACTCTCTGTCCTGCAGTTCTAAGAACCACCAGCTGTTAAGACACTCGTGCTAAAAACTACCAGAGCTGCAACAGCGTTACTTTGACATCACTTCTGGGATCAAAACAAGAAGCACAAAACGATGCACAAACACTGGTTGGGGAAGGAAACAGTCAGCAAAGAGCAGATATGCAGAAAACAAGCAGCAATTTTGAGACATCTTTCACATGAATTATTGAAAGAGCCGCGGTTCGCGTCTCACATGGCTCTGGACCAGAGCAGGGTCTGGCACATCTGGCTCTGAGCGTGGGCAACAGGTAAGAAATAAAAAGGACTCTGGGCAGAGCTGTGAGATGCAACGTTGGCTTGTAGAGCCGGCGCAGCCTTTGGAACGCTCCGGTCCTCTGCCGACAGCTGAGAAGGACTAGAATTGTTCTTCACTGCCTACCGACGGGCATGCCAATCCCGTAGCCCTTGGTGTCCAGAAGGCCCCCGACCTGCGTGAGGTTGCAATTGCGCTGCCGATAATACTCGTTCATGGTGGACTCCAGCAGGAAGGCGTAGTTGGAGTTCAGCACGCGCGCGATCCCTTCCTCCGTGCTCTTCACGAAGACGCTGGGCTGCTTGGAGTACATGTAATTCCACATCCGCTGGTACGTCTGGTAGCGGGAGTTCTGGTGAGGAGAAAGAGGCAGCCACAGCTCAGGGAGGAGATTTGGGGTGAATTAGACTCCCCAAAATTAAACCCCCAAATCGGGCGCCGCTGCAAAAAGGCCACAATGAAGAGAGGAAACAGATTTCAGATTCAGAGAGGACTTTGATGCCTCATCTTCATTCATCTCAAACAGGCCCAAACATGTTGGCAGTTTGTTGGCAAAGCTGGGCATGAAATGCCCCAATTCCAATTCCCCAATTCTTTGTGTAAATTCAACTTCAGAAAAAAAATCATACTTTCAATAACCACGTATCAAAAACACAAAGAAAAAGCCAGAAAAAATAGCTCCTGCTTGGCTGATTGAAACTTCTGGATGCTTCCTGTAGACCTCACACCCTACTGACCATCCCTCAAACATTGTCCCAACAGTTCTTCAGTGTCAGAGCCAGACTCCAGCACCCTGAGGAGGGCACTGAGGGCTGGGGGCAGCACAAAAGCTCTCTGGAGCTTGGTGCTTGCAAATTTTCTTCAAAAAATAATCCAGATTTGGTTCACCCCCCTGTGAAGCAAGTCAAAGTGCCTGCTGAAAAGAACTGGGGTTTTTTTGTCAGTGATTACAATAAACTAAAGCTCAGCCAGCCCCAAATCCTCAGAGTTTGCTGGTGGCTGAACCACCTTGGTCTGATGAAAAGAAAACTGAGAATGATTAATCTCTCTTGCCTGCACTGAGCAGAGAGTGAGACCTGCTCACACAAAGACTGAATATAAACACACTCTGCTCTACACCAGGATTTTCACACTGTCAAGGGCTCATTTTCTGTGGCTGCCGAGCGATGCTGGACAGCCTCGGGGACTCTGCTGCTGACCCACTTCCCGTCCTCGTCTGTCCAGCTCTGTCCTCTGGGTGCAGCCACTTGGGCAGGAGACAGATGAGCAGGGGGGGAGTTGGACCTGATTCGCTGCATTTTTAAACCTGAAACTCTGTATGGGCGTCAGGGGAAGCACTGCCAGGACACGGCGCTTCAGGAGGGGACAAACATTCCCTCATGCACCCAGGAAGGGAGGGGTGATGGAGGCAGCCTGTGTTATCCATCTCTGCTCTAACCTCCCCATCCTCACACCAGGGGCAAATAGATCCCAGCACAGCTTAAAGCACCGCAAATGGGACAAAAGCCTCTTTTCCTAATTTCCTCTCTGATCTCCAGCACCCGTCAGGCAGTGCAGAGACACAGTCAGGGGTTTAAACTTGAAAGCTTTCCTCAAGGGAGCCCCTCATGTACAACCACCTCACTCACTTAGGCTCTGCTCAGCTCATTTTAGATGTAAAATTTGGCTTAAAAGTAGCTCTTTTCCATATCCCTGAAGAGCATAAAGTTGGCCTGAAAAGCTCAGGCTCACTCCAGAGATTTCCCAGCCTTCCAAACTCAGTTCAGACTCAGAGTGGGGGG
>NW_008238838.1:4273062-4280421 GCF_000691975.1 Corvus brachyrhynchos
TTCTCTCCTTTTGGAATTTCAACAAGTAATAAATAAATAAATAAATAATCCTCAAGCAGTTCTTTGTGCGTTCAGAGCGCTGCAGAAAAGATTCACTCATTTATTTCCCTTCTGAGCAGAGCAGAGAAGATAAAAATTAAATTGGGCTAAATGGCCCACATAACTTTGCATACACTTGACTTACTTATTTTCAGTGCCACTGACCTCACACAGGCGCCAGCACTTTGACTTCTGCGAGCCTGCCTGGGCTGTGCAAATGTTGCTTTGCTTATCTCACCTGAAAGACTCTCAAATAAAAGCTAAAACCACTTGGAGACCCATGAAAATTTGACTTCCTTGTCTAATTCCCTTCTCTGTCCCCCACCACGCCTCTCCCGCCTTCATCCCATCATCCCCACTGTGGATCCTGTGCAGGGATCTCTCCAAAAACCGGAGTGACACGGGCACAGCAGGCTGAGGGGACACCCAAATCTCACTGAGGGGTGCCCTGTGCTCCCCCTGCCCCCCCAGGCAGCCAAAGAACAGGGTTTACTTGGAAGAAGGTCATGCTGGAGCCGCCGTGGATGGTGCCGTACTCGATGGTGGTCTGGTCAGCCAGGTCATCCACGGACTCGATGGGGACGTCCATCCGCTGGACGGTCAGGAACGCTGCCAGGTTGGCCGTGTAGGAGGAGATGATGATCAAGGTGAATGCCCACCTAAGGAGAGGGAAGAGAAGATGAGGTTTCCCTCGGAAAATCTGCCCTCCGTCCCCACCCTTTGCCTCCGAGAATCCCAGAATCACTGAAGATGGAAAATCCCTCCTGTGGATACAAAATGCTGCTAGCAAGAATTTTTCTTGCTTCTTTCCAGTCCTGTGAGATACTTTTCTCTCTCATGAAGATATCAGCAGAGTTCTATAAGCTATGAACACCTGCGACCTTGCAGAGCTTTGTTTATGGTACAGTAGGAGAATATTTTGACAATGGATGTTTTAGGATTTTAGCTGATCACCCCAAGGGGTGGCTGATCCTTTGACCAATTAGACTACGAAGAAAAAAGTCTATAAGAGAGTTGTAAAATAATCAAATAGAGGAATCTTGCTAGCTGCATATCGTATCCACACCCTCCAAAACCATCAATCCCCACCTTGTCACCCAGAGAGACGAACGCCACATCCAGTCATCCTTGAACGCCTCCACCACCTCCCTGGGCAGCCCCTTCCAACGTCCCACAACCCTTTCCATGAGGAAGTTCCTCCTCCACATCCACTTCTGGCCAGAGGAACCTTCCTGAAGGGAAGGGCTGCCCTCCTTACCAGACTCCGCTGACGCAGCGCGTGGACAGTGCCTGGGGGGCGATGGTGGAGCCCTGCTGCATGAACCCCCCCACTGGGAACCACAGCGAGTTCCCCAGCGAGTACTGGTTCACCAGGAGGTTGCATCGACCTTGGGAGCAGGGGTGGGGGCTGTACCACTCGTACGGCGTCAGCCTGAAAGGACAAGAAACGGGGAGCTCAGGGAATGTGCTGCGAAATGGGACACTTAAAAAAGAAAAAAAAAGAGAAAAAAGCTGTGAAGCTCCAGCTCTCCTGGAGGCAGAGCTTTCTGAGGAGGAAACTCTCTGCTGTCAGTTGATGCCCAGGGCTCAGAGCTGTGTGAAACGTTTGCTCTAAGACTCAGGAGCCAGAGGCTTTCTTGTAAAGATTTGCAAAAACTTTGAGAGGCTCTGCTCTGGGCAGCTCTGCGTGCATCCTGCAGCCCTGTGTGCAGATTCACAGCACAGCAGCAACTCCAGATGTGCACGGACTTGATGGAAATAGAAATCAAACGTCTTTGGCTGTGTTCCCTGACGGAGCACAAGCGCTGATGGGAAGTTCAAAAGCGAAGTGTGTGAGCCCTGACTGCATTAAACCATCAAAAAAACCATGTTGGTGCAAAGGGTTGTTCTGAGAAGGTCTGAGGGGGAATTGGAAGTCAAGTGCTGGTGTTTCAAAGCATCCCATCCTTCAGAGACAGGCCAGAGGTGGGGATGGGGAATATCTGACAGCCTGTCACTGTTGTGACTGCACCTCTCTCTCTCTCTTTTGCTGTTTCCAGTCCCCAGATCCCTGGTTGCTAAGAAAGTCCACTAATTCCTGAGCTGCACTCCATCTTATTGCTCTGGCTAAGGAAGCTGGGGCCTGGGAGGGTCATTTTGGGGCTGCTGCCAAAATAGCTGCAGGGCCCTGCCAGCTCACCTCGTGTTTAGCCAAAATGCAGGGGTCATTTTCATCCCTGCATCCCCTCTCTCACCGTGGTACCAGGAAGGAGAGGAGGTTATTTCCTGCAGACTTTCCATGGTGGATCAAGCACTGGCAGCAAACCCCAGTGCTCTGGGAGAGTCTGCAATGCACAGGGTCAAAAGCTCCTTCCTGCGGAGCAAGGCAGGGAGCAGCAGCCAAAGCTCCCTCTCCAGTGGGTAAAGGAGTGGTAAAGGTTTACCAGTGGGTAAACCTTTTTGGAGGATCATATTTAAAACATGAAGAAGGGGCTAAAGAGGCACCAGCTCTGCATTATTCAATGGTTTCTCCAGAACTGCATTTCTGAGGCTGTAACAGCATTTGAAGAACCCAGTCAAGCCCTGTCAGGATGACAACTGTAGCTGTGCTGAGGGAGCAGGTGACAGCACAGTTCCAATTTGTGCAGTGAGAATTGGGCATTAAGGGTGTCCCCAAAGAGCCATCGAGCCCTGAGCCAGGACACGGCTCCACTCTGCCTGTAAGAGCCCATCCACAGGGATGTGGGGAGGTCAGGGAGAGCAGCAGTGGAGCCCAGAGCCCGGGCCTCGATGGGGCCACGCTGCAGGCGAGCACTCGGCGCGGTGTTTTAAGACTGATTTAAATTGGTCACAGGGGAACGGAGCTGAGAGCTGCTGAGCGAGGCTCTGCATGTCAGCTGCTCAAAGATAGCCATGAACCTTCCTGTCCTCCACAAACTGAGTTGCTCAGGGCCGAGGGATCCAGACATCACTCACGGAATTTGTGTTGACACCTCGGAATGGATTTGCAGCTTCCCAACAGCCTCCATCCTCCCCGCTCAGGACAAGGGGTAAAAAAACATCTGCAGGGAGCATTCAAACAGCACCAAAACCTTCTCCAAAACCTTCTCCCACCCTTCCCACGCAGCTCTGGGCACCGCTGTGGCCAAGCACATCCTGAACCAGGCCACGATGGCCATCCCAGAGTGGGGACACGGTGACAAACCTCAGTCAAACAAAACCTTCTCGCCAGCCCATCCCATCCCGGTGAGCTGGGGGGCAGAGGATGTCCCCGTGTCCCCCTGGGCATCCCCTCTCCGCGGGTCTGCGAGTGACACTAGGTGGCACCGCGAGGAAGGGAAAGGCACCGCGACATTACCGAGCCACCAGGAAGAGGACACAGCTGACGGCCAGGTAGGCGAGCAGCATGAAGAGCCAGACGCCGGGAGAAAAGGGATCCAGGAAGGAGAAGTAGCCGGGTCTGCGGCCCTGGGAAGGGAAAGGCACAGGAGTTCCAGCTGGCTGGGTTTGGAGGGGTGAAAATAGTTCTGGAAAGGCACGAGGGGACAAACCTGCCCTGGTGGCACAGCAGCAGGGAAACAGAAACATGGGAGAAGGGGGATAAACGGGAGAGGGGGGATAAACGGGAAAAAAGGGATAAATGGGAAAAAAGGAGATAAATGGGAGAAAAGGGAAATAAACAGGAGAAAGGGGGAATAAAAAGGAGAAGGGGAATAAATGGGAGAAGGGAAATAAATGAGAGAAAGGAGAACAAATGGGGCAAAGGGGATAATTGAGGCAAAGGGCGGTAAATGGGAGAAGGGGAATAAATGGGAGAAGGGGAATAAATGGGAGAAGGGGGATAAATGAGAGAAGGGGATAAATGGGAAAAGGGGGATAAACCAGGCTTTGGAACAGCCTTGCAGGGCAAACAAGTGACAGCAACCCAACAAACAATGAAGTCCTGCAGCATCTCCCTGCTGGATTCATCCCCTAAATCTGTTCTTCTCCCGGTTTTTGTTCCTCCAGGCAAAGAAAGAGGTGAATTAAGAGAAAAATGAGGCAATCACAGCGCTCTGCCCCCTCCCTGGCAGGGTTTGCAGCACCCTCAGCCCTGAGTGGGGGTCCCCCCAGCCTTGTCCACACTTAACTGGGCAGAAGGGGCTCCCCTGGCAGGGCACAGCTGAGCTCACAGGTGGGTGGGAAATAGATTTGTGCAGCAAAAGGTAAAAAAAAAAAAAGAGATGTTTTCAAAACTTTTCTCTCTTTGGCCTTGAAATGTTTCTTCTTTTACAAAAACCCCAATAAAATGATTACTTTTATCTCAGGGAACAGGATATTTTTATCTCCAGGATGCGTCAGAATTTCCTGGTTTTTTCCTTCAGCAAATCACCTTTCCTTGAAAAAACTCAGGCCTGACTGCTAGAAAAAGCAAGTTGATCTCCCAGAGCATTTGAAATTTTCACAAGGATGCTGCCGCCACTTGAAAATTGTCAAACGTCACAAAATTTGTGCAAAGGGGGAGATTAATTTTTTGGAGAAGTTTCTCAAAAGCTGAACACCTCCCATTTTGAGTGGATTTCTCCTTTCACCACCAGCTCTGTGGGTGCAGCTGCCTGGAAAGGAAAGAGCAGCTCAAGCACAGCCAAGTCACCACAGGGACAAGGGACATGATCCCATAGCTCACAAGAGCTTTGTTTTTTCTCTCCCAAAACACAAAATCCATCCTGGCATCCCTAAAGCAGCTCCACAGCTTCCCCAAGCACCTGTAACTGGGAAGCTTCCCACGAGTCTCAGCTCTGCAAAGGCTTTTTTATTCCTTCCCCAGACTTAGACCAGCACTTTAAATTCCATTTCCATCCAAACCTCGCTGTTTTACTACTAAATGTTATGCAAAACCTGAATTTCACAAGGTCTCAGCAGTTCTCCTGGAGACTCGAGTTGTTGCTAGAAAAGGCAACAGTTGTTGCACAAAAATCTTCCTCTGCTAAAAATATCCAGGAGACTGTGAAATCCTCAGCTCCAGTCACCATCTGGGAACCTGTAACGTGTCAGAAACCTTCCCCAGCAAAGCCTGCACGAAGGAGAAACCCAGTACACCTCAACAACCTGTCCCTGGATCCTTCAGGACAAGAGGAGTTTGGGATCTGTCCCTGGGGGTTGGAACTAAAGGGTCTTTGAGGTCCCTTCCAAGCCAAACCGTTCTGGGAGGAGCATTTTTAGAGAATCTGGCTTATTAGGGTTTCTAGCAAATAGATGAGTTGAGGACTGAGTGGTTCAGCATCCATTCTCAGATTAATTTGAAGTTGATTCCCAAGGAGAAGTTCGGGTTCTCCTGGGTTTAATTGCAGAGTCTTTCTTTAAGGCAATGTCTCTCTTCTGTTCCAGGTCATCTCCTATAAACAGGTGAGGTCCAAACAGTGAAAACTCCGCATTCTTTTTGTCTTTTCCCAATTTTTTGGTCAGCTGCCGCTGTGTTCTGGCTTTCCAAGCCAAGGGCTTTCGGAGCCACAGAAACTGCAGGAAACTGCACCCCCAGCACCCCGAGGGACTCCCATTTCCAGGATCAGCCTTTGCTCACCCTGCTGGAGCTCCTCTCACTAATTCAGGGAGGCCAGACCCCCTCCCAGCCCTGCAGGTGCTGCGGTGTGTTCCCTCTGCCCTTCCCACTGATCCATCCACAGGATCACGGACTGTGGATGTAAAAAGCCAGGAGCAGAGGAATTTTCCAGCAGCTGAAGCATTTTGTGAAGTTTTCCCTTCTCATGCCAACTAGCTGAAAACAGTGTAGAGATTTTTGCAAACCAAGACTTTATCTTGCACCCGTGAACTTGTTTTCCAACTGTTGTTTTGGTACACTGGGGAAAATATTTTGAATGGGCGTTGTGGAACCTCCACCTATCATTCTAGAGGGTGGCTGATCAAGGGACCAATCCTATCATGCTCTCTTGCAGACCAAGTTATACAACCCAGTTTGTAATTAATGAAACAATTCCATTTTCCATTTTCTCCTTGGACCTGTGTTGTGATTCTTGCCGTTTCTTGGTACAACAGCGACAACGGGTTTGCACTGCCAAAGCTCTCCCCTTCATGGCTCTCCTGGATGCCCCTCAAGCCCTGGTTCCCTTCTTCCTCTGGAGCTAAACTGGCTCCAGAACTCTTTATTCCTGCAGGTGTTTGCACACTCAAGGATGAAATGAGGCCGTGGGAACCTGCGAGGTGTGAATGGCACAGGCTGCTGAGCAAACTGGAGCTGCTGCAGCACATCACTCCAGGCAGGGCAGGGAATGTTCCTCCCTGGCATCCCGGAGCTGGCAGGGAACTCGCAGGCCCTGGCAGAGCCTTGGCTGAGGCTCCCCTGCGAGCTGCTCCTGTGACAAAGTTCCTTTCTGCAATTAAGGCCTTGATGTCTTCTTCATATTTCTGGGGCAGTTTGTCAATAAATTACTCTCATTAAGGAAATTGCGTTGGAAGCTTTAAGTCTCCAGCTTGGCAGTGAATCTCTCCTGTGACTTTACAGTTGTAGTAGTTCTGGTTCTTTTCAGCTACAGTCATTCCCAGGCTGCTGGGACATATTCTTTTCATTCACAGTTGTGGGTAAGAATAAAGATATTCTGTTCCCACGGAGGGCACAAACTCTCTCTTATCTGTCTGTTTTGAAGATGGGAATGACAATATCTGGAGTCTGTCAGATATTTTTAGGCAGTCCCAATAGAGCTTTGTTAATTGGAAGAGCTATTTTTTCTGGAATAGATATGTTCAGAATGTCCAATAATTGATGAAGGCCTCCTGCAAATCCTCAGATGGAAGTGGGAGAGATTAATTTACCCTCCTCCTAAGTTGTTCTTGGAAATCTTCATTTTTTCAGCCAGTGAGCAGCAGTTTTCTGGGAAGACACTGGTGACTGAAGAGCTTGGACAAGGGGGACATTTGGCAAGGGGAGGACAGCCCTGGATTTGCTGTTTTCAGCATCTCCTCCCCTGCACACACGGAGTCTGGAGGGACCCCAGTCAGCCCTCTCCCTGTCATTTCTCCCAAGTGTTTTCCCCTGAAAAGGAGGACAGAGAACTCTCTTCTGCCTCTGGAAGTCAGAAGGAAAGCAAGAAAACTCAGCCTGGAGAGGCAGAACGTTGATGTGTGCTCGGTACAACTGCAGGGCACCGAACCAGGGCATATCCCAGGATAACCACATCTGATCCAGGGGCAGATCCAGACCCCTCCTTTTCCCTGGAGTCAATAAAAGCCCAGCACAGGCTGCTGTGAATCCTGAGCCTCATTTGGAGTCATCACAAGGTTCTTAACCAGCCAATGCATTCCACAGTCCTGGGGCCAGCCTTTGCTCCCACCCTGCTCTGGTGGGGA
>NW_008238838.1:4280442-4285137 GCF_000691975.1 Corvus brachyrhynchos
CCCCCTGCGCGGGGGGGGAGGGGTCCCTGCTGGCAGAGCTGCCAGGAACAGGGCTCAGCTCCTCTCAGCCCCTCTCAAGCGTCCTCTGGCAGGAATGAAGGAGCTTTTCAGTCCATCCTTCCCATTTCGTGTCCTCTGCAGCAATCAAGTCGAAGCACTTTAAGCCTCAGCTCACTTGGCCTAAACTCAGCTATTCCTGTGCACTCTCCCAACCTCCATTTCCTCATTTTGAAGGCAAGGACTTCCAGGGCTGAGGAGGCAGAATCATCTCTAGTCCCTCATTCCCTGCCACAGAGGCAGGATGTGAGCAAAGATGTTTAAGACACAAATAATCCTGGTTTATCCTCTGTGCAGAAACGACCCTGGGCACCTGTTCCCAGCCCCTGCCAAACCCAGGGACTGCTCAGGGCTCCTCACCCCTCTCCTGCCATGCCCACATCCCCCTGGCTGGGCAGAACGGGCACCTAATAAAACCAACCAAGCCTTTCCTCTCAGCAGCCTGCGAGTCAGGAAGCCTGTTAGAGCTCCCGTGTCAGAAATCCAGCCTTGATTGTATCACAAGCAGTGAAACTGAGAAAAATGACAGCCCTGGTTAAAGCTGCCATATTTGGTTATGTGTGCTAAGAGGCACAGGCTCTGTGGTGGCTGGGTTGGCGGCGTGGGGAGGAGAAAGGGGTGAGAAATCACTTGCCACTGGAGCTACATGGAAATTAAAATGAAATGTCATCGCATTCGGAGGAGCCCAGGGTGTGGAGACAACTCCTCGGCGAGGAAGAGGCTCATTTGTGGTTATTTATTAGGCTCCATCTCATCTGAGCCATGATTAACAGACGTCAGCTGCAATTTTTGACATTGCAGAGGTGGTTTTTGGGGTGGGGAGAAGAAGGCTGTGGGGCTGCTCTGCAAACCACATCCTTAAAGGAAAACCAGAACTGTCTGGTTGAACAAATATTTACCAGTTTGAGAAGTCAGCGGGCACAGAGCTCTCAGGCAGCCTCCTCAAGCTGAGCGGGAGAGGTCTGGAGGAAGAGGTGCCAAGGGCTGGAGAGGGAAGGGGGGGCTCTGAGCTTCCCTATGGGGATCCCCCCTCTCCTGGGGAGGGCACGAGCCCTGGGTGCCCCTCTGAGTCCCTCATGTCCCCAGTGCAGCCAGCTGGGGCTCACTGTGGGGTGACCTGACCTGGGAGATGTCTTTGCAACCCTGCCTGGGTCCCTGGGCAGCTCCTCTGCTGGGATCCAAGCCGGGTGTGGAGCAGCCGAAGGCGTGCTGACAGCAGGGGATATTCCCAAACCCCTCTGGAGCCTGTACCTGTGAATCCTGCTCCGTTTGGTGAATGCCTGATGGCCAGGCTGCAGCATGGCTGGGCTGTGCTCCTCTGGTGGCAGCAGATGCTCCCCTGCCCTGAAGAACTGCCACCCTAAATAAAAGTGTCAGACGATCCCACAGAGCTCCCCGAGGCAGCAGCAAAGGCCTCTGAGGGGAAGATCCTGTGCAAAGCCTGCACCAGCATTCCTCTGGAGGGAGGAGTGCTGCTCAGGGAATGCTGCTCAGGGAACTGCTGAAGGTTGTGGTGCAGATCTGAGGCAGGACATGCACAGAATGGTTTGGGTTGGAAGGGACCTTAGAGATCATCCAACCCTTTTTCACAGGCAGGGACACCTTCCACTATCCCAGAGCTCCATCCAGCCTGGCCTTGGATGCTTCCAGGGATGGGGCAGCCACAGCTTCTCTGGGAAATCCATTCCAGGGCCTCCCTACCCTCACAGGGAAGAATTCCTTCCTAATATAACACAGTATTTAATCACCAAATCCGATTGTAATCCTAGGAAACACTGGCACAGAAAGGCCCTGGCTCCACAAGGCAGCAGCTGATGTGAAAACCCAACTGAGGTGGGGGAGGGACAATTCCAGCTGATTTCCAGGAGCTGGAAGAGTCAACCCCCTTTTATTTTGTGATCAGCTAAGTCATTGATCCAAAGTTCTGCACGTACCAGAGGAACCAGAATTTTAACTAGATTTTAATTACTTGTTTGCTCTTGGCAGGAGCCACTCAGCACAGAGATAGATGCGTGAATTTGTTTCTGTTCATCCCCAACGCTGCATCCTTAACAGGATGGAGAGGGGGCTGGGAGAGGCAGCTTGAATGGTTTATTCCTTCTGGCTGCTATTGTTGGGCTGACAGAAACCGAGGCACTGTCACTCACGTCACACTCGACACCGAGCAGAGCGCGTTTCCAAAATGCACATTGGGAATAACGAGGCTGCAAAAGGAGCTGGCCGCCTGTGACACTGGGGTTTGGGAGTAACTGGGGAAAATCCGGCCTCTCCTGAGCTTCAGGGAGACGATAAAACAATGGAGAATGCAAATAAAAGAGGATCTGTGGGAATTTAAGACAAGTTTGGCTAAGCAAAGACACACCACCATGTACATGCTTGCACACACCAATCCCTTGGGAATGTTCCCAGCTGTTTTGATTCAGAAAAATCTGTGCCCCACTCCTGGAAGTGCTTAAGGCCAGGTTGGACGGGGCTTGGAGCAACCTGGGATAGGGGAAGGGGTCCCTGCCCATGGCAAGGGGTGGTGGCACTGGATGAGCTTTAAGGTCCTTCCAACCCAAACTATTCCAGCATCCTGTGATTCTACAACTGTGCTGGGAGCACCGCTGAGGTTAAGAAGCTTTCCTTGGGCTGCAGGGGCTGCTGATTTTAGGGTGAACAATGAGGAGGCTGAGAGCAGAGAGGCAGAGCCCAGCCAGGGCGAGGAGCTGACTGCCCATGCTGAGCTCAGCCTGGCACCCTGCCTGCCCCGGGCACTCCAGGAGGGACATTTTCCCCTGGGGTCAGGAAAGCAGAGGGCTGATCTCTGCTGTAGAGCATTTCCAGGAGGTGACAGCAAAGAAAGCAACCCAGGATTCCTCCCTGATGTGATTCTCGGGTGAGAGAAGGCAGCAAGAGAGCAAAGCTGAGATCAGGAACACGGCCTAATCTGCACCCACAGATATCCCAGCTCAGCCTCCCAGATAGTCTTTCCACTAAATCCAACTGGATGGTGACTCCAAACCAGCTTTCTGCAGCTGTGGGAGCACCCAGCCACGCTGCTGGGCTGCTGCACCCCTCCAGCCAAGCCTGCCCTCAGCACCCCTCACCCTGTGGCCTTAAAGCCTCTTAAAGCCACTTAAAGCCATTCTAAAACCATCCTGCGACCCCCACTGTGCCAAAAAAACCCCATCATGTGCCCTGGGAGGAGTGAGGAGAGAAGCCAAAGGCTGGGGGGTTGGACAGGAGCAGAATTCACCAATCCTGACACACGGCAGAAGGACAGAGAAAAGCAGGAAATAAAGGTCGAGCACATTTGCGTTTAAATGAGAAACCAAAATATTTTTATGAGTCGTTCATTATTCTCCTATAACCAGGCAGGTTTGCATGCAAATAATGGAGGGACATAAATGGCTCTAAAACCAGGCTCTTACCATGTGAACTCGGTAGAGAATGCTAATTCCCAGAGTCATGAAGGGCTTGGAGAAATCAATCACCTTCTCCCGCTCCGCCGTGATCGTCAGCCCTGCCACAGCCAGATCAGCTTTCTGGAGAGAAGGGACAGTGGCAAAGGTCAGAATCCTGGGGAAGCAGCAAACCTGGGGCCACACAGGACACCTGCTCCTGCAGGGGGGTGTCCCACCTGCCCGGGCCATCGCTGTGGAAACAGCAGGAGCTTTGCTGGTGGCCTCCACTGGCTCCTCACACCCCCCTGCCCGGGTGGGTTTCACACAAGCCCTGCTCAAACACACCCCAAAGTTTAGCCCACCCTGTGCTCTGGAGCATTCTCTCCATTTTTCCTTCCCTTTCCCCGTTTTTCCTTCCCTCTCAGGCTGGAGCAGCACCACAACAGCAGCTCCTTCCCCTGAGTGCTCACAGCCTGCTTGCCATTTTTATTCATTTAATGCATTAAAACCTGGAGCCATAAACCAATAAATATTATATTAATGTATAGAAAATACAACCTCCCCCTTCCCTGTTGAACACATCTGTTCAGGTACAAACAAGCACCACAGGTAGGTGACAAAGCAGCATCCTCACCCCTGTCCTCTGAGCCATGGAGTTCACAAACCTGCCCAGACTTCCAGAACTAAAGATTAGTCTCAAAAAAAATAAAATAAAATAAAATTCAGAGGCTTGGCATTAAAGTTTGCAGATTGACTTGCAAAGCAAATGAGATTAGGGGGAGAAAAAAATAAAAATAACTTCTTCCCATGTTAATACCCTTGTAATATAGATAAGGGATTTGAATTTTAAATATTATTTTTATTACTTTAGCTCTTTTAATGTCTGTAATTGCTTTCAGTAAAAATGAAACCTCCACTCCCTTATCCATTTGTTTCTCTGCTTTGCAGGGAGATGATTATGCATGTGGAAAAAGAGAAGATGGGAAGGGAAAGAAAAGCTATTTGTACTTTTTGTCCCTAAATTTGACAAGGTCTGTGCAGATGCCAAGGCACCACCAGGCCTGATGGGGATCCTGGGAAAGGCTGGGGTCGCAAGAAGGAGGAGCAGCACTGCTGGAAGCAGGAGAGGGAGAAGAAGGGAAGGGAAGGGAAGGGAAGGGAAGGGAAGGGAAGGGAAGGGAAAAGAAAGGGAAAAGAAAGGGAAAAGAAAGGGAAAAGAAAGGGAAAGGAAAGGAAAGGAAAGGAAAGGAAA
>NW_008238838.1:4285408-4297865 GCF_000691975.1 Corvus brachyrhynchos
AGGCAAGGCAAGGCAAGGCAAGGCAAGGCAAGGCAAGGCAAGGCAAGGCAAGGCCACGCAGGAGCCCAGGAAGGGGTCACGGAGAAGGTGACACTTCACAGGCCATGCAGGGCTGCTTGGACATGCTCAGCACCAGGTTTTTTGTTTCCAAGCAGCTCTTACAGATTCCTAAGAGGTTCAGGCTGGAATGAATTATGAGCTGAGGAGAATTTCTGCATAGCCAGACATTTACCCAGAGGCTTTTTAAAAGACACCAATAATCCAAACGTGGTGTGCGAGCAGTTGAGCCCTGGGTAAACACCGGCAGATTACTAAAATGGGATCAGCTCATCTCTGGAACGTGGCATGTGGAGAATTTTATCTACAAGGAAAGCCTAAAGCTCCCTGAACCTCTCTTGTCTCTACTTAAAAGGTTTGTAGGTACCACTGTCCCAGGGAGAGCTCTCCCAGCAAAGCCCCCGGTGCAGACACAGCTTAGTCTGAATTCTTCTCCCAGTTCTCCAAACTGAACACAATTCCACCAGCAAAGCCACAGACTAAAAGAGAGGGTAAAAATGCCACGACAGGAGTGTTTCATGGCAAAGCTTCCAGGAAATTTTCATTTTGGGGGCAAATACAGAAGTGCTGATGGAAGGAGCAGCTCTGTCCCCACGTTTACCCACCTTTGGGGTCCTGACCATTCCCTGGGGAGAAGCAACATCTTGGTTGTTCCCTGAACATCTCGGGGTTGCTGAACGTAGGCAGCAGCACCTTGAGATGCTCTTCCCTACACAAAACACGACAAAATCCATCCCCCTCCCTGTGCCCAGGGAGCACAGACCCAGCACAGCCTTCCCTGGGCACTCTGACTTTGTGCCCAGCTCCCTTCTCTCATCTCCAGCGGCTTCTGCCATTCCACCAGAGTTATTCCTTCTGCTCACTCCCTGCCAACTTTTTAGGACTCCTGCCACATCCGAACTTTCTGCAGCAGAGCCCCAGCTCCTCATCACTCTTCTCTTCTCTCTGCAGGCTCAGTCATGCAAGTTAAGAGCTGATCTCTGATAGCAGGAAACTTTGATCTGGCAATGGCATGCAAAGAATTCTCTGCCTGAATTTCATCCATTTCATGCTTTCAGCTCTGCTTCCTGACAAAACTTCTTGTGATTCACCGAGCTCAGTGGAGCTCTGCAGACCTGAGTCCCCTCCAGCCTCCCCCACCTGAGCACAGGTAGGTGTTGGGATTTTCTGGGCTAAGGGATGCCCTGGGGGAGGAGAAATGGATTTTGCCTTGTGCCCCTGCACTCTGTCCACATCTGGGCTCTGGGGAGAGGGAAAAACAGGAGGCAAAGAGGGGGGAAAGAGGGGTTGGTTTTCATCCTCCCAGCACAGTTGCAGCTATAAATGTCGGCGTGAAATAGGCTTTGAAAACGACCCAGAGCTTTTTGGGAGCGGAGACAGCCGCTTCTCTTGACAAAACACCGCCTAAACAAGGCCAAACCCTCGCTAGGTGAGAGGAAACCCAGGTGGGCTGGCGTGCCAGACAAAAGCTGCCAGCACCGCCACCCTACCTGGCATTCCCGTGGGCTCTGCCTGCATCGGGGCTCTGGAAAGGACATTAAACACGGGGGCTGAGCCGGGCTCCCGAGGAGGAACAACAATTAAGCATCCTTCAGGAGCAAATTGCAGGGACTGCCAGTCCAGAGGCGGCTTCCACCCCCTCTCCGCTGGGCTGGCAGGGCTCAGCTCGGTGCTAATGGTGATGAATGGAGCCTGACGTCAGCCCCAGCCCGGAGAGCATCCCAGCAAAGCCTCCCACAGCAAGGGATAGCAGGAACCAGCCGGGAGAACAGCCCAGCTCCGGCCCCACAGCGATTCCCAGCCCTCCGCTGGGCTGCGGGGACACAGCACAGGGAGAAGGTGCCAGCGGAGCTGTGTCTGTGTCAAACACCTGGAAAACAAGCCAGGACAGCTCTGGGAGCACAGGGCTGGGATCTCTTTCAGGAGCAGGAGTCCCTCGCTTGAACAGCTCCTTGGATGCCGCATCCCCTGGGTGCGCATGACAGCGGTGTTGTCACCAGCGCTGCCCACGGAGCCCTGCCAGCGTGAGCAGAGGCAGCAAAACCTTTTTCTACCCTGTCCCTGTGCTCAAAAAGCCTCCCAGAAAGGTGAAATTGCTGTTCAAGCTCCAGGAGCCTCCTGGCTGCCAGGTATTACCCGACTGCAGAGCCAGCAGCACCAGCACGGGGTTGTTGCCCCGCGGGGAACCCACCCAGCTGGAGGTGACCCTGCTCCCTGCAGGATCATCTCCAGAGGTTTTCTGCTGTTCCACACAACTCCATGAAGCTCAAATGCCTATTCCTGCATTTAAAGGCAGGAGGGTCACTCCAAACAGGTGTTTGGGGATTTTTTAAGGACAAGTGTGGGTTCTGCTGTATCGGAAGTGACAGCCTGCAAATCCCGGAGGCTGCAGCTCTCCCTGCAGGCCACAGCCCGGGGTGGGTGACCAGCACTCAGTGCAGATGTCAGCCTCGAGTCTGCCCTCGCCCACCCTGCCTCAGCTGGACTCTCTCTGTGGCTGGGAGGACAAAGCCTGTGCCAGGTGTTCACTCTGCCCACGGCAAAGCCAGCTGAGGTGAAGCACCAGGAATGGGGACCCAAAGCACAGAGGGACAGCAGTGAGACCAGCCCAGCTCACCCCACCCTGTGTTTGATGTCTCAGCAGCGCTTTGCAGACCCCTCTGCCCATCCCCTCGCCGTGGTTGCACAAAAACCCACAGCTGCTCCCTTCCCAGCCTCTCCTGGAGCCCCCTTGTCACAGCTGCCACCACGACAGCCTGCAAACCCCGTCCCGCTGCCTCCCTCACCCACACTCAGCTCTTCTCTCCACACACCAACACCCACCAGGACTCTGCCAGTTCTGGAGAGTTTTCTCCTCCCTTTCCCCTTCCTGCCGCTCTCCAGCTTTGGAGCAGCTGAAGGGAAAGCAGCACCCGTCCTCCAGCAAGGAAAACCAGCACCCCAAAGCTTTAAGGGGTTTCCTGTTCTTGGTGTTGCTGCTCCTGAGGCTGGACAAGATGGACAACTTCACGTCCCTCACTTTACAAAGAGCTTTGGTCACCACTGATCCTGGCCAGATTCAAGGCAGGAGAGCAAAGGCCGGGGTGGTGGGACAAGGCCAAGGCTGTCATGTTGCTGTGAAAATACATCCCTTGGTCTGTGCCGTGCCAAAGGATTCATTTCAGCTCGAGGATGAGCTGGAGAGAGAGAGAAGGGGAAGTGCAGACACCATCAGGGACTCTGAGCCAGAGCTGCACTGCAGCAGCAAGGAGCAGGATGTAATTCTTCCAGCCCAAATGCCCTTTAAGTCTCTGATGCCAGAAAGCAGGAGATGGGAAGATTTTCTGTTCTCCCTTGTTTGTTTGTCTGTGCCAGAGCCAGGAAGGCTGACAGGGAGAGCGACTTTGCTGCCCTGCTCACTCCAGGAACGAGCAGGGTGCTCAATCTCCCTGTCCTGCGTGCTCAGAGGGACAAATTAGCCCAGGCTTGTCTGGGCTGGTGACATCCTTCACTACAGAATGGGCTTGAGGGACCCTTCATCAGGAACTGGAGTGACAGGACAAGGGGGAGAGGCTTCAAACTGAGAGAGAGGAGGATGAAATATTGGGAAGGAGTCCTGTCCTGTCTGGGGGGGGGGGGCGGAAGCAGCTTGGGACAGTGGAAGGTGTAAATGGGGTTGGAACTAAATCCCCATTCTGTGATTCTGAGTCCTTCCAAGTGGTTTCTCCCAAGCCAAACCTCCATGAGCTGATCACAAACTGTACAGGATTCCCATGCCAGCCCATTCCCTCTCTTCCTTACCTCCCAGTCTGTTTTGTGAGCAGGTCAATAAGACATGTACTGGTGAATTTGGGTCAACAGCAAATTTATGTTAGCACAGCATCCTGCTCAGTCATAGCACGGCGCACAATTAGCTGTAATGGAATTCCCAGCGCTTAAGAATAAATCAATAGCTGGTTAATTTAGAAGCAATAGAAAGAAACATTTTTTTTTCCCAAATAGCCTAGAGTTGCTCTGAGAAGATTCCGTGCCACAGAGGGATTACGGGGAAAGTGTTGCATGGAGCTGGGTAAGTCTGTGACCTTTTGGTCCTGCACATTATTGAGCGTGAGTTAAACCTAATTTTCTGGTGGCTGATCAGGGTCATGGAGGAATCACTTTCCTACAGTGATATTGTGCTGGACAGAGGAAAAGCTTTCATTCTGGGAAGGATTTGGGACTTTTTTGAGAGGTTTGTGCCCCAACTGATCCCCTCTCTGTCCTAAAGGAGCAGAGTGCTCAAGGGATAAATCCACTGAAAGAGGAACATGTGCACCCAGCACAGATCTGCTGGATCCCACGGGACAGGGATGAACAAGGGGCTGGAATCAAGGACAAACTCCCTTGGGGACTGACTGTCAAGGATGGAGAGGAGCCCCTTGGACAGTGAAAAGCCCTCAAAAAACAACACCCCAGGCAGTGCTGAATAAACTCAACACCAAGCACACACAGCTCTGCCCTGGCTGACCTGAGCCCAGTCCCTGGGATTGATCAAAAACTTGCTGAAACCATTATTAAAAACTCTCAGGGATATAGGGAGAACAACAGACAAAGCTGTTTCTCTTCTCCAATTTGTGATCCAGCCTCACAGGCTCTGACAGCTCTGCCCTGCAGACGCAGAAGTAAAAATCCTCCTAAATAAGGCTCAAGCTGCAGAAGAAACAAATGGTTTCTCTGTGAAGATGAAGTTAAAACACTCTTCACTGGAGAAAAACAACCCTCCAGAAGGTCCCATTTAATGAAGAGGCACTGCCAAGGTTAGTAGGCCAAAAGTTTGATGGCTGCTCCCTCCCTTTGATCAGATGCTGCGCTCGGCTCCTTCCCTCCTGCCTCCCCAAAGGAATGTTGCAGGAGTGTAATTGTGTGTGTGTACACACACACAGACACAAGGATGGATAAAAACGATGCCAATAGCCTGGAGCATTTGCAAACAGCCTCACAGAAGCTCTTTTAAAAGAGCAGATGGAGGTGGGATCTCAGCTGGTGTCGAGAGCGACTGCTCTGGGAAGGGTGACCCAGGAGACAGGGAGGCAGCTCAGGAGAGTCTCCAGTCTGTTCAGTGCCCTGTCTGTGACCCTCTGAAAACCCCAAATCCCTCCCTCTTTCAGAAAAAGAGTTGTCCCAGCTGACCTCAAACACTGAGTTGAAACTCCTAAGGCGGGATGAGCATCACCCTTCGCCATGTGGGGAAGAAGCAGACGGTGCCAGTGGGCATCTTTGAGAGATCATGGAACCATTAAAGACCACAGAATCATGGAAAACACCTCCAAAATCCTCCAGTCCAACCTTCAACCTAATTCCACTGTGCCCAATAAACCACAGAGTGAAGCTACGCTCATTTTCCAGGGAGGAAAGATCTGGCAGGAGCCTCAGAGCCCAGCCTGGAGCCACAGGGGATGGATTTGGACCCTTGTCCTCCTGCTCTGCAGAAGGCAAATGACTCAGGGTCTTCTCTCCCACAGTGGGGGGATTATCACCAATCCACGTCACCGTGGATTTGTCACCAGCTGGGAAAGTGTCACTGGGCTCTCACAGGCACATCAGTAATGACAAGGCAGGGTAGAAATCAGTGAGGAGGTATTAGCTTAAATAGCATCAATCCCACTGTTAGCTGGGGCTAAGCCTATTTTCCTAAGGATCTCAGAGCATTTTCCGAGCTGTATTTAAGCTTCAGGAAGCCTGGGAAGGAACACAGAGGAAAACAAAGAGCAGGGACGGGGGGTCCAGGCTGGCTGAGCCCAGGTGTACGCAGAATTATTGTCAAACCCAGCAAAATAATTCAGTTTTCAGCTTTGCTGCTGGGCAGCAGCTCCACAGAGCAAAGCAGTGAAAAGAACTCAAGCCATGCACTTCAAGGAAATAGAAAATGTTCTTCTCCAAAAGCAGCACCGAGTTAAGCAGCTGAACTGAATCTGCCAAAACTTTTCTAGGCTGAAATGGGATTCTTCCTTGCCTCCTTCCCAGTCTGGTTTTGTAAATGTTTTCAGCTTGTACCAAGCCCTGCCAGAGTCTGTGCATTTTCCTGTTGCAAGTTTTCATTAATAATTAACTCTGCAACGAGTTCTTATATAGAATCCCAGAGTTCAGGTCTCCTTTCCAACAAAGTGAGCACCCCTGAGAGCATCCCACGGCCCTGTTCTTGCTCTGACTTCTTCCCACACCGTCACACCACCCCAAGAAACACATTTTCCACCAGCAGAACACATTAAGTGGAAATCCTCTGCTCCAAGCCTCCCACATGGACTAAAACCCCATCCATCCTCATCCTCCCGGAGCACTTCACGAAGCACCGGGGCTTTGCAGCGCCAAATCCCAGCGGAGCAGAGTTAAAAAGAGCAGCTAATCCACTTACCCGAGCTATCAGCTCCCCGACCATCCCTGTCCAGGTGCCGTTGGCCTCGGGGACTCCGTAGACGCCGTCCCCAACCAGGTGGATTTTGTAGTTGAAGCGCAGGATCTCCGCCAGCTCCTTCAGCATGTCCACGCAGAAGCCCTCGTAGCGGTCGTTGCCTTCCAGCTCCTGGTGGTTCCACTTCAGCATTAAGTAAGGGTTTTCCTGCAGTGAAACTGGGCAGCTGTCATTCCCATCTTAGCCGAGGCGTCCCGCCAGCACGGAGCAGGGAGGGCAGCGCCAGAGGCTCACAGGGTGGGTCGATTGGGAAGAAACCTTCAAAAACATCTAGTTCCAACCCCAAAAAGCACATCCCAGCCCAATGAATGCCCGTCAGCCTGGATATGGGAGGCTTGGGAGCTCAGGTGGTGCCAAGCTCTCAGAGCTGTCTCCACACTGGCCTCTGCTGTGGGGGGGTGCAGCAGATTTATCCCAGTTTAGGACATGAAGCAGAGCTAAGGGATCATGATTTGGGAGCTGGTTCCAGCTGGGAAGTGCCAGGGCAGCCCAGTGACTGCTCCAAGTCATGGCAGGACATCCAGACCTCAATCTCTCCTGGCACAGAGCCACTTCTCCAGTCTGTCTCCTTTTCAACAAACTTTGTGGGGCAAGAGGAGACAGTCAGGAGTTTGGGTGTCTTTAAAGAAGGAGCAAAAACATCACTGGACAGGCAGCACCTGGAAGGAGAACCTACTGAACACAGACAGTGGTGCCTGTGGATGTGAAATTCTCATAAAAATCGTGCCCATCTTGGCCAATATTTATAATTTTATGGGTAGAAGGGGCAAATGTCCCTTCCCACTCCACAGGCCAAACAAGAGCCCAGTTCCAAGCTGGATGCAGAATGGCAGCGTGTCCCCATCCCAGCCCTGCCCCCAGCTGCCTCTGAACCATCAAACACCATTTCCACACAACATCGACTTGAGCTTAATTACTCTGCCAGGAATTGTTCCCCGTGCTGTAATTAGAGATTTGCTCTCCTCTCCTTTGTGGACTCAGCGTGGAAATGCCACAGGGTGCGGGGTAGGACCAGGGAGCGATATTCCAGCTGACCCCACCCCTGAGGGCTGGGCTGGCCGGGAGCTGATGGGAACTGCAGGTGCCCCCCTCCCTTACCAGGATGGTGGTGACAATGAGCGTGGTGTTGAAGAGGCTGTCGGATATGTTGGAGGAGAAGATCCTCTTGTCCATGCTGAGCCCTTCAGAGACGTGCCAGTGGCCAATCTGGAGAGAGAAACAGCACAATAAGGGGATGTATAGGGCGAGTCACTGCCCATATGGCTCTGGTGAGGGACAACCCCGGAGCTGGCCTGTTTAGGGATGCTCCATTACCTTCACAACGCACCCCAGAACGGGTCAGCAGAGAGATTAACCCGCTGTGCACACCCCACCTGCTCTGCAGTGCCACCAACCCGGCCCTGTGCTGCCTTCCCACGCGTCCTCCCTGCAGAGCCCTGCGCGGGGACAACGCTGTGAGCTGGGCAGCTCCCTGGGAGCCACACAGCCTTGTGTGCTGTCCCCAAATGCCACCAAATGGGTCCATCTTAGCCAGAAATCCCCAACCTGCGGGTTTGTCCCTGCCAGCGTGGTGCTGGGAGCCTCTGCCATGCACCTTGGTGGCAGGTGATGGGACAAAGCCACCTTCTCAGTAGTGCTGCTCCACGACTCATGTCCTCTTCCAGCTCCTAACTACCACAATTAAGCACTTCCCAATCCTTTGATTCAGGCTCATCACACCCAACAGCTCCACCGACAGCTCGATTTACCCATCCAAGCATCATCATGGCTGCAGCAAACCCAGATTCCCAGCGTGGATGGCAGGGACCAGTCCTCCCAGCGCTGGGGAGGACAGCAGGACTCAGCTGTGACACAACTGCCTTCAGCCGGGGGGAGGAATATTCCACAAAACCTAATTTTAACTTCAAGAGCCTAATCTCCCTCCCTCAGAGCTCTGGGCAGGGAGATCAGCACCTCCAGCAGCTCATTCAGAGCATGCAAATTAAACCCTTGCTCTCTTATTGTCCTTAAAAGAGCCTCTGCTTTTCCTCCTCTGCTTTTCCTTGTGGATACTCGTGGCTGATGGAGGCCAGCTCCCTCTGAACCCCCTTCTCCTCCTTTTTCTCCTCTGTCCCATCAGGTTCCAGCACTCTGCTGGCGTCCTCTGACACCTCTGTAGTGGGGTGCTGTGGCCCTGAGAGGTAGCAGGTGACCCTAAAGATGCTGGGGGTCTTCAGAGCTCCTCCAGAGCAAATCCATGCCCAGCTCCCTCCTGTGACACTGGGACTGAGGCAGGCTATCCTCTCACTGTCAGGGTGGGAGGAATTAATTGATTTTCCCTTCTGTCACTGAGTAATCTTGTTAGGTCGGGGGGGGAAGGTGGTTTGGAGCCCTGGAATTGTCTCCGTGCCTGCTCTCAGCACCACTTGGCCTCTGGTGTGACCAGTGGCTCGAGGACTTGGGGGTCACCCGGATCTGAGCCCAGCACAGACACCCTCACAGACTGGATCCCTCTGGGTGTTGAGGGAAGGGCCAAGTCCTTTCCTCTCCCAGGTATGGGTGCAAATCCAGCCCAAGTGACCGACAAGCCACAGTGGGAATCTGTGAGGAGTCCCAAATCCAGCCTCCTCAAGGCACAAGGAGCAGTGGGAAGGGCAAGCAGGACAGCTTTGCACTCAGAAGCATCAAAGCCCAGCTCCTGGCCCTGCACAGACCCCCCAACAATCCCAGCCTGTGCGTCCCTGAGAGCATTGTCCAAACACTCCTGGAGCTCTGGCAGCCTCGGGGCTGTGCCCATTCCTAGTACAGGACTCACCTCTGGGAACAACAGCCCCAAACTGGGAGATTTCCCACGTATTTCACGGGCAGGGAGCCCTTGGAGCACAGCTTTCACTGGCCTGCACAGGGTCTGAATCCATGTGGGATGAACCCCTCCTGAATTCCCCAGCTCAGCACAGAAGTGTCTCCTCCTGCTCTGACTGCTGAACACCAGCCCCTCTGCAGCAGTCGCCTCTCAGATCGAGTCATCACTCACAAACATTGCCTAATTTTTCTTCCCTCTTGGATTTCTCAGCCAGAGATTAGTGACAGATTAACTTTAATTTTAACAGCCCTCGCTGTTCTCCAATTTGTCCCTCCCCTGCTGGCATGTGCTGAGACTAATTGCCTCTTCTTCTGACAGTGCTGTAGGGTTGACCTTGCCTTTAAAAGCACCAAGGCCATGCAATCCCACGTGCAGGGGCACTTCCCCCCATCCTGGCGGGTGCCAGCTCACCACTGTGCCCCTCACACAGCGACAAAGCTCCTCACGCTGCTGTTTCTGCAGTGTCAGAGGGTGCCTGGCCTCCTCACATCCCCCTTGTGCAAGATGGATGTCAAGGTGATTTTAATCATCTCTATCTACATATAAAGAGCCTCTGGAAAACAGCAAACATATCCATCTGCAAAGTTTTTTAGATAACAATCAAATGCTCCACACGGACATGGATGAGACCATCCTGTTGTTAAGGCTCTGGACAAGGACTTCAGGGTTTTTAGGACTCAGGGTTTTTAAGAAGTGGATGTGATTGGTCTGTATAAATACTGCAGGTGGAGGAGGTCTGTAGCAAAGAGGTAGAACAGCTTTTTGAAGCTGAAACGATGGCACTGGAACAAAAATAAATACACACAAACCAGCCAGAAATAAACAGGTTGAAAAACCAGAGAAGTGGTTCCTAATGATCAGAGGAGCTGGAGTGATACCTGTCCTAGAGGAGCAACGAGGGCAGCACAAGCACCTGGCTGCAAGCTGGAGCTCAACACCTTTGTGAGAAGGATTATGTGACCTGGTGACAGGTGACAGCCCAGGGCCTGATGGAGAAAGCTCCCTCCACGTCCTCAGAGATGTGCAACTCCCACGGCATCATCTCAGCACCTCCCAGCGTCTCCCTGTGCCCTAAGGAGATCCTGGAACACCCACAGGCATCTCGAGGCAGGTCTGCCTCGTTCATCCTTGTGAAGGCAGGGAGCAAACACAAACTGTGAAACTGGGAGCATGAATCAGCCCAAAAAGCCTCGAGCCTGCAAGGAGCAGGGAAGTGCCACTGCTGCTGCCACTGCTCCATCCCCACGGGCAGATGAGGGGCCTCCATTCAGCTGCTCTCACAAAGGTGTTATTTGGGTTGGTGGCACTGGAAGATTTCTCATCTCCAAAGAAAAACCCCACGTGGGTCATTCCTGGCTCGCTCCTTCCACCCTCTGTGCAGAGGCTTTGAGGCTCCTCGTGGTGCGAGGTGATGAAAGACCACTCAAAGTAATGATTTTCATGAAACCTTCTGCTTATTTTTCTGGAGGCACAGGGATGACAGGGCAAGACTTCTCCACAAGCTTCAGAGGCACCACAGGAATTTACCATCCCCATTCTCAGCTTCAAATTAAGGTAAAGGCAGCTCTGAATCCAGCTCTTGGAACAGGCAGACAACAACAGGCACCTTCTGGGCTCTGATTACAAGTGCTGTCCTACAGCTTGCATTCATCATCTCCTCCTCTCCGTGTCCCCAGGAAAAGGAAGGAATGCATAATGCAGTCAAGGTACCCTAAGGAGAGGGAATCTGGGAGTGACTGGGGAGGGGAAAAAGGGAATCAAACAAACAAACAAAGGAAATCCCTCTGAGGACACAGCCCAGGGCTGCCACGGGGTTGGATTCCTGAGTGACAGCACTGATGCCAGCACGGAAAGGAGGCAACAGTTCCTCCACTGAAATTAGCACTGAAAGCATCAACTGTTAAACCAAAGAACCACACACACCTCACCCCTGAGGCCACCAGCATCCCCCAGATGTCCCCTCCTCCCCAAATCTCCCCTCTGGTCCACACAACTGACACCTGGCACAGCCCAGGCAGGGCTGTGGTGGCACGCATGGAGTTTGTCAGATCCTGGGGGCAAAAGTCATCGAGCTCTTGGCAGAACCTGTCCCTGAGCTGTCCGTGGGGGTAGCAGCTGAAGAGGAACCAGTCCCACCGAGGCTGATTAGCTGCTGCTAAATGAAAAAGGTTTGATGTGGCGGGGACTGCGGAGGGTCCCAGAGCTATCGGCGGGGAACTCATCTGTATCTCATCAACATCCCAATTAACAGCCCCAGCACTTCACTGCTCTGTCTCAGGACACCAGCAGGGCCTGTGGTTAAGTGGAGACTGATCGGCCTCACTTAGGATGGGGAGAGCTGGGGTCAGGGTCTGCAGCTTCCTCCTTCTCTTCCCTAAATCACAGCCCCTCCTCGCTCCCTTCCCCCGTGCAGCTCCCAAACCTCAGCTGGTGATTTACAGCAAATCACCCTGCTGGAACTCTGCAGTGGTTTTTAGAGGGGCAAAGAAAAGGGGGGAAAAAAAAAATAAAAGGGATGACATTTACCAAACCCAGCCCTTGTCAGATCTATAGATCACCAGCACATTAATGAGCTTGTGCTTTATGGAGCATCCTGCGAGCAGAGAGAGCAGCTCTCATATGGCTGTGGAAAAAATTCCTCTGGTTAAGCTAAATCAGGAAAGGACGTGTTTGGTGCGTTACATAAACGTATTAAAAATTGGATGTCAAAAAGCCCTGCCTCTCCCTGCCCAAAAGCAGCAGCAAGTTAGAGAATCTAAGTGGCTCTAATTTGCTTGCTGGCTGGATCAGCCTCAAAATTCGGTGAACTCTCCATCAAAGCTGATGAGCTGGAAGCCCCTGTGGCTCCACTGGATGGAAGGAGAGAAAGGAGGAGATGGAAAGAGAGGAAGAGAGGAATGGGCAGAGTTAAAATGAGCTTGGTTAAAACCAAGCAGGGAATAGAAGTGTTTCAAACAAATCAGTTCATACAACCCTCGGGAGCAAGATTGTCTCCAGGATGTGAATGTCTGTTCTTTACCCTGTTCCTTTAATTAAAATATTTCTAATGATTTATTTAGTCCTTTTCATTAAAAGAAGCTAGGCTGGCAACAAGAAAATAACCATTTATGGCACAGCAGGGCTGCCTTTGG
>NW_008238838.1:4297909-4302188 GCF_000691975.1 Corvus brachyrhynchos
TCTCACAGCTCTCTGGGGATGCCCTTCCCAGTCAAACACATCTCAACAAACTCCTTCAGGCTGGGAGGGGCCCTGACACCCCTCTGGGCACTGCTGTGGGTCAGGAAAAATCCCTGAGAAAGGGAGAGAAGGCGGAAAAGCTGTCACAGGAGCAGTTTTATATAAATCAGCTCATTCCTGGAAGGTTTCTGACAGGACAGGGCTTGCAGCCACCCCCAAGGCACTGCCCTGTCCTTCCAGCACTTTTTCCCTGTGGCTGGAAGTGCTCCATCCCCAGTGCACCCCGACGGGGAATTTGGAAGGCTTAATCCCAGCACAGCTTTCCTGGGCATCTCACAGACACAAAGCTCCTTATTTACCGAGCTGTTACAACAGGTCAGGAAAGGTTTTCTCCTGTCACACCAGGTTTGTGGGGAAGAGAAGAGGCTTTAGTCTCAGGGCAGATCAGGCTGCAGTCACAGCTCCCTGCGGAGCTCTGGGGGAAGCTCTGCTCCAAGAGGACCTGGGCGTTTAACGTGAAGTCCCTGCCACATCCAAACACATCAAACCAAAGCTGTCTCGGGGAGCTTTGCAGCATTTCCTTCCCGAATCCAGCTGAATGCGTGCTCCTGTTAATGCAGATGGGCTTGGATCTGTCACTTCTGTTCAGAGGGTGATGGGCTGGGGAAAGGATTAAAAGGGCATTGATGCTGTGAGAGATCTCACTGTGGGGAAAATGCCATCCTGATCGCCCCTGCTCGCTCAGAGAAAGGCACCATCAAAGCCAAGCTGTCACTTGACAGGTAAGAACTGGCAGGTAACATCCTTGCCAAGGCTGAAATTCACTGCTGCCAGGCCAGGGGAGGGTTCCTGGTGCCAAAATGCTCTGTTGGTGAGGGCAGGATACAATAGCTTTTGTTCTCTGCCAGCATCTAGAAGTGGCAATCTCTGAGAAAAGGGCAGCAGTGGAGCTGTCAGCAGGGAAACAAGACTGATGAAACCACTTGTTTTCCGGGATTTCTACTTTTTTTTGCCTGAATGAGGTTTGGATTTACCAGCAAATTCCTTGGATTGGTGTCATGTAATCACACCAGTCTGATACCTGTGGTCCCACACAGTTATCCTTAACTTCAGCTCAAACCAGAAAATATGGCTCGGGCAGAAAGTGTGAGATGAGGAAATACCACTCGAATTAATGATTTTAATGAAATCTGCTCAGTGTTCTGTGGGCAGAGGAAAGCTGTGAGGAACCTACGAGCACTGAGACAAACGTAAATGAGAGTGTGAGCTGAGCAACCCTGTTGGAGAGGAACCATCAACCAAGAGTGAAATGAGCTTGAACTTCCCCACACAGGGGAGAGATGGTGGGGGGCTCCTGACACGGGATTGTCCCATTTGCTCTACCTCCCAGAAACAGTTCAAAAAGGTTCACAGCACCCCCTTTTTTCCCCATTTCATGGAAAATCTTCCCATTTTTCCCCATTCCAAATAATTTTGAGCAAATGCAGCCACAAGCTTTAGAACAAAAGGGTTGTGAGCGTGAGCTTGCAGCTGGCACAGACTCCCCGCCCCGAATTAGCAGCTGTGACAGGCCAGAGATTGGCTCTGGCATCACCCCCTCCAGGGCCTGATAGATCAAGACAAATCTAAATGATCCTGAGGCGCGTTCCTGATGAAGTCAAAGGCGCCGTGTCTGCCAGCCGGGGCTCAGCCGGAGCTACGGTGACACCCCGAGCACCTCACGGTGCAAACCATGGGGATCCACGGCCCCTTTTTGCCCCCAGAGGGTCACCCTGAGCCAAGGACACCCAGGACACGCTCCCAGCCCTCCCTGGCTCTGCCTCACCTGCCGGAAGCCGCCGCGTGTGTGCTGCAGGATTTTCAGGGCGTAGTTGGAGCGTTGGCCTTTGCTGTTGAATTCGATGTGGCCGGTGAGACCTTCCAATTCTACCTGTCCAAGAGAGACTCAGTTACAGCGCCCAGCGAGGCTGGCCCACCCCAGAGCCCCCCTCCAGAGACAGGAGGGGTGGTCCCACACACACCCCACACTCCCAGCAGGAAGAATGCTCTTGTCTCAATCCTAATTATTTTTGGAGTCTGGATAGAGGAGAAAAGACATGGAGAGGAGCAGGGAATCAGCAGCAAGAGGTGCAGGACTCCCCAGATTTCCTTGCTTTGGAAAAAGCAGCTCCACATCCCCTCGTTGCCTCCCTCCATCCAAGGCCAAGACCACTGGGTGTCCAAGCAGCAGAGTTATGGGGAGCTGGAGGATTTTGCTGTCCCTAGCAAAGGTGAGATTTAAAACAATGGGCCAAAGTGGTACAAGGCTCAGCTGAGCTTTCCTTTGCAGGGAAAAAACCCCCTCATAAATAAAAAACCCCTTATAAAATTTCCTTGTCTCAGCTGCACCCAAACAGACTCAGAAACCTCCTGCTGCATGCTCACCTCAGCTCTGACTCTGCCACAGGGATGGAATTTCAGAGTGTTCTTGTGCCAGTTTGGTCCCAGAAATGACAACTTTGAGTTCAAAGGAGCCCAGACCCATAGGGGAACTCGCATCTTGCCCTTGAGCTCTGAGCAATTGTACTGCGTGATCTCATATCAGCTCAAGTCAGAGCTCAAATCACTTCAAAACATTCAGACTTTAAAAAAAAACCAATTGAATTCCAGCTTTTCTGCAGCAAAGCCTGAAAAAGGGAGAGTTTCATGTCGTTCCAAGGCCGGTGACAACCCAAACCCCCAGATCTCTCTTTTCACTGCCTTCAAAAGCCAGCTGGCAGCGAGGAGCAGCCCTCAGCCCCTCTCACCATTCTCAGGTAGTTCATGAGGCTGGTGCCGTGCTGCCAGATCTGCGCCGAGCCGCAGGACAGGGGCTTGACACCGATCTCCTGGCTGCGGTTGAGCTCCTGCACCGCCGTCACCACGGCGTACACGGCGTCAAACAGCAGCGCCGAGGACAGCTGGGGGGAAAGGCAGGGAAAAGTCAGCTGGAGGGACAAAAATCCACCTTCCTGCTGCACCTTGGAGCTGGAGAGTGCTCTGTGCATAGCCTGGGATCAGCTGGGGTAGCTGTTGCGTGCTTGTTTCATCCGTCACCGTCATCTCTCTGTCTCTGTTTGTCCTTGCTCCTTCCCAATCCTTTCAGTTTCTGCAGTTTTCCTTTCCTAATCAAAGGAGGTTTTTTTGAGCATTTTGGGGGCCCTGATCAAATCTGCTGGCCAGGGGGAATGCTCCTGAGAGAACCAGGAATTGCCAGGGGGAATTGCTCCTGAGATCCTGCGCCTGCTCCCACAGAAGGGAAGATGGTGCTGCTTCAGCCATCACGGGTGGCCTTGTCCAACCCCTTCTCTAACAGGCAGACCCACAAAAAATGAAGTTTTGCTCGATCTGCTTGTCAAGCAGCCAAACCCTGCCTTTCAGACCCCACAGACATCACTCATCCCTCCTACAACCTCCAGCTCCCTGCTGGAACAGCACTGCTGAGGGAACGTCCAGAGTGACAGAGCTCACCCCCTCTCCTTCTCACCTTGGCTTTGGTTGCCTTTCCCAGGTTTCTCTTTGTCCATCCAGCCTCACAAACCCCGTTTCTCGCCCATGCACAACAGTTTCCATGGCTTTGGGCTCGTTACCAATCAGCCATTTCCTCCCTCGTGCTCACTGTTGCGAGTGAGATTTCACTTTTAATTACTGTCACCTCCTGACTCTGCTGGAATTAAGCCGTTGCAGCTCATTACTATCAAGGCTGCATTTTCCTCATGGATACTTCCAGGAGCATCCTCTTCCCATCCCAGCTCCTGGCAGAGGGTTCAGTCTCCTTCCTGGGGCTGCTTTCCCCACCTTACCCTGGCTGTGGCTTCCAGCCCTGCAGTGGCATCTGCATCCTCTCCTCCTCTCAGAGCCTGACCAGCGGCCCTGCAGGGACAACCTCACCCAGTTCAGTGATCCCAGAAAAATCTTTGGCTTCCACTCTGTTCCTAATTTGGACTCAACCCTGCTTGATTTTACTCAGACCACTGGTGACACCTCACTGACCACACTGGTGTGGGATCAGGCACTCAAAAAGCAGCACAAAACCCTCAAAACCTACAAGCTATCCTAAATTAAAGGCAGGATTCCAGCCCAATGCCATCAAAACCTCGAACACCAGCTCTGACAGCACCGGTAACCTCTCACTCCTCCAACCTGCTAAGGCTGACCTAAACATTCCCCTCCTGGAAAGCCTTTTCCAGAGATTCTTAAAGAAGCTGATAAATCCTTTCTCCTCATCTTTATTTTTTCCTTCAATACAAATTCTTTCCCT
>NW_008238838.1:4302249-4316171 GCF_000691975.1 Corvus brachyrhynchos
AACAGAGCTTCTCCAGCCCCTCCTGTCCTCAGCCCCTGTTCCATGAAGCTCTTTCCATACACTTAATTTTAATTACGAACTTAATCCCGTCCAGGTTACAGGATGTCACACCCAATCAGCAATTCTTTCCCAAATCAGGAACTGTGTTAACATCAGCCGGACAAATGAAACTGTTATGAGACCAAACACAACCCCACAACCCAAAGTTTCACCCATTTCCTACCAAATCAGAATATTGGCCCAGCATTTTTAATTGTCTCCTGCTGGGTTTCCATTTCCCCTGAGCAGTTAATCCCTTATTAGCTGGTGAGCGAGAGACTTGTAGATCTCAGTGAAGCATTTGACATTATTGATTGGAATGTTTTACTCCTGAACTCTGGAAAATTCATTAGGATTTCTGCCAGCACCCTTTATGATTTCAAGCAATTTAAGTATTGGGGAGGGTGTGGAGATGCACAGGATCAAGTCCTCATGGCATGGAATAGGAATCCCTTCCCTGCAGCCTGACTTTGCATGGAACAGGTGTGAACCACAAAGTTTTGAGGTCACAACTTTCAACAGAGGAGCGAAAAAAAACCCTTTGGAACATCCTCCAGGCAGATCCAGCCAGAGGGATCAGTCACTGCCCTCAACTTTCCCCATGTCACCTATAAAAACCTCTCACTACTTTTATATTCTCGTTTCAAACCACAGCTTTGTCCCTCTGTCACAAAAAAGCCAATTTGCCTGCTAACAAATTGATCCTCTCCCTCTCCTGCAGCGTCTGATTTGTGCAGAGCCCTGCTGGTTTTGTGCCCCTCTGCAGTATCAGAGCTCCAGGGAAAATCCAGGGGGTTTGGGGGACTTCCCTCAATCCCCAAAGCCAAATTCTTGACAATCCTTGACACTGAAACACGAACAGGTTTGGCTGCTCTGGGTTTTGCCACATGGGGCTTTTTTCTCTCCCTAAAACATTGTCAGCTGTGTCTTTGCCCCCAAACCCAACACGGGGAATTAAAACCATTAAAACCCTGTGAAATAGACTTTGCAATCTGGATTTTATTCAATGACATAAACACTTAATTACAAACATCTGTTTTAGCCCAAATTCTAATTACCAAATCTAGCCATCTGTAATTTGAATGATTTTCTCTGATTTCCTTTCTTTGCAATGTGATTAATGAGAACGGCATTAGAGCAGGCAGCTCCCTCCTCCTTTGTCAGATGCTTCCTCAGCTCCAGCAAGAAGGCCCTGGGATTTCTGCAGCTCACAGGAAACCTCCCTCCTGTCACTTCCAGCTGTTGAGCTTCCTTTTCTCCCTTCAGGATGAGTTATCCCATGGGATAACTCCTTCCCAGGGCTACGAGGGGAAGTCCTAACACAGAGGGACACTCCCTGCCGGATTTCCAACAGCAGAGGCAGAAAGGTCCTGGATTCAGCTCACAGACAAAAGAAACTCTGCCTGGGAATATTTCACCTCTGCTCTGTAACTTGCCCACCCTCAAATCCTTTTCCCACCACCTGGGGCGTGGCATTTTGAAGAATTCCAGTCCCTCCAGGCATCACCCTCCCACCTGCAGGTTTTGCTGGATGCTCAAGACAACGCGGGCTACGAACCTGCAGTGAGAATTTTCATTTCCCTGTCGCACCTGCTGCCGGTTCCTGCTGGCTCCTGTTTGCACTACGAGGAGGAAATTTGTTTTTAATGCCTCCCAACAGCCCCTGCAATCCAAAAAGGAATCTTCCTGGTACAAATCCATGGAGACTGAGCAGGGCAAGCTGATTCCAGCTGCCTCTGGGTGGGAGGGAGCGCAGGATGGTCCCAGGCACGTGAGCTCAAGTCAAGCCAAAGGATGAAGACACAAAGGGCAAAAATCTCCTTATTTGCCTCTTAAGGATCCCTTCGTGGCGACAATGAGGAGGTTTCCAGCAGCTCAGCTCGTCAAAGGGGCTCTGAGTTCATTGAAATCCATGCAAAGGGTTCAGCTGATGATATTTTCCTCTCTCCCCCCTCCCCCAGCGGCAGCTCCCTGCACCTCTGCTGTGGCAAATCTGCTTTGCAAACTCTCCCAGTTGTGGAGAATCCCTGGGGAATCCTCCAGTGCTGATGTGCATGCTCCCCAGGGAGATGCTGGAGCAGGAGCACAGCTCAGCCCCTCGGCATCTGCCTGAGCCAGCCCCTCCTGTGCCATCTGCAGCCACAATCCCTTCTCCATGAGCCATTTTCCTGGAGTTTAAACACAGGGACAAACTCCTTGAGGGAAACACCAAACCAGAGCTGCATCACCCCCTGCACTCACAGAGAAATACAATCCAAATTAAGATTAGGTTTGAACTTAAAGCTGTGCCCCCAGTCCAGGACAGAGAAGCTCTGCTCACCAAGGTCCTTTGGGCAGTTCTGACTTTCAGGATCTCCTTGGTATTTTCCACATTGGGAGGCTCCCCTATAAATCACAGATTGACACCCCAAGTCCTCTCCTACCTACTTAATAAAAATGCTCTGCCCTGGCTCATCCTTCCCATTCCTGGACCAGCATCTCCCCACAAAATCCAACCCAAGGTACAACGGCAGCCTGGGGATGTCCCTGAGCTCTTTAGCACAAGGTTAAATAGGATTAAGTAATTAAATTATTTAATAATATAAACATTTTTTTTAAAAATTATTTAAAGGCCCCTGCATTGCTCAGGACTATCCTGAAGCTCTTCCCACAAGGTTTTCCCGATGGTCTGTCACAGCTCCCAGCTCAGAGAGGTTCTGGGGGATGGGAATGGACTTCACTCACTGCTGGCCCAGTAAAAGGAGCGTGGTCGCAGTTCTCCTGCCAGGACTGGTTGAGGCTCTGCACGAACTCTTGGAAGAAGGCGTGAGACTGGTTGAAAATGGAGAATCCCAGGATGTTGACTCGGTCGTCCAGCAGGCTGTCCAGACGCTGGAGGGAAAACTCCTACAGCAGCCCAAAACATAAAACAGGATTAGAGGGGAAAACAGGCCCTGAAAGCTTCAAACCCACTCAGTGCCCTCGAAGGGAATGGGACCACGGAGCTGTGAGACCCTGGATGTGAAACCCACCCAGGTGTTGAAGGGAGAGCCTGGGGTTTAACCAGGATTTGACTCAGGTGCTGCTCATCTCAGGCTTTTGACAAAGATGTCAACTAAGTTCAGTACATCACTAGCCAAATCCCACAAAAAAACCCCCAAACCCTCCAAAGAGGGTGTCACTCACCTGCAGAGTGAAGCTGCTCTATCACCACATCCAGTCTGGGGACACCAAGTTTCAACTGTTAAATTAAATCAGTTCTTTCCCACAGGGGCAGGAACCAAATTCTGCCTAACCCTAAAAAATCCCAATCGTGCCCTGCTCCTTTGTGCTGCCAGGTACCAGGAGGAGATGCCACCCTAATGCCCTGGGGAGGGTGGGAAGGCACCTCGACTGTGGGTTTTGGAGCTGGGAGCCTCCTCTTGCATTTCTGCAGGTGGTAAGAACTATAAAAACGACTACATGAAAAAAATTAAAGCAAAAAGGGAGGGCTGTTTTGCTCCTCACATCCATAGAAGCAGCTACACAACAAAGCCTGGAGAAGAGTACAGCCCTCCTTGTCCTATTAGCCAGGAATAAATGCCCCTTCCTCACTAATTTCTCTTCTGCTAATTGCTGAAGTGGAGTGAGAAGGTGGGAGTGATGGTTCCAGCAACTGCTGGATGCCCATCACGGATACAGCCGGCCCTGGGCTCTGTGGGCGATGAGATTCCAGCAAGTCGAGCCATTTTTTATCTTTGCTGGGCACGCAGGAGCAATTCCTGTAAATCTCCCAAACATGGGACTTACAAGACTATTCCAGCCCGGCCAGCTCCCACGGGAAGGTGATCAAGCCCAGGATGAAGCGCATTTTGGACACGGTGCCACGTTAACGTTGGGTAACGTGAAATTGCCTGTGAACTATTGATTCATTTGAATGATATTATCCTCCTGCCTCGCTGACAGGTGATCCATTCACCCACGGCATCCTGTCAGCCCAGCAACGAGGGCAGATGGCTAATGAGGAGCTGGGCCTGAGGAGATGCTGGCTGCAGGCACGGCAGCAGGAGGGATGTTAAACCCCTGTAAAATCCTCTCTCCCCGCAGCCAGAGCCCTGAGGCAAATTGTGCAGGGCACCAGGCAAACAGCTGCCCCACTGCCCTCTTGGCTTCGGGATATCCAGGAGGAAAATGAGATGTTTTGTACCGGAACATGCACAAAATCCAAGGCTTCCTTCTCGTGCCAGCCCACCCCAGCCTCAGGGAAGCTGAAATTAGTGTGTTTGTTTATTTATTTATTGTGCCTGTTCTCCCCTGAAAACACTTCCAAGCTTTTGAAGTTGAAGGTTTTGTTACGCTCTGATCTTTAAATTAGCAATTACTGGGTGAGGGAATGAAGTGGTCTCACTTCATGAGGGGAAGCTGAGGCAGGGGTGAGATTCACTCCAGCCAGGCACAGCCACAGGGCTCAACCCACAGGTCCTGCCTGCCCTGACTGGCTGAGTGCCACGGTCAGAACCAGCCCCTGAAGGGACCTTTTCCCACTTTCCCTGGGCAAATTCCACACTGCTGCCCCGAGGCAGCTGCCAGGACTCTCTGCCTGCAAAACAACCATGGCCAGACCCCGACAGGCTCCCCCAGAGCCAAGAACTTGCTCTGGTTCAAACGTTACCAGCAGCTTTGCCCGGCTCCCATCACCCCTGGCTACTTTGTGCAAGCTTTGGTCTTTTCCTACAGCCAACCCTGTCCATATCCATCTTTTCCCAGGCAAGCCTCCAGCTGCAGAAAACCCCATTTCTGTGGCTGTCACGTCCATAAAGCATCACCTCTGTGACACACAGGGGTGGCATGGCCTGTACCCGACCCCTTCCACCCACTGCTCCCTGTCCCTTCCCTCTGCTCCAGCTCCAATCTTTGGCCATTAAATGTCTTTCCATCAGATGAGCACAAAGGCAGCCAGCAGAGCGGGGTCAGGAGGAAATGAGCCGTGAGCTGCCTATGCAATGAGATGGAGATGAACCACCCTAGGGGACACGCTTCGTTTGCAGGGGGATAAGAGAGATTTGGTAAGGTCAGGCTTTGCTGCAGAGGGCAGAGGGGTGAGAGAATCCCGATACTCCCGAAGCTGCCAGCTCAGCTTCTGTCCCTATTTGTTGGGGTTTTTTTCCCTTTTTACACACTCATTCACCACGCTTGACATTTCCAAACCCACGTTTTGCAAACAAAACCTCATTTGCTATTCAAGACCTGCACCTCTCAGCTGATTTCCCACCCGTCCTGCCTTCCTTCCATGCTGCAAGAGGCAAACACAGGCAGGACAAGGGGTGGAAAACCCCTGATCTTAGGGGTGTTTTCAGCTGGAGAGCCAACGATTTCTCCTTGAGGCATAGTGAAATTGATTCCTACACAAAACAGTTTCCCAGCTGCCTTTTTCTCCTCCTGGAGTTACTCTCCCTCATTCCCAGTGCCGGATGGTGCTTTTACAGGATAGAAGATTCCCAATGCAATAACAGCAAAGAGCCATTAGGAAAATAACTCTCACATCCTGTTTAAAAGGGGACTCCAAGCCTCCTCCACCTGTGCAAACACAGCTTTGTAACCACAGGCTTTCAGAAAATGCCATCCAAATGGGTGCAAACAGCAGCTCCCTCATTTCCTCCTATTCTATCGGGGTTTTTTTATTCCTCTCCATACATTGGAGGAATTGCAGTAATTGCCTAAAACTTGGCCCTCAATCTCAGTCCAACCCGAGGCACAAAGAAGACCACCAGGAATCACGCCAAGGTGAATTTCAGGGACACAAATCCTGCCCACCTGAATTCCTCCCCCTCTTTCCACTCCTTTTTTTTAAAACACCCACCGCATGTCAATATTCTGTTTCAAAAGACCTCGGTAAAAAATTAGGCCTGGAGGATCTGCAGCCAAAATTAATGAACTTTTTTACAGAAGAAAAATCCTCAGGCCTTGCTCCAACCACAGCGAATTCGGCAGCAGCACGAGCAGGCAATTACGGTGTAGATTTTGTGACTGCTACTACAGGGCTGCAACCACTAAACGTGTGCTGTTAAATAACAGCACTTAGCAATTCCGTGGCACTCTGTATTTTCCGAGTGCTAGGCACACATTAGCTAATTGAATTCCACGGGGCTCCCTGGGAGACGGCGCTGGAGGAGTTATTAGAGGATGAAGTCACTTCCCGGGTTCCTGCAGCACTCGACCCGCACTCTCACTTTCCAGCAGCACACAAACCCCACGGAATGACCCCAGCATTGAGATCATTGGGAGGACCTGGCTGATAAAAGCCACAGAGCTGAGCTCTGCGGTCCTGAAGCCGTGAGATTGGATTTTCCGGCGTTGCCGGGCGTGAGTTATGGTCAGAACTGCAGGATGCAGTCCCCGTTCCATTAGGGACACAAAGCCATCAGGAACAAGCGTGTTACTCAGTGCTTTGCAGGTCTGGATGGAGGATCAGCTGATCCCGACCAGGATTCAGCACCCACAAGCCCTCTCCCACCTCAGCTGGCACCGGGGCTCCTGCAGCACCCCTGAGTTCGGGAGGGAATTGTCCCTCCTGCCCTGCCCGTGCCGCTCTGTGACACCCCGGCAGTGACACGCTGCCCCTCGCACTGGCACTGGGCCAGGGTGCCTCAGCATGGGGGGAATCCTGCCTTGGGGCTGTTATACCTGGAACACAGAGGAGGAAACTGAGGTGCACAGTAAAAACCAAGAGACTGAACACCTGGCAGCACGGCTCGTAGAAACACAGGACCATGGAGTGGTCTGGGTTGGAAGGGACATTAAGCAGCATCTCATTCCACCCTGACGCCTTCCACCATCCCAGGCTGCTCCAAGCCCTGTCCAACCTGGCCTTGGTCACTTCCAGGGATGGGAATTATCTCCACAGCTTCTCTGGGCATCCTGTGCCAGGGCCTCCCCACCCTCACCGGGAAGGATTTCTTCCCAATATCCCGTCTAAATCTACCCTCCTTCACCTTAAACCCATTCCCCCTTGTCCTATCACTCCATGCCCTTGTGAAATCCCTCTCTAGCCCTCTTGTAGGTCATGTTTAGGCACTGAAGGTGCTGTGAGGTCTCCCTAAAGACTTTCTTCTCCAGGCCAAGCAGCCCAGGAGAGATGTGGGTTAAAAACCTGCCTTACAACGCAAAACATCAAAGCCAGCATTCATCTATCAGCATCTCACTAATGAGGCATCATCCCAAATCTGCAGCTAAGCAATCAACTCCTAGGCTAAAGGAAATCCCAGAAATTGTGGCCAGTCCTTCCTTCCCTCATCACTCATCCTACTGCTTCCCAACTCTGGCAAGAAGAGGCTGGAGCACAGAAAGGGCCAGCCCAGCAGGAGATTGTCAGCGTCACAGCAGCCTGCCTGGCAAAAAAACCGATTTTAAAGTGTGGAGCTGCCTGCCCTGCCCCGCCACGCCAGGATGTCCCTCCGGAGAGTGGCTCCTGGTACCTGCTGCCCCTGCAGTGGCCACTCTGCTGCTCAGCACTGCAGCAGCTCCTGAGCTCCTTCCAGCAGCATCGATTTTGCCGGTGATCCTGTTCTGCAGCCCGCTGTGTGTGCAGGACCTCGATCCTTATCTCGTTTTTAATAACCCGGAGCGCCCGGGCAGCGGGAGGCAGTGAGTGGTGCCTGCAGGCTGGGGACGAGCCTCAAGAGGGGCTCCTGTCACTGCCAGGGACACCCAGACCTTCCCACACCCCGTCTGACCTCATCCCCAGCCTCTGCAAGGAACAGCATTTGCTCAATTCAGGCAGCACCAAGAGCAAGATGCCTCCCTCCCTCCTCTCTCTCCCTTGCACACACACAGTTTTATCTTCCTCTCCTAATCACTGCAAGGACTTTATTGCATTTTTGGATCTGCTGATTAACAGCCTCCAAAACATCCTCCAACACTCTGCTCAGCCGGAGAAACTCACTGCTGTAATCGCAGCAGAGGCTGCACTCACCTCGTCCCCCTCCAGCCCCTCTGACAGCACCAAAAGCTGATTTACACCAGGCCCAGGACACTCTGTGCTGTTCCTTCTCTTTTTTTTATGTGGGATGGGAAAGGAGAACTCTGGGCCAAGGCTTCCATTTCTCTATTAAACCCTTGCTCTGGCAAAACTTCCTTGTCCAGAGAGTTTGGTGCTTAGAAAAGCTCTCCAAACCCAGACTGTAATGTCCATGCTGAGATTTCTTGGCAGCTTTTCTGCAAGAGCCAAATCTGCAGTGCCAACTCAGCACAGCTCTGGTGACTTCACTGCTGACATCACCAATGTGTGCTGATATCAACCATTTTAGGGTTAATAAAGTAGCCCAGAGAAGGTTTTTGGGCAAACTGAACTCCAGGGAGCCTCTTCCCAGCTCATGGAAGGCAGAATGACCACACTTAACCCAAAAGGAGCTTGAGCCTGCAATGGTCAGTTCTTCATCCCCTGACCCAAAGTGACCAATTTTTCCCCCAAATACCACCTCAGTTAGAGGTGGAGAAAACTCTGCCTTTTCCTCTCTGCATCCTGTTGCCCTCAGAGCCGAGCTGCCAAGTCTGTTAATCATTCCAAAGCTCCCCTCAGAACACATTTATTTGTTTACTCAAGTGGACAATATTATGTTAAGTGCTTTCTATGGTTTTCCTGAAAGGCTCCATTTATTTATAAACTATCGACGGAGTCAATAAGTTTCTAATGGGCCACATGTAAAAATCAATTTCTCTAGGAGGGGAAAAAAGTCATCACAGCAACAATTTGAGTAGGTAATAGGATGGGGTAGATCCACTCAAGGCAACACTAGTTGGCCATTCAGGTAGGGGAAGAGGAGCTGTGACCTCAGGGAGCTCAGGGAGGATTTAGGGGAACTGCATTTATGTCTATAATTGGATTTTTCTTCCCAAAAAAGCATCAGCGTGCCATATGGGTCTTGAATCTCCTCATGCAAGGCCAGCTGTTATTTTGGAGGCTGTTCTTCAAACAAGAACAGCACTTTTAGGAAAATACACTGCCCAAACTTCGACTTCTCTGCAGGGAGCCCAAGACTTGGAGAGAGAGACATCCACAAAGAACAAAGAGGTCAAGTGCTAAATGTTGGGACCTAAAAAAACCCAGCTCTTGGAAAAAAAGAGGTGGGAAGAAGGGCAGAGGGAAAGATAGAGGTTTGCCCTCACCTCAGAGGGGCTAGGGTGTGTCTGAGAGAATGATTTACCCAAAAACTGGGAATCAAGCACAGGAATCTGGTCAGAAAGTAAAGAAGACTCGGGCAGGCAGCAAAAGGCAGGGAGGCCCAGCTCCAGCTTTGTCTAAATCCTCCTTCCCTCATGCTAACTAGAATGAGGAGAAATTGCTTTGGCAGCCTTGCAAAAACCTGATTTGTTTGCCCTGCTACCACATGCCACTGAAAATATGATCCATAAATCCAGGCAACGATCGGGGCTCTCCAGAACACTTCGCATCAGCTGCTGGGAATCAGGAAGGCTGGCTGGGCTGAGAGGGGAGATTTGTCACAGAGAGACTCTGCCTTCCTCGCCTGGGCACTGAGAGAGAGGTACCCCTGGCAGCGGAAAGGCCAAACACCACAGCCTGTGCTGGAGCTTACGGCCAAAAAGATTATTTCACCAAAAAAAGGTAATTTCACAGAGCAGGACTGAAAACTTAAGCCCTGGTCAAAGCCTAATGTGTAGTTCCCTGTCCCTCTGCTTGATCTGACATCATTCCCTCCTTCCAAGGGATGTCACCCTGCTGACAAGCTACAGCTGAAACGTGTGACACTGTCTGCGGGATTTGGACACCAATTTCCCCTCCAGTTCCAGTTCCAGGCTGACAATTCAGCTTCGAAGCCCCTGTCCTGTATGAAGACCTCTTTATAAATCACCAAACAAAGAAGAAAAAGCAGGGAAACAACAAAAAAAGAACCAAGCCCAAACTGATTTATCTGGTCTGAGGGAATTGAACACAGCAGCTGTTTTATCAGCAACAACACCTGCACACAATTTTGTCAGGGAACAAAACTGCACCCCGTGAATAGCCCTGCCTGACTTAAGGCACTGGGAAACCTCCTTTACACCTTTCCCCTTACAGTAATAATTTTAATTGTTTCTATTATTCCCATCTAATGGCCTTGACAAATGTTTTGAAATTCAAACCCAGCCTGAGGTCCGTACGTTATTAAAAGAAAAAACAAAACAAAAAAACAAACAGAGAGGGGGAAAAAAAAAAAAAAGACAAACCCAACAAGCTACACAAAATTAACAAGCTAAAAGAATTAATTGTAGCATGGGGTTTTGGAGGCATCCAACACCCCTCCTACTCTGTGCTGCTGATTTCAGGGATTTCCAGTGCTGGAAGGAACATTTTCTTCACGGCACAGCAGTCTGCTTGCAATGGTCTATTTATGCATTATTACTATTATTATTATTATTATTATTATTCATATCAGTGCCCCCTTACACAGCCGTGAGCTCTGTGGAGACCCAGACAGCCCTGCCAGGGAGAGGGGAAGGGATGATGAAGAGCTCTGAGCTCATCCCAGCACCTCTTCAAGGAATTTCATCCCTCCCAAAAGTCCCAGAGCAAGGGAACCATCACCACATGGAGATGCCGGAGAGAAATTTGGGTTGGATGGAGATTTTTCTGCCAGGGGATGGAGGACAGGAGGGCTGCCCCAAATGCAGGTGATGGATGTGGGGAGGACAAAAGCACCAGACCTGAGAGTTCCATTAGGACTCCTGGAAAACTTGCCAGGCTGCTGCTGCCGACACAAAGGGTCCCTGGAGCTGGCTGGAGGAGGCTGATAATGAATTTGCATGCAGGAAAGGAGCCCGTGGATATTTTTCCATCAGGCTGCTCGCCTCAGCTCCCACGGAAATGTGTCGGGGGCTGACGACGGGGTTCCTCCTCATCTGTTCCAGTGCTCTCCTAAAAGCTGGGAGAGCATTGGTGCCACTCCCTGCAGCCACCAGGCTGGGACAGAGGAGCCATCACCCCCAAAAATCCCCTTCCTGTGCCCCAGCACAGAGAATTCCCTCCTCTAACCCTCACAAGAGAGCAGAGCTGCACCACACCACGAGCTGTCGGCTGGGATGTGCTTATTAAATAAAATTAATGCTAAAAGACAGAAACAGAATTCCCCTCTAGAGCTGCAGGGCAGGTGTTTAATTCAGCATTTTATCCTATTTTCTCCTCTTTTTTTCTTTTTTGCCTGAAATATTTTTCCATCTCCAAGCAGCTCAGTGCTCTACAAACTCTCTGTTCCCTTTCCTGATGGGTTCTCTCTCCATTTAAGCCATCTTTTTGCTTGCTCCCCCTGACAGTAGTTCACTATGATTTTATCTTTTCTGTTAGGCAGTGATTGCAGAACCTCAGAGGGTTCATTAGGAGCTTGATAATCCCTCCAGATTTATGAGCCTAAATTGCTCACTCCCATCTCCAATCCCCATTTAAATATTACTAATTTCCTTAAACAACTCTTCCATCTGCCCAGGTTTTGTCTGATGTCACCTTTCCACAATGAACCCTGCCAAAAATCCAGTTAGTTCTGCTAAGGGCTGGGCTTTTGGACAAAGTGGTTAAAATAACCTGGGTAAACAGATTAATATCCTGAGAGCGTGAATGGCAACAAAACTCATTTCTTTCTCACCTGCCATAACTGCATTCCACGAGATGAATGGGTTTGAAAGGCAAATTTCACCTCCAGCAAATGCTTAATCACACCCGTGCTCGGGGATGGTGTGGGGGTGGAGGTGGGAGCTTCATTTTTAGAGTTGTTTCTGTTGTCTGAGCAGCATCCCTGAGCAGACTCCGCTGTGCTGGGGATGTGCAGGTGGAAATCCCTCACTGCGTGCCCAGCCCTGCTCTGTGGGACTGTGCCCAGGGTTGGGGAGGGCAGGTGGAAGAGGAACAGCGGTTGGGAGCAGTGGAAATCCTTCCTGGGAGTGGGGAATGGCTGGGTTTGGCAGATCTGGTGGGGATGGCACCGTCCCTCAGTGTCCCTCAGCAGCTCTGCCGGCACAGTGACACCGTGATTTAGGGCACAAACCACAACCCCCGGGCTCCATGCCTGCCTGATCCCCTCAGGAACATCCGTGCCTCTGCCTGTCCTGCCTATTCCAGGGGGATGAACAGGAGCAGTGAAGCTCTTGCTGGGCTGATCTATGGACTGAACACTGACAGGAACCCAAGTGCTGTTGGTCCAGCCGGGAGCCTCGCGGCCTTTTTTATTTCCTGCATTTCTCTCTCTCTGACACCTCCTTCCCCTTACCCCTTCTCCATTCTGTGCCCCAAGCGCTCCCTTGGCTCCCAACCCCTCCATTTCCCTCCTTCCCCTGCTCCTCTCCACTCCAGCTCCCCTGCCCACACGTTTGGCTCCAGCCCTTCCCGTCTGTCTCCCACCCAAACACAAAGCATGACTCAGCTCTCGGCTTCCCTGCCAGAAATATTAATGGAAATTAGAGAATAGGAGAATCATTTGGGCTGGGAGGCACCTGCACTGAATCCTCCAGGCTTCCATCAGCCCCACACCAGCACTAACAGCTGGGTTCCTGCTCTCCTGGTGGCACTTCCCTCACGCCTCGTGGCAGCCCTGGCAGTGCCGCAGAGGGAGAAGTTTCTCTGATGTTTATTTTGGGTTTGCCCTGCTGCTGCCTCAGCCCATCACTCCTTGTTAGCACAGCTCTGTGGGGTTTAACCACACGATGCCCCCATTAATGTTATTAGTGGCCATAAAGCCAAACCACCGTGCTGGAGATAAACCCTGCTCTCAACATTTATGGGATCATCCTTCCTTTGTCTCGGGGAGCAGCGCAGCAGCAGAGCACAGGGCTGTGATGCCTTCCAATGCTCATCCCAGAGCATTCTGGGCTTTTCCCAGCACAGGGAGTGGGCTCGGGGGGTGACAACTCCAGCATAACACCCACAAATCAGGAAAATCGGGAAAATTGGGAGCCACCCATCTGCTGGAGCTTCCCATCTGCACATCTCATTGCTTCTGTCACAATGTCCACAATTCCTGCCTTTGGATGCCACACCAATCGTTTTCCACCTCCCAAAGACCAGTGCAAGCTTTCCCAGCTTTGCAGGAATGACACCTGAAGATTTTTTTAGCTTTTTGTGTGTTTTTCATACAATTGTAGCCTTGTAGCTTTTTAATATGTAGTTGTTCCCAGCACTGTTCCTGCCCTTCCTCACATTTTAGAACAATAAGCCAACTCTTCCTAACACATTCTTGACGTCCTGGTTAGTCTGATTTTCACGACAGGAATTTCTAACAAGGACGTCTTGTTTTGCACCAGAATTTAAGAGACATAACAAGACACAGAACAACTTGGAGGGGCAGACCCAAGGGTGGGTTGCTGGGGCAACTGGTCCCTCATTGGATGTACCTGCTAGATGCACTAATTGACTAACCTGATAAACATTGCAGAAATCCAATACCAGGGATTTAAATGAAAGCACTGACAGCTTTCATTTAAAAACTGCTTTTGGAATTACTATTCTTGATGTTGTTTGGCAAGATTTTGCCTTTGGATTCTAGGCAGCAGGTGACACCCCTGCCTCCCTCCCTCCCCACTGCAGGCACGTGGCTCTTCCCAAGGATTCCGTGGGTCAGGGGGATCAGCTCCCATTAAAATGACTCCACACTCAGGCAGGAAAAGCCAGGAAAAACTCCTTACCAGATTAGTGAAGATATAGGTGTAATAGGCAGACGCCATCCCCAGTTCAGCTGCCTGTGAAGGAGAGGAAAAAAGAGATTAAACCAGAGCCTGACAAGCTCCAATCTCCACTCCAGCAAGGCAGAGCCAGGGCCACGTTTTGCTTTTTCAGGCTTATCTCTCCCTGTGAGCGCTGCTATCTCCCTGCAGGATGGGAGGGTGGGACACAGCAGCACAGTTTGACCTGGAAACTGAGGTCTGGGGAAGCAATTTTTCAGCAG